>NC_042534.1:7655028-7972528 GCF_900963305.1 Echeneis naucrates
TTTTTTTTCCAATATTTGTTCCCAAACAGGTTCAGTTGATCCGTGCTGCATACAGCAGTGTATTTATGGACTACGGCTACTGTTTCATCAGTGTTTGGAATGTAAACACTTCTGAATACCGAGTCAATTACGCCAACAAACTTGCTTGCATGCATAAACTTTCAGAATGAGAAATATGTTTTCTAGTTTATCTTCTAATAGTTAAGGAGTCTGATGGAAGTCTCCTGATATAACTATGAGCGTCAGGCTGTTTAGTTTGTATCCTGGCAACAGCTTCATGGATGAAATCGCATGAAATGTCAGCATTTGCCTTTGGGTGGGCTGTAAACCTGGATTATTATGATGAAATTTCTGATTTCCCATGGAACATGTTCAGGTTTCAGACAATAGTGCCAATAGTTCAATGTCTGTACAACACATCTCTTTGGGTCACTCCACCTAAGGGTCACAGATAAAGCCAGTCTCCCATCTTTTATCTTGTCACTAGCATTAGCATCTCTGTCTGAACATCAACAGAATGAAGCCAAGTTGTTCCACAAGCGTCTGGGATGTTTACATTGAGCCAGATTTCAGCAAAGCACATAAGACTGCACTCACAATATGCTTTGCTGTCTTCACCAGGATCTCCAGCTCAACACTCTTTCAGCAAAGAGCTGACATTCCCCATGATGACTGACGGCAGAAAAGCCTTGCATCTCCGTGTCCTGGCCTTGACCTTTGCACCAGCACGGCAACCCTGAAAAGGCTTCTTGAGCTCAATTGGGATAGAGGGGTCTCTTCCAGATTTGGTCTGTTTGAAAACAAGAAGCTTCTCTCTTCAGTAAAATGTTTTCATGAATGGACCTCTGACCAGAAGACACTCACAAGAGGTTGCAATGTGCTCCCGATCATGACTTTATCTTCAGGGCAGATTAAAGGTTACAGCAAGTGGCTATCAGAATGAAATTGGAAAGCCAGGGCTAGATGGCTAGTGTGAGCCAGTAGAATAAAGATATAATAGAGACAATAACATTGGTGTTGTTTTCCACAACTGAAGGCAGCTGTCGTCAAGTGAAGAAATTAGGTTTGATGCTGAACCTGCAAGCTTTTGTCTAGACTGGTATTTCTATTAAAAATGCAGCAACAGCAAAACTCTCAACCCGCATTATTTTTCTCATTTAGTCCCAAACAACTTTATTGCCAAATCTTGTTAAGGTTAATATGAGTACTTCATCTTGCTCTGAATGTCCTGATCAGTATGGATTCTGGGGACATTATTCACTTAACTGATCTGATCTTTTTTATTTTTGTCAAATGTTGATGTCAAAAACGGTTCTGTTGGGTGTAGCTGAGTCAAAGGCAGTTTGCTAGGACCTGGGTGCTACGCATTAACTGTGATCAGTCATCTGATGTGAGCATTAATCAGTCCGTACGTCAGTTGTCAGACATCCTGGTGGCAGAACCAGACTAAAACAAGTTCATCTGGACCAAATGACCAATGTCTTAATGTCTCATACTGTTGAATGGAAGAGGTAGAAGGTTCAAACAGCATGTAAATAAAATGAAAAATGACAAGCACTTGGACTTAGAAGCTTTACTCAGCGATTAGTTGGAGGCAGCGCACAAATACTCACACGTTAATGTCCCTAATTAGCAGATCACAAAGAGCTGAGCTTAGCTGGTTCATACCAAGTCCCCACAGATGATACAACAGTACAGACACTAGCCAAACACTGGAGCAAACAATAAGAGTCAGGGTCAAAACAGGCCAGCTTAACACTAATCATTAACACCTCGGCTGTTGTAAGTCGAGATGTATGCCATGAATAAAGGTCAGGAAAGGCTAATTTCAAATCACCATCCAAATACAGTTAATCATTAATACATTTCCTTCTCATATACACTTTGCCTTATCAACCCAAATACAGCTAAATTCATCTCTAACTTAAATGGGAGAAAATGTTTTAAGAGCTGACATAAAAAGCCTGACTCAACATGAGGCCAATTTTGCATAAACATGTCAAAACCAGTCCAAGTCAAATGTTGTAGTTATAATGGAGATCTCAAATGTAGAAAGGATTGGAAACAAACAAAAAAAGATGCCACCTCAGACTGTCATCCAAGTCTGTATATATTATATACTATATATATATATATATATATATATATATATATATATATATATATATATATATATATATATATATATATATATATATATAATATATATATATAATATATATATATATATTATATATCTATATTTTGAATGGCCATTTTAACTCTCAACTCTCAAACCATTTGTATTAAACCATCCTGAGTTGACCTGAACATTCAAAAGTCAGACACATGGAAATATTGTCTCTCTCTCATTCATGTCTATAGGTATATGCAGCACAATCCAGAGAAATGATCCATTCAGCTGAAATAAGTGATGCTCATTCTATAAGGATATTATCTTTTTAAAGATAATATACTCTCCATTACTGTCGTTAGGCACTGAGGATTGGCAGTAAAGTGCCATTTGCAGGATTACGATGTTTTAGAACAGAGTTTTCCAATGTGACTGGATTTTATCTTTATGAATGAGAAGCTTTCTTTTCAGTATTTGTGTCAGTATTTTATTTGTTGAAAGAAGCAGCTGTTGAATGAAATGAGAAAATTGCAGTCGATCTATCATTTCACAAATCCCATGATAATGACATATTGGCACGACGCTGACATAAAAGGCTGTTAATAGGCCTTTCACTCTGAAAGCAAAGAAACAAAACCAAGGTTGTGACCAAGCTTACATATGGACCTCCAGCAAGAGGCTGACGTTAAAGGTTTGGTGTAAATTGAAATCCATTTACCGCTGAGGGGATAATACTGGAAAACACAACTTGGGAAAGGATATTATCTGGCTCCAGCACTTGGATAAATTCTATGATGAAGCTTATGAGACAGTTGAAAAAAACTAAACAAAAAAATGTTAAATTTGTGTTGTAAAATTGTGTTATGATTATGGGCCTCACAGTATGGTGACCACATGGGTGATATTTGGGAATATTTACAGACAATCTTGTTTTTTGTTTTTTTTTTTGATTGTTTGGTATTATTTTGAAAAGAAAAACTGTCTGCTAATTATTTCCTGCAGCGTCACTATCTTGCACTTTATGTGAATTAATCTGAGATGCCCTTGTAGGTGCAAGATTATATACAGGCACTGTGAAAACTAATCAAACAGGTAAATGGATTGAGTTAATTAAGATTTCAAGCTTGATTTATGTTAACAGTTTACACTTGAAACCACATACTGACAATAATGCATCACACTGCAAACACATGCACACAGACACCAACCTGCAGGGACACACACACACACGGAGCTCTCTCCAGAAGACCCCTCAGGCCATGCCAGAGTGGCCTTGACGTTTATGCTGATCTAGCATGGCAACAGCAGATATTGCTCAACACTCCCTCTTCATATTGTCTGTGCTCGGCCTGGCACGGTTCACTTACTCACCGCTGCACAGCCTGGCGGCAAATAGACTGTGAACATCCAGACTGTCCATCATGGTGGGGGGTGGGGTGGGGGGGTTCGACAGTCCTCTGACAAGCACAGTGAATTGATTTTTCAGGCCTGCTGTTTATTTTCGCCTGCCTTGCCAGTCCATTGCTCTGCTGGGGCTGGTCTCTTGCTTGCTTGGATTCAAGGTCCAACCACCCACCCACCTTCTTCTTCCTCAACACCCCCCCTCGACCTATCTCTGTCACTACACTGAACAACTGACACTGACAAAATAACAGGGGTACATGTTTCCCTCTTCTATTTTCTAGAGCTATTTTTGACACCACGCAACATGACAGTGAGTTATGGATGGCAAACTGGAATCCCTCATTCAAACATACACATATTTTGCAATTTGCCCATCAACCTGACAGACGCACACATACAAAAGTTGTCACAGGACAAACCTTTTACCCCTAACCAATTTAAACAAGGCTGCCAGTTTTCTGATTTTTTATCACGTGATGCTATTTTGACACTTTGCAGCACCTTTAATTTGCCGTCAAGCTGTCAGCAGCTTCCTGCTTCCTGATGCTACATACATGAAAACAAAACACACAACAAACGCATTCCCTGTCAAAGCCAATGAATATAGCTCAGTTGTTATGTTTGCACCTGATGGTTTAGTTGAATTGATGAGAGGATACGGGGGGAAGCGTGGGGCTCCAGATCCATAATCAATGATTTGCATTGAATTGGTGGAGATGAATCCATAATTAACAAGTGGACCACTAAACACATTAGAAATTACACCTTATGGCAAATTTTCCCCAATTTCAAGACACTGATTGGCATAAAGTAAGGCTTGTCCCGTTCAAATTTTTAATATCTGTAATATAAAATTAGAGCACTACATTTCAAAATCCTACATAATATTTACCCAATTAAGTTAGTTCATAAAGTCATTTTCTTTGATTCCCAGTCAACAAAATTAGTGAGAACTGCTTCACATTATTAATACAAATACAAATAATTGGGAAGTTTCATCAATCCATCCATCCTTAATTTGGGAAATATGATTTGTTTGGACAGATTTGGGAATGGTGATTAATTTTGATTAATCCAGAGCTACCCAGTGATTCATCAGATTTAATCGTTTCACAGCCCTAATTTAGACACAAACCCCCAAAACCAACAGTCTCCTGAAAATGACAATTACTGGAATAATGGCATCTGTACAGTGTATTTACCACATGGTAACATCTCCTTTCGTTCAGCGTAGCACTCCTCAGCGCCCCCCACAGTCACCACTACTTACAATTCAACAACCTCCTCCTCATGGCCTCCCTGAGCATTTCCCACACAGAGCATAAACACACCTGCAAAGACCGCAGAAAACAAATTATGTTGTCATTTTGCTTGCTTGTCTGAATGAGAGTTGAAAAATAGAAAACTACTCTGTTTACATAAAAAAAAAAAAAAAAGCAAACAAACAAAACAGAAAGGCTGCGAATCCTCATATCAAAGAAGTTTCTTACTGCTGCTGACTTTAGGTATATATGGTCTGTAATTGAATATGCCACAGTGTACAATACCAGTCAAAAGTTTGTCCACACTCCTATTCATTTGAATGGGAAAGTGTGCCCAAACTTTTGACTGGTAGTGTATGTAGGTTCTTGTATGCTTGTGGTTGGCAATTACCATTAATAATGTATTATTAATACACAATCTATTTAATTTTCTCTCTCCATCTTCTTCACATAAAGCACATTTATATATTAATTTTTTTCCACATATGAAATGTGCTATACAAACTCTCCTTGATAGTTTTTTTTTTTTTTTTTTTTTAATGATGCAGAAAAATATTCTGTTGACTGACTGTTTCAGTCCTTGTCCACTTCAGTCTCTGTTCCTGGAATAAGATAATGTCTCTCAAACCCCAGGCACTGTCCTAAAGCCCCAGGCTAACCCTAACCATACAAGAAGGAAGCCAAAAGACAACATATACACAAAAACAGGCTAGTCATAACCTCTGAACCTTCCTCATCCGTACTGAAATACTCTCCCTACACATTTACTTCTTTTCTTTTACGCTCAGAAATGCAGCACATTTGGTTTCACAGAAATATATTCACATGAAGTCAAGACAATTCAGTGAGCAATCTGTCCCTGGCCTTTCCCATGGCATCAGGAATGCATGAGTGAGGCGTGGTCATAAATATCTAAGACTGCCCATTCAAATTCTCAGTTAATACACTCTCCATTGGGTCAGGCCTGTGGCAATCTAACTTTGACAGCATTGTCCAGACCCTTCCTGGACTGCTGTGGGCTTAACATCATGTTCTTCGTTAACAGTACGAAGAACAGTGTCAATGCATGCTTGACACTTTGGCTGTCTCTCCACCAAGCATAGAAAATATATATACAGGACAGGCTCTTTCATGTTTCACATTACTGGCATTGGGTTACAAGAACAAAGGGCAATTTCCAGTGGGAGGCCTTAATTCTGTTAGTTCCTATTCTACACCTCAGGAGGTCAGATTCCAAGTCAGATCTCTCCCAACATCTTGTTGCATGTTCAATGTGAGACAGAGAATTGATTAAAAAGCATTTCCTCACGAACGGCCGCAGGCAGTCTTTGTTCAAAATTTTCAGGTGATATTTCTTCTGATGACATTTGCATCTATCACTTGAAGTTATTACATGTGGCAGAGTGTTTGAAAGCCACATTAAATATGTATTACACGGCATAGATTCACATGAGCTTCTTCAGATAGACAGACAGACAGACAGACAGACAGACAGACAGACAGACAGACAGACAGACAGACAGACAGACAGACAGACAGACAGACAGACAGACAGACAGACAGACAGACAGACAGACAGCCACCTCTGAATGAGTACACTTAAATTAAAACATGAACTAAAGCTAACTGGGAAACCTGTTAAGATCCTGTGCAGTCTGGGGACACAACAAAGTGTTGGCAGCTGTGCCAGTTTATTTTTTTGTGTTTCCCCTCACAGGGCTGCGAACTGATATTGGCAGCCTGGATCGGTCCCTGTTTCAGAGCTATTACTATGTTAACCCCCCATCCGTTAAAGCTCCCTCTCTCTCTCCAGTGATTTCTGAGGATAAGGACATCTATCCGTGAGTTGCAGCTGGTTGCATCTGCATTCAATCCCCAGGGATTCCACCTGTTCCTCTGCTGAAACGCGCGCGCGCACACACACACACACACACACACACACACACACTTTCAGTATGAGCAGTAAAGTACCATTTCTACCAGACCTCGCCTTAAACTTGTTTCCCTTGTGTTGAGTTTTTGGGGGTACTTTGGAGGTCTTTTGCAGACTGCCTTTGTGCCATTGGTCTGATTCTTTGTGTTGCCTGAAACAGTATTCTTTGATCCACTATAATACTTACTGTCTTTCACTGTTTCATCCCATTTCTTTGCCTTTCCACACACCCACTTCCTTTTCAATCCCTCCGACTGCCTCTTTTCATCCACTACCACTATAACTGTCTACAAGACAAAGGTTCACATTTAACTAATCTTGGTTCAATGCTATTCAACTACAAAGTAGTACCATAGATCTTAACTAGACTAAATAATGCACTTAAAGTTTAATGATAGTAATTATTAGAAACGATATCACAACTGCAAAAATTTCTTTATTTCTTCAAGCTTTTCTTGTACTGAGTGGGAGAGATGTAGCGCTTATTTCCTACGGACAGAAGGAAGAGAACGGCTCTTATCAGCTGTGACTTGCTTTTTGTCAGCATATGTGTGTGCGTGTGTGTAGCCTGAAGCCTTCCCTGCTGCAGCATTCAGCCTGCATGATCACACATGCCAAGAACGACAATTCTCACACATCAGAGCAGCTACAAACCACCAGTGGTGATGCTGCGACATGCCTCAGCATCAGCTTTCGCTATTGTAGATAAGAACAATCTGCATTTACTCTTGAAAAGTTAAAATTAAGTATTTACTAAGTGGAAGGTCATTCCACATGAATACTTACTGAAAAAATAGATAATTTAGATGATGATTAGATGATTTGGCTCAACACAAATGAGTGGATACTTCATGTAACGTTTCACAATCATGCAAACAAGAGAGAATTTAAATTACATCTCACAAAATAAAATAACACCCCTGACATTACAAAATCACTTGGTGCGCAGTTTGGGGTCATAATTTAGCCTAGATTCCTGTGATCAGATGCTGAAATAAATACATATATGTGCAAAAGTTCCCTATAATAAAACAGTTATATCATACATACATCCAACGAAGAGGATTTAATAAAACATAATGAATGTGTGGCCTTACATAGAGAACAACACACCAGAACACACTGTTGTTGCATGGTACCTTTATGATACAGACCATTTAGCATGCCAAGTCCACTCTTTGAATATATCATCAATGCTGTTATCCTCTTGCAACATTTCTTGGTTTTCACTTCTGCTACATGTGAAACAAAAGGCAAAATATAACAGTAACAATTTTGCTTTGAAGATGCGCTGCTCACGAAATACGTCAGCATATTTTGGTGACCTCTTTCCTGACTTGCTTCTCTCCCCCTGGATCAGGTCAGTTTGATCTTAGGGTAAATTACCAGCCACCACAGTCCACTTCACGAGAGCACAAACACAGCGACACTCACCTACATGCTCACAGCTTATATTCCGTGACCTCTGACCCCTGTCATCTGACTCTCTGGCTGATCCATTTGTGACCTATTCCTACAGCAACAGCCCCTTCATCTGTCTTTGTTTCTGCTGTGACAGACCCCAAAGAGAGAAAAACAAACACATGCATTGCCGCAACCCTCAATTCCACCACCTCTGCATACAGCTGCCATCGTTTACAGTAGCACGTTCTCTCCCACTCCTCACTGGAGTAAACATCCCCCCCCCCTCAAACTGTACCTGCAATGTTCTCATGAATATTAATCAAAGCTGAAGCTACAGCCCTGAGGGGAGACTTGTTTTGTGGACTGCAGGGATTGGTCACTTTAACCTCAGGAACAATACTTAATTTAATTACATCTGGCTCTGGCAGTTTTTTCCTTCCTGTGCTCTGTCTCAGTGCTCTGTTGCTAATGTGTGTGTAAGGACTGTATGTGCATGAGTACAAGTTGATTTGGTTATCTATGTGTTTCTGGGAAAGTCTGAGCTAAAAGCCAGTAAGTCTCTAAAACCACAGAAGTGGCTGGAATTATCTGTACTGCAGCAGCTCACAGCACAGATTCCATCAGCGCATGTTTAAATGCTACGTGTTAAAAACAGAAGCTAAAGTCAGGTCTGTTGTCATGTGTGTGCATGTACATACTAGCTGGGTACATTTGATGCATTGTGTTGCACGTAAAAAAAAAAATATGTGTGTACACAAAAATCCCTCAGCTGCAGCTGGGTATAGCAGCTTGTCTTTGTGGATGTTAGTATTGCAAAGTTATCGCTCCTCAAGACTGTTGACATCAGAAGATCACAAAGTCTGTAAAAGTCGACTAAGCTTCGACGAGCAGGGAAAAACATAACCAAACAAAGAATGCATTTTGAGTTTTTCTGTCAATAACAATGATCCAGGAGGGGCCCACGGCAAAAAACGGTAAAAATTACTACACAGCAGCTTTTATGTGTGTTTCTACATAGATGGGCTGAGATATTTCGTTCAGTGGGTTGTCTGTCCGTCCCTACTGTATGTCCCACTTTCATGAATATTCCATGAAGTTATTTCTACAAATTTGCCCCAAACAACTCAAGAAAGAAATGGATATTTAGTAGTCACTACATAGTCTGTCCTTCCATTATCTACACGGCCTGGGATGATGGGTTCAGCACCAACTGGTGATCACTGCTTTTGTTTTTTTTTTGTTTTTTAAATCACTTCTACCTTTCTGGCAGAGCTCTACCATAGTACAGCACCAGTGCAAAGGTCTTCTTTTTTCTCTCAGCTGGTGTTTAAAGCCTTGTTGTCAGAATTACTTGCAGACGTGATAGAAGAGCTGACAGTCAAAACCCCGTGGAAACTACCCTTGACTAATGCTGCTACATATTGTTATCTGTACATGTTGTAGAAGTGAAAAAAGAGCTGTATAAAGACATTATATAGTTCAGTGGAGCATTAATGACAGCACTTATACCAATTACAGTGTAGCAGAATGTCTGTGTGAACAATGGCAGCTTCTAAGCAATCCTCCCACCTAGAATCATTACCTCAGCACCCTCATCTCACTCAAGTCACTGAAGTTAATGAGTCCATCCTGATATTCTCCCCTCTGATGCTGGGAGAAATAACTCAACACCTTATAAATCCTCATTCATTCATTCCTCTTCTACAGCTTATCCGTTTCTGGGTCACCGGGGGTGCTGGAGCCAATCCCAGCTCACACTGGGCGAGGGCGGGGTTCAGCCTGGACAGGTCGCCAGTCCATCACAGGGCCAACACACAGAGACAGACAGAGACCAACAACCACTCAAACAACCAAGGCCAGGAACCAAACCTGCGACCATCTTGTGGGGCAACAGCGCTGACCGCTATGCTGCCCATATAAATCCTGTTTTACACATAATTATTCACTATTTCTGTTCATCTGTACTTGAGCACAAAGGAATAACAGCTCTTCTTTTCAGTGCTTAGCAACCATATCTTTTTGGGCTCCACCTCCCCTGCCCTTCTTACTCCTTCTGTCATCTCTTTTTTTCCCCCCATCGCCTCCCAAATCTCACCATAAATTGGATGGCAGGCAATTAAGTGAGTTGTTGGAGGGCTCGCTGACAGCAATTACAAGGTGTGTAGGAATTCATGTGAAGATGCAACACCCTGCACTTTTGACAGATGTCTCTCTCTTCTCTCTATCTGTCTCTCTCTCTCTGTCTCATCCATCACAGAGGATAAATTCAGAATGGGGAAGGAAAGAAAAGTGAAGAAGAAAAAAAGTTCCAGGAAAGGTTGATTGAGATAAAGCAGGGGAGGGAGAAAGAAAAAAGGAGAGCAAGAGAGAGAAAAAAAAAACAACAACAAAAGAAAGTCGGGATGGCAAAGAGGAGGCTGGGAAGAAGATAAACAGGGAAATGATCAAAGCTCAGTCAGGGTTTTGTCAAAGACTGGAGGGCAAACTCAAAAGACGCTCCAGATAACCCCCAGACTCACTCCTCACTCAACAGAGAGCCAACTGTATGAAAACACAAACAAAGGCTCTTCGAAAAAGTGGTAGCAAACACATTTTTTCACCATGGCTCATGAAGTGGCTCAGGCTGTCTGAGACAAGTTAAACTCAAAAAGCCAGACACCCCCTCATAAGGTACAGGCATTCTCAAGGCTAATTTCCTATTTGAGATTTAAGAGTCTCTAAGAGTCTTCACTCAGCTGGCTGCCTCATTTTATTATGACCTGATTCTGATTCAGCGGCCATCCTGTTAAAAAAAAAAAAAAAAAAAAACCCACACACCTCTCTTGGTCAGTGTGTTTGTGTAGCCTTGAGAAGATTTCTCCAGTCAGCTGATTTCATAAAGTTCATGTCAGTGAGAATCTTATTTATTTAAAGTGAAATTGGTGTTGGCAGTTTGAGAGAACTTGATTTCTTGATCTCTCATGGAGAACATTGATTTTTTTTTTTGGCCAGGTGCATGCGTTTCTAATATGCCTTTTACATAAGTACACAACACGCCCCATATTTCCATGATAACTGTCAGTAGCTGCAAAATTCGTGTGTATTCTGAATTTCTCAATGTGCCAACACACACAAACAAATAGATAAATAAAAAGTCAACTAAAACCAATATAAAAAGATCAATATTAAGATTTCTTCCTGACTCACCAATCTTATTTTAGAAGGGAGTCCGGAAGAAATCTGATTACCGAGCTGCTGCATTTTAATTAATTTAGAAAAACTAGATAATCCAGTGGCTGTCAACTCATTCTCCTATTAACTGTGTAACCTGCTTTCTCTCAGCAAGTGCATTGAACAAAAAATCATT
Organism: Echeneis naucrates; assembly: GCF_900963305.1. Classification (NCBI taxonomy): domain Eukaryota; kingdom Metazoa; phylum Chordata; class Actinopteri; order Carangiformes; family Echeneidae; genus Echeneis; species Echeneis naucrates. The sequence goes on from NC_042534.1 coordinate 7,666,491, forward strand.
ATCATCATTATCAATCATTATCATCATCCCCAGACAGTTTTCCAAAAAAATAAAAAATAAATAAATCCCTCATCTGTCCATTAGTGCTTCATTATCATTGTTATTATCCTCTCAACAAAAGGTTTGCAGGGCCAAAGTGGACAAGCTCCCTTCCCCCAGTCCCAACTGCTTCAGAATATGAAACACATCAAAGGATTAAAGGAGTTAATTGATATTTGTTTTGTGTCCATTTGGAGCTGTATCAAAGATCAGCTAACACTTTCATTGCCATGTAGATCACGCTGTGTTTTTAATATCAGTAATAGTACCTGAGATCCTGGTTCATTAACGGCGCCCTTGTAGCCTCAGTCCACAAATGATGAACTCAGGGCTGACTTGAATGCAACGTATCCTAACACATCACATTAAAACAGATACACACATGCACGGGCACAAAAACAAATTAGGATAAACGTTGATTTGAAATGAGTATTAAATAATACATGTTGATGCATGCAGAGGACTTAAAGAAGCAGAGAGCAGCATCATCTCCAGCTCAAAGCCTGTTTACCTTTTACAGCACATTAACACACTTAACTCAGCTCTGTATAGCAGCATTTATCTTTTACCTCTCTCCCTTAAACAAAAGCACAGCCCAAATGTATGATTATATATAGTACTCAATTTTTTGGTAAACACCGGCAGAGGTAAGCTGTCCATCACCTTCCCACAAAGGCTGTTCAACCATCACAATGACCCCATTTAAAGGCACCAAATGGTTGATGCAGGGTTTAATTAATTTGAAGGATTTCATGTGAGCCTGCGTCCTATGTGAGTGTTCGGTTTTATATGCAGTAGCGTCAGGGTGAACAAAACTTGAATTTAAAATGCATTGTACACAATGGCAGAGCCTCCTCTAAATATTTATTTTGAGCATCTATACATGCAGTGCTTCCTGAAAATAGAATAATTCTTCTTTGTAAAAATTTCCAATCTGACACAGCTGAAGGTAAGGTGAGTTCGGCCCTTATATCCATGCACATGCTCCGAAACGTGCCAAAGGAATGTATTTCTAAATAACAAATGTATTTTAGGCAGTGGAATAGCTGTATCTGCTGAAGTAAAGGTGAGCAGGTGAAACAGAGGAACATCTGCTTGCTGCACCTACTGTGTCAATAAGTGATGAACGGCTTTGAAGACAAAAATCTTTTACCCTCCTTCAGGGTATCTGTGATTGCTCTGCTAACAGCACAACCCCACTTTATTGTTGTCGCCTCTTGCTGTAATCATGTATGGTAGCCTGCAAAATTCATATCTAACCTCAAAATGACACAGTGCTGGATCAAGTAAAAAAAAGGAAAAAGAAATGTTTTCCAAGACTGTGTTACCCAAATACTTGAAAAACTGCTGACATTAACATTAGCCTGTGTTATACTAAGTGTCATACTGAAACGCAAATGTTCACATGCCAACCAGCTAACTAGTCATTATCTTTTTTTTTTAACAAAACACTTTTATGCACTCTCAAAGCTGTTGTACAGTTTCAAAATAGAAGAGCATGATTTTAGACAAAGGCTGTAGGGAGCATTGTGTGCTGGGACACATGGACACGGCCTGGATGATGGATTTACTGAATCACAATAAATGCAAGCTGACACTGACCTTAACCAGGAAGCAAAGCTCAGGGCTATGAGCTGGAACACAGGGAGACAGAGAGAGAGGCGGGGGACGGGGGGCATCAGGTGATAATAAAGATAGGAGGTGGAGGAAAGGGAATGAGGTTGCAAAGATAGAAGGATTAATTCTTCCTGTAAAACATCAAAATCTGTAGACTTACTTTTATCCAATCAAGCATGAAATACTATGTAAACAATATATACAGTATACTGTTCTTCAGTTTGCTGTTTATTTTCCAAAGATTGTGGCGACAGTCACATGTCTTAATGTCTCAGTTATCCTGGGTGGCGACACAAGTGAGCGGTCTGACAGCTACAAAACTTACTTCAGCTTTATATTGCTGCATAATTTCAAGTGATCCAATCCAATTTTATTGAATTCAATATCTCTCTTTCTATTATGCATTTTATTACAGCTTCACTAAGAGATTTGTCTTGTTACAGTTGCGCTAACTCACATTTAAAAGCAATTTCATGATTACCCCATACAATCACATTTTAGCAATTTCGAGGATGGATTGGGGAGCGCATGCTTCTGTTATGATGTTTAATGAGTGTCCTGTATATAAAGTGGACCCACTGGATTGCAAGAACATGTACATTTATATCTGAAGCAATCTGTAGTTCCACATGCAGCCTGGGATTAAACCATACAACCTGTTCCAACTGAGCTGCAGACACACTTTGACTGGCTTGCACAGAGCCCTGACCTCAAACCCATTTGACACTTATGGAGTAATCCAGGCTTTATCACTCAGCATCAGTGTTCAGCCTCAGTAATGCTCCTATGGATGAATGGGAGAAATCCTTTACAACCAGCTGCCAAGCTATCAGAGTCAGAGGAAGTCAGAGGAAGAACATTGCCTATGTCTTTGATTTGACTTATTCAACACATACACATCCAATTCACATACTTTTGGCCATGCAGTGTGTTTAAAATGAGGCAGAAGGGAGGAAGATGTGGTTAAAGATAGATATGGATGAACAGAGGTGGGAGACTCTAAGAGCCATCTGGGATGATTGGGATGAAGAAAATAAGAAGAGTAACTTTATGAGTAGAAGAAAGAGAGCAGCGGAGATGGATCAATGGAAGCAGGACAGAGCTCCAGCAAGACAGGTGAGGTAGATGAACACCTGGGTGGATAGAAGGAGGTGGAGGAGGAGTAAGCAAAAGGGACTGAAGGCAGTGTGTGGCCCTGGCTGTGTCACACCAGGGTGTAGTACCAGGCAGCCAGCCAACACTGGGACCAATCCAATCAGCTGTAATGGAGTCAAAGGTCACTGTTCACTCCTGCGAAATTGCTATGGCCAACTGCCTGAGCAAGAGACATCGAGCGAAAAAGCACACACACACAGACAGATCACTCACTCTGCCAGCTGCTGTAATGCAGCCTGATAACAAGAAGTGTGCTTCTGTGTGTGGGGGTGTACGTGGGAGTGTTTTCGTCCTTGTGCGTCCTATAGGAATACAAAGGAGCAGACACGTACAGATGTGTTTTATGCTTTTGGTCTTGAGTGTCCACTGTTGTTAAATGTACAAGCAGAAATGACAGATGATTCTGGCAGTGAAGATTAGGAGCCATTGAACTTTCCTCTGCTGTAATAGGTATGAGCCAGTCATGAAAGAAGCGTACACACATACATTATGTGTATGGGGCTTTTACACAGTCAAAGTATATATTAAAAAAAAAAAAAAAAAAAAAATCTGCGAAATTCCAAAAATCACACAATTAAAACCGTTCAATGATCCTGCAGACAAGCTTCACCTCTGCAGTTCAAGCTAGGAAGCACAGAGCTCCAGTTTGGGCACAAACTACTGGAACACACAAACTGACTCACACTGATCGCAAAGACCAAAACCAAAACACCAATTCGCTGCTCTTTGGGGTTTTTAAAGAAGTTTTCAAAAGCAGCAGTGGTGGAATGGATAAATAGTTAAGTGAGTGCGTGTCTTTTTGCTCTTAATATCATGCTAACAAGGACACATACTGATTATGACTGACTGGAAATAGTTTTTTTTTTTTTTTTTTTTTTTTAAGGCAGAACTAATTTACTCTGCTCATATTTATAAGCAAGATCATCAACTCAACTCATATATGTTTTTGGCCTTGAGTGCAAAGTTTGTATAGTTGTTCCTTGTTCTCATTTGCATTATGAGATTAAAGACACTTCTTGTTGAACATGCACAATCCTAGTTTACGAAATGTAATGTTTTATATTGTCAGACAATATTCCTACTGCGCTGCTCCACTTGAGTATGAAATAGGTGCCAATCACAATCTTGCATTTTTATTATTACTATTACATCACATTACATTTGTGGGTTAGATTAGCTAAAAAATCCTAAGGCTCTTATTTTGCACATCCTTGGATTTCAGTGACTTGTGGGATGCATGTCATGCTGGAATCCTCTGGCGGGAGACAATATTAATGTGCTTGCTTCATAAGAGCTGAAATTAAATTTCATAAAATTTTTTTTTGTTAACCACTTTCAGCCAAGTGTGATTTTAGAAGAATCAACAAGCAGAAGCAAACATTCTATGTGGGACAAATTGTATTGGATTTTAGACTTTCATTCAGGCCTTGGCACATAGATATTAGTAATTTCATGCCTTCAATAAACTTTAATTTATTTAACATAAAGTGAATATTGAATAGTGAATATTATTTTACTCACTGAGGCCTCTGCTCTCAGCAAATGTAATTTTTACAATTATATTTACATTATAAGTTTTGTACTCTTTATCCTCAAAATATTTAAAAATACAGTTGGCCAACAGTAAGTGGTCATTATGATGAAGTTTGTTGATTGTTGGAAGTTTGTTGGATGGACTGCCGGACAGATGTCTGTGATCTACCGTATATGTAGGGCAGAGGGAAACAAAAAAACCTTTTAGAATAATACGTGTCATAATCGTTATCCCTTCCCTCAAGCAAATTGCACAGTAAAAATAACCCTAGTCAATAGTCCCTGCCTGGACTAGAGTATCTGTTCTCTGTCTGAGTAATGATCACCAAGTTGGAGTGCACCAGAAAAATCATACTGTTCAAACACAGAGCCCAGAGGCGTCAGGCAGCAGGACGGCTGGGCTCGTGCTGCTCTCATCCACTTTGTCCAAGAGTCAGAGATTGTCAAGTAATTAGATACTGCACACTGGCATGATGTGTGTCATCTCTGATTACTATCTGGACACCCCTTGACAGCCTGATTAATGTCTGGACCACCCTTTGTTTCGTGCTTTATCTTTGACTTTGTTGACTTGTCCACTCTCAATTTCCATCTTGGGTTAATCTCAGAGTGAATTTTACACATGAAATATGGCCGCTTTATTGTTTTTTAATTAAAAACACATTTTGCTCAATTTCCCCTCATTACCACATGCAGTGATGAAAGGAGGAAAGACATCATCTTCTAAAGAGCAGCTAGGACCTTCTTGCTCAAGGGTGTCAATTTGTGGTGATTTAAAACTGCTTTTGGATTAATGGGGAGAAAACAACATTAGAGGATTTTTATGAGGTGCTTAAGGGACAAATGGTCTGTTATTTCCAAACTGTCCTATCATTTAGTAAGGGGTTAGTCCTTGATGTTACTCAGCAGGGACATTAATGCAAGACCTCACAACAAAGCCTTGAAATTCCTTCCGGTGGGTGTACAGGAAGACCTTCAATGTCAGCCACATCTTGTGAATCAAATTTTTTAAATTAAGATCCAATAGGCAGCATAATTGAGCCTCCTTCATTGACCTGAAAAAGCCTCAGCACTGCTCACAGCTTAAGTGAAAGAGACAGGCAGAGCCCGGTGAGAAGAAACTGGAATAAAAATCAATAGATTTCAGCATCAATTACCAGAGAAGGAGATGGAGTAAGGTGAGAGCGCGAAAGAGAGAGACAAGCAATAGGGACGCAGACAGCTCAACAAGGCAGCGATAGCCTGGGCAATAAGGCCGACAAGAACGCAGAGCGGGAGCAGGGAGTTGGGGCACGTAATGAACACATGTACTGTAATGTGCTGGGATCGAGACGAGCCACTGGGAAATGGGCTTCCAGCTCACTAATTTGTTGTATAGTTGTAGTTTTGAGACCTACAATTATTGGATAAGGTCAACAGAGGTTGTTATTAATTCAACAAGATCTTTCACATCTTCACCAAGTAGCAGGTTTTCTACTGTGAATCACGATGTGCATAAGCAGTATTCAATTAAAATTCAATGTGGTACAGGTAGACAAAAGCGTCCTCAATCGGAGGCCCAGAACATTTGTCCAGAACTGGAGCTGGGGGAGATTATAAATAATGAGAGCTCTAATAATAATTGAGTGGTCTTTTCTCATTTCAAGGGAAATAAGGGCTGCAGTAAGTAAAAAGTACCTAACAGAAAGTTTCTGAAAAATGTCCACCTTAAAATAACGTGCTTCATTTCAGGAAAATTGAAAAAAAAAAAAAAAAAAAAAAAAAACTGTGAAGAGTTTCCCTTTAGCTCCTTTTTTTGATACCTTCATTTTACATCTTAATTCTTACACATTTACACATTGAACTATCTCAACACTCAACAACTTTAAAACCTTCTTTTCCTCTCTTGTGTCATGAAAGATGATTAAAAATGCATGCAAATGGTGTGCACTCTTTGGGGTCTTTTGAAAGCTAGTGGCTCTAAATTTTAAGAAAAACATCTGCACAATGTTTGACCCTATTTTGATAGATTTCAATTGCCACCTTAAAGTATTGAGGATGTGAATATTCTGTCTGAGGTATCCCTGCAGCTGTGATCGTATTGAGAAGGTGCTAATAGTTCTCCAGTATCCTGGAGCTGTCTTTGATTTATCTATTTCGTCTACGTCCTGACTTAGCAATACAGTATGTTCTTTGAGCAGGCTAACAAGGGACTGCAGGCAGTTGAGGCGAGTGTAGATTCCCTGGAGATGTAGCTGAGCTGAGTAGGTGATCCGCTAAAAGGTTAGAGGTGCAGCCAAAAGGTCAACTCTACCAGAAAGCTCTGTCTGGTCCTGCTAACCCGACAACAGCTCGGTGACAGACGCGTCACAGCTACTGGAGCCTCAGATGTCAGAGTGAAACTGATGTCAGACTGAGGATATTGCATGCATTTGTGTGTTTCATTTGGATCATGGAGCGTGACTAGTTGTGTGTAAGTGTGTGCCTTCAGCCATGTGAGCCTGTTTACACATGTAGCTTTGGGGCTGTGTGTGTGTGTGTGCACAGGGCAAAGTCATTGCCTGCATAGCGACTCCCGTGCTGAGCTCCTTCCAGCTCCTCATCAGCATTCTGCCACCTCCGCCAGTGACCACCAGTGTGTGATGCTGACATTTCTGGCAGCCTGAGGACAAAAACCACACATCTCACTGCTCTGTCAGCCCTATCAGTAGGCAAAAGGTGAGAAGTCGTTTCCATGCAGTCTTAAACAAACAGTGAACCTTCATTTGGCCAAAAGCATTTCGAGCTACATGCTAGGAGGGAAAAATACTCAACAGTAATACTGTAGTGCAGCCTCAGTGGCTTTTTTATATCTGCTCGAAATAATCAACAACCAATGGCGTTAAAACAGTCTGATACATTTCTATGGCAACAAAAACACAGTATAAAGGTATTTGAATCAAGGCCAGTCTTTATTAGTTTTCCTTATGTTATTGTTGCGGCAAACTAAAAAGATTGTGAAAGTTCGAACCTATCAGCACTCGATATTAAATCCGCCAGTAATTTGTCAGCAGCATTAAGCTCATCAGGAAACCAGGATCCACTCATTACACTTTCCTACAGACTATTTCATTTCCCATTTGAACCTCATTTGTCTCTCAAATTCCAGTTGCTCCCTCAGGATTTCTCCTATAAAAAAGGAAAACAGACTGATTGCTTTTTAATCAAGATGCTATAGATGGAGTGGAGTATTTAACCAGTCCATTTGTTATGATGCAACATTCTGCAAATTCAGAGAGGCCGCTTCTTTGTGTTTTCAACCAGGCAGGCAGCGACAGCAATAAGATTCATTTCTAATGCTTCCAGTTCGAAGAAGTTAATACACCACAAAGCCAAACACAGTCGCTATTTTCTGCCTCCCTTCACATTTTCTTTCTTCTCATCTCAACTTGTTCCCTTCCCTTTATTCCCCTCTCCCTTTTTCTCCCTCTCTCAACTTGTTTCCACTAAATTTAGGATTCAGCTACTGGAATCATCTTCTTTCATTTCTATTTCTGGGAGCTCCCCTGTTTTCACCGAAGGGGTACATGGGGAGCGATGAATTGGGAGGTTATCAATAGTGAGCTGAGAAGGCACCATCTCTTCAGATTAAGATCCATGCTGACATGGAATGTGCCGCAAATGACAAAATGTATGAAGGCTGAGATGGTGGTGGAGGTGGTGTTGTTTGGAGGGGACGGGGGGTTTCCACATGCCGTGCGGTTCTCACCAGATCAGAAGCATCAACAGCGATTCGGCTACAATTTGTGCTACTTTATCTGTTTGAGCCTCAAAAACCTTTGTTTACTCCAACTTTCAGAACTGTGCTGAGTCAGCCATTTAATTCAAAAAACTAGAATTGAAAGGCAACGTTTCGCAGTCTTTCGCAGTGTATCAAGGTGGGTTATTTGACGGTGAGTGTAACCTAATCAAGAGTGGATGACGGGGTGTGATTTCAGCAAATGAAATGGCAAACAAGAAAACACAAAAGTGCCAAGGTCAACCACAGGTGAGTGAGACAGGGAAGTCCTCCCTTCAAATAAAACTGGATCTCCTCATTTGCAGCTCAGCTTTAACTTTATGACTTATGCCTTTACATCCATGTTGATAAACTCAAGTTTGTTAAGAGGGACGACAGAAGTGTTTCTCTGTAAACGTATTATTGACAGGGTTAGGGATAGGGTTAGGGTTAGCTTGACTTTGAGTTTGAATCCTGGGTCAAGTACAGCTATTCTAACTATAGCATCCTAAAATTGATGAGTGATTTGACCAATGACTTTTCCTGACCAATTAGAATTTGCTCCTGACCAATCGCAGCCTTTCCTCACGGGCACAGAAGTTGACAGAATCCAGACACCATAATAGCTCTAGCATTGATGCTCATAGCACATAGCTCTGGCAGCTTCCTTGCTGTTTCCTCGGGGGAAAACCTCACCAGTCCTATGAAAAGCCAAATTCAAAGTGTCACCTGGATAATGAGTGAATGTTGGAGAAATGATGGATGGCAGCAGGATACTGCCTATCAGTCTTTGACTTTCTGTGGCATTCCAGGGCTGATGGATTCGAAGGAACCACATAAGGAAATAACAACAAAATTCACGCTCACATCTGCAATAAATTGTTTTCTAATGGACATGGACAACATGCCACAGGAATTTATGACATTTGGGCCCTCGTTTGTTGGAGCAGGGTGATATTGCAGACGACATTAAATGCGTCCGGCTGCGGCTGCAGTTCACATTAATCTTACTCTTAGAGTCAGGACCTGTCAGGCTAGATTAGGGAGGGAGCGGAGCTAGCTTCATTACGCTTCTCCCTCACTCCTGGGTCAAGCAAGATCACAGAAAGTTAAGTGTGGGAGTGCTGTGCTTTGTGTCTGACGGCAAAGACTACAATGTGTTGTCCCACCCCTTTAGAGGCACACGAAAGCCAGAGCCTCACCGAATGATTTTGAACATCTGTGAGCCCGTTTCTGTTTGTGTGTCTTTGCTAATAAACCGTGATGGGTTTTGGGTTGTTGTGACATGAGTGGCTGGGTGGGTTAAGGCTTTGATTGGTCTCGCCCCGTTGAGATGCAGGGAAGGCGACTCCTGCTGCAGTTAGTTACAGCCCATCAGCAGGGTGACCTTACCGCTGCTCTATAAATTTCAGAGTTGTTTTTCAGCTATCATAAAGATTATATTTAAACACCAGATAGCAGCTGATAAACAGTGATGCCTCATAAACTTCTGAGCATCTGATAATCCCCTTTCTGCAAGGAGGATATATTTGATACCAAAAAAAAAAAAAAAAAAATCCTTATCCCTGTAATGGAATTGAACTTCAGTGTGATTGACTGGAGGGGAAATAGAGTAGCGGCGCTCTTGGCTTCATATTGCTGATACTAAGTGTAGGGCCTCTGCTACAAAATGTCGTCTCAGATGTGAAAAGGCTCTGTGGAGGCACTACCTAACATAAGGATGGGAGAAATGACAGGAAAGCACAAGGGGGAGAGAGGAAGGGAATTAGAAAATAGAACAGGTATTAAAGAAGACCAAAGGGCCAAATAAAAGAAAAATTCAATTCCTCAGCATCACAGAAAGAATATCATGTGAATGTGCGTTGTTCAACTACGTCCTTAAAATCAATGAGCCATTCATGTTCTCAAACATCAAAAATGACTTTAAAGGCTTGTTCACCCTCCTGCTGAGCAACCACGATGATTCAGCAGTAGGAAGTGACAGATTGGTGGAATAATGAACAGAGGCATGCTGGGTGAATGCGGATGTAAGCACACATGCCTTCTTTTCTTCTCCCAACTTCTGTATGCCAGCTTCAGCTTGGCAGTCTGTCTCCCTTCCCCCATTGCTCCTGATGTTTTGGGGATAGTAGGGGCTCATGCATAGGAACTCTTTGAACAAGCATGACAAAAACAAACAGGTTTGAAAACTTCGTCTCCCTTCCAGGCCCCAAGTGACTTTACAGCCGTTTGTGTGATCTGGGTGCCTTTCTTGTTCTGTCACGCTTTTCTTTACTTATTAATCTCCGTCTCACTGCTGTTTCAATGCTGCTGACGGTGGAGCTGTCCTGATTCTGTCACCAAAGAGGCTCTTAAGGTGGGGTACAGTCATTGTGATGGGTACTACAAGGGCTTTGGAGAACCCAAGTGGTGAGATGAGAAGGTGTAAAACAGCAGAAAGTCCGCAGATGATTTTTAGAACTGCATGGGATCTCTGAAGGCATCCCTGCAACGACAAGGTACATTACCTGACACTTTGTCAGTTAATGTACAGCACAACTGTGCTGGGCTATTTGGTGCTACAAGGAGAGCTCTCAGATGACAGCAAAGACACATTTACAGGGTGTACTCACACACACACAGAAGGCTTCAGTCAGAATGCCAAAGCTTGGCACGAGTGTATTAGACATTTCTGCTCTGCTTGAAACCCTTTGTAATCCCCACCCCACCCCCTGTGGGTAGAACAGGCTTCACATTTGTGATTCCTGGGAAAGGCGCTAGATTGAAGGCTGGCAGGATGGATAATATTTAAGAAATTGTTCAGCAGAATTGTAGCCAGTGGAAATATGTTTCTGAAAGAGACATAAATACCCCCTCTGGGTGGATTAGCGAACACTGATACTCACAGCTCAGGGGGGTGGCCTGTCAAAGCTCCCAGGAATCTGCAACTGTAGTGAGTCCATTGTTGACAGCACCTTGATGTCTGAGCGTGGCATTTGGCAGAATGTGGAAATAATTGATGAAAATAAGCTGTAATTGATAAATAGAGATTATTTGTTTTGTTTTGTTCAGTGTTCACAGAAAAGCAGCCTCTGGCAACAGCTACTGTATGTATGCGGTTTCTCTTCCAAACAAACCAAGAGGCAGCCATCCCAGTTGTAAATTACTTTGGAATGGAGTCAAGGGTGAATATGTATTTGTGTGTATGTGTGTGTGTGTGTGTTAGTAGACTGATGAGATGCCTATCAATCATTATTTAAAAAAAATTACAGAAATTATAATCGATGACATGAGGAGAACAATTTTCAGATGGTGTGGGTAATTAATTTGCTCCTCACACAAACAGCTGTTTGTCTCTATTTACCATGGATTTAACAAAGGAATACAAACAAGTCATTTGATGTGATAAGTGCAAGCTCCTGCATTTGATTCCACCCCTCTGTTCAGAGCTGATGTCGTACACCTCTCATCCTCACACTGAGGCAGAGCTATGTTGTTTATATAGCTCCTGTGGGACTATCTGCAGATTTCAGCATGAAATACCTTAAACGCAAGCTGTTCGAGCTTGTGACATGATAGCAAACTTGCCTTTGATTAATAGCTTTATGGGTATGCTATGCAATGAGGGACAACGTGGATTGCAGTCATTTAATATTGATGGAAGGTTGTTATGCTATCCATTAACTAATGGAAGATCACACATGTACTGAGGGACAGCATGTGCAAAGTGGGACTAATTCAGGTCAATGGACAAGACAACTCTGAGGGTGTCTAGTGTCAAAATGGCAGGTGTAATTGTCGTGTTCTGTTGAGACATTGTACATTAGCTCGAGTTGGATCACTGAAATGATCTCTCTATGTGCAAGAATCTTCTAACTCCAGTCTACCATATGCATGAGAGCAAGCAACAGCAAACATGCCCTTCTGACAGAAGCCAGAGGAAGTTTGTCATCTGTGAATTTATGTTATGCTTATGCTGAACTGCATCAGTAATTTAGACTTTTTGTGTGTGTGTGTGTGTGTGTGTGTGTGTGTGTGTGTGTGTGTGTGTGTGTGTGTGTGTGTGTGTGTGTGTGTGCGCGCGCTAGACTTTTACAGGGGATGCATTAAATTGTGCAGTTAAGAAAGCCAAAACGGTGGCTTTAGTATTTTGGCGATGGCACACTGGCACTGAAATCAGAATGTGAAGGGGAGAAGGCTTTGGCTTTGAGATACTTGCATTGGCAAATTTGCACTGACACTCAAGAAGGTTCAAATGAGGAATATGTCCCTGGTATTAGGACATCACACTCAGAAGAGACGAGGAAAGTAAAATGTAAACTTTGTTTTCACCATGATGTTAAAAACTACAGAATCAGCCCCATCAGCACAATGTGAAAGAACAACTGAAGTACTTTGCTGACTGCTCTGATGTTTTCTCATAAAGCCATATTTTAGGTTTGAGAGCATGAACAAATGTCCCTAAGTTTACATTTGAATTTAAAATATTTTAAAACTTTTCAAGACCTGCACACGTTCTGTTAGTGTACAATATTTAAACTGCAAATCACAAAAGAGGGATTAATAAAAAACCTTGTGTGTAACAAAGGACAAAAGGTGGCATGCTAGCCTGCAGAAATTCACATTTACTATGGCACACTTAGTGAGATCGTTTTAATCTATTAGGAAAATTACAAAAAGCAAGACTGTGGCTGGTAGGCCATTAACATGTACACATTGCTCATCTGTATTCTCAGACTTAACACCAGGTACATTCAAAAGCTCTTGAAGAGCTTAGTCATGGACTCTAAGTCTCTGATCAAGGTCACAGTGTCGTGGATGTGAAGCACTATGCAGATGCCTTCCTCACAAGTTACAAATATGCAATGGAGGAGTCTCCTGTCTGCTGTGTGAGTGTAAAAAGGAGAGCGGGAGGATGAAAATCACTTCTTCTTTGCAGCTGATCGTGGCAGCTGCAACATGACAGCAGCTAAGAAATTCTTGTAGATTCTCTATTTGGACATTTTTTCGAAGAGAAACCAGCTGTAATTTACCTTCAGCTGCTGAGGCCTCCCTGACTAGACCATCAGGGCCTGGTCTCCTGCTGCCTCCATCAATGATCATGCCTGCTGTGAACATTTTTAGCTCCTTTGGCTGTCCTAACCCATCCAACGCCCGCGACTTCCATGCTGACTTTGACCTGTCTGCACTGCGTTGGGTCTGACTATTCTTAGCATTTTGCCCATTATAACCCTTATCCTGCTCACCATGCAGACAGACATTAAGCCCGTATCTGTCATTGCAGGTTCTCCGACGACGTCCACGCCTATCAACGCAGACTCACTGTTTGGTGGCTTCTCTCTGTTGCGAGTGCCCCGGCTCACTGTGTCATCTGCAGCCCAATGTTTTTGGAGTCGGGTGAAAATCCTGTATCAGGTGTGGGGGATCCAACCAGCCTACCCCCCTCTTAAGTGTTTGGAGAGAGCCACCAAACAGGAACAAGAGAAGAATGATGAAGATGAAATGTCTGCCATTTTCCTTGTGCTAAATTTCAGATGACTCCCACTACAAAAGAAGCACTGTGAACATTTTCCAGTTCCTCCACAGCACAAATTGCTTGTGGATTTAGGTCTTAATATACAGTAGTTTGTTTAAGTTGTGTGTTCCATTTTAATTTAGACCCAATGAATGCTTTATTCCTCTGTGACTTCATTGATTTTCTGTCTGCTTGTTGTTTTAACCACTGACAGTAAAGTCCGGATTAAACCACAAACTGGCCCTGAAAAGTCTATCTCTTAGTGAATAATATTTTGTCTGAGATTCCTGGTCACAGTCAGCAGTCATGAGGCTAGCTGGTGTAGGTAACAACTTATCCATTATATCTGGGTGACCTGTCAGTGCTCATCGATGGTGCGTCCTACAGTTAGTATTTTCCCTGCACTCCACTTTATTCCCCATCCCCGAGGCTTTTGTTGACTTCATGCAAATTTTGAGAGAAAGAGTTTATTGGGGCTTGCTAACTGCATAACTGTCCATTGTAGGAAAGAGGGAATGGTTTCGTCCATTTTGAACCCTCTCAAGGTGGCTTTTTATTGGTCAATGGCACGTATCAAGATGCCTCAGTTCACCAGCCCACCGGTAAACCAGAACAATTGCACTGGAATAAACTGATGTTGCCATGAAAATGTGCCTTTTTCTCTGCCTATGTGTCCAATCAGTTGTTGGCTCACACAAAGAAGCAGCATTTGGAAATTTCACTGGACTGCTCCTTTATGGGCCATTTAAAAAAAAGAATGCCATTGATAAAACATGAGGTATGCATTCATATTTTACTAGTGTTAAGGAAGAGGAAAAGAAAAGGTCTGTAGCAGTCAGCTCACAACAAATCTAGTTTTCTTTCTCTGTGATTTATCTAAGAGATTTGCTTTATTTATTTATTTATTTATTTTTTAATGCTGCTCTTGACAAAAACTCTCAGAGAACAGCGTGAATTGCCATTTCAGTGATTCCGGTATTGCACTGAAGAATACTAAAGCAGGCCAATTGTACAAGTCAATGGCTGCCTCAAAGCCTGTTTAGCTTTTTATTCTGACGGAATTTAGTTTCGCAATTCTCAAAGTAACTTCAACAGAAAATGAATTATAAATGTTAGAAAGGCATGTCATACTTCTGAAACAATGGTGTATGTACAGTATGACAGATTCAGTCCAGGATGGTTTCTGCTTGTTGGGATTTGATAAAGATTGTATCAGTGTTACTTTTAACAGACAATTTCTCTTTGATCTTATTTTTAGTATCTTGGCAATGATAGCATTCAGTTTTAGTCATATTCTAGAAACCTGCAATGCTTACATTTTTTTCTACTTCTAGTGAGTGAAATATTAAAATAAAAATGTGTGAGTGCTGCAGCGACAAGTACGGCAGAGCCTGAATGACAAGGTGTTTGTTGCCTAAAGCCAACACAAGTGGTAAAATTTCATCTCTCCAAGAAGTCCACTTTATAACAGATGGTTCGAATGGTCAGAAGGGTAAGATTTCTGGTCTGGACATGGCTGAAATTCAGCAGGTCCATTAATCTGTTGGCACATTAAATCGTTGGCTTCTGTCCACATGTCCTTGAGCAAGACACTTTAGTAAGAGACAGAACCTGGATTAGTCACTGACGGCTACGGTGGGTCCTCGCATGGCTGTATGTTTGTGTGTGTGTTTGACCAGACCTGACTAAACCACCGTTACCACAGTTTTATCAGAGTAAGAAAACAATTTGTTTTTCAATGAAAAACAAGCTGTGCCCTTCAAAATGTCTTTGGATCTTCTACTGGATGTTCTAAAGGGCGTGGCGAGTGTCAAAGTTTTTACCTGAAAGCGCTCTGAAACATAGTTTAATAAGCACACAATAACCACTGATAGGTTGGAGAGAATATATATGGATGGAATGGAAGGAAGGAAGGAAGGATGGAACAAGCAGTGTTACAGAGATCTGGACAACACATCGGGTTTTGAACACATTCCCGTTCCAGATCATTTTAACTACGTCCCTACATGGATGGTCAGAGGTCACATTTTCCCCAGGCTGAAGTTATGTTGACTAGCATGAACCGATTCCTACACATGGGTGCAGAAGTTTCAGATAACATACAGCTGCTTAAGTTACAGTTGTTTTGAATGATGTACCACACACTTTGAATTTCAGACTTTCAAAGTGACGGATTTTACAGTAGTAGTTTTCATCCCATAGGTGGCTCGAAATGTGCCTATAAATAGACTGCATTATTAATGTCACACTCTACAGAGATAAGTGTTTTGGTAATAGGGATGTTGATCCAGACTGTTGGAGGTGGTCTAAGAGACAGGGCCAGTCATATGGTTCATGTCTTTTACAAGAAAAGGGCTGCCCTAGGCTGTGTTGCATTACAGCCACATTTAACTGTGTTAATATGTACTGGGTCCTCCCTGCTCTCAGCTTTCTGACAGTCAGGCATGGCTGTGACCCTCATTAACCCAGCCACTCTACCTGCTCTCAGCTCATATCAGTATCCAGCCGGCCTCCCACTGCACAGTAAAACTGTTGGACAAAGTCATATCTAGAGAATGCTATCCATGAGCAGAAAGTTATGGGGGGGGGGGTTAATTTCTCATTTATAACCAAATATTTTTAAATTCCAAAATGATCCCAAAAGCTACAGGCAAGGATGCATCAAGGACTTCATAAACATTTAATTTAGTTAAAAAAAAAGGAACTACCCACTGGCAGGGACAGATTGAAAACGAGGTAGCAAGGTCTATGGATTTACCTCAGCAAAGGACGACAGAGGTAAACTGTTTAATCTAGAATAATTAAACATTAGTGCATCATGCACCATCCATACCACCAAGAAGGTGCCATAAAATGAAAGCAATGTTGTTGTTTTTTTACCGTTGCTTCTCTACTGTATTTAGACCTCTTTGACTATCCCTGTGCCTTTCCCCCTCTCATCTTGACCGCTGTGACCGAATGCTCAATGCATTCATCGCAGCCACCGCCTCATTCTTGACCCTTGTCAGGTGCATCAGCGAAAGCCAAGAGCAGGCATTACCCAGAGGTCACCCAGTCATGGCATCATCATGGATAAATCTCCTGATTCTTCACCTGGAGAATAACCACCGTGGCAATACTAAACTAATTACGGTACACTGAAAGAAAGAAAGAAAGCTGACATTTGTAGGCTATGACAGCTAAACACTTCTTGTAATGAAGTGGAATGTGTCTTTTTGTAATATTATATTTTAGATATTTTATTCATACTTATTGTTATTCTTTAGCTTCTCCACACACACAACCTTACATGAATTCTACAAAATGTTCTAAATAGTTTCTGTCCAACAGAAAAAGAGCCACAAAAGGTCCTCTTTGTTAATGACCATAAATATACAATCTGCTCCGGTACAGATTAGACCTATTTGTTGCAGACATGACTGAAAGGGACAGATGCAAAACAAAAATCAGCTCAGTGAGTTGGAATCACATTTTGGAAATTGATGCCCAGAACATGAGCCGGTGGACAGAAGATCAGAGTAGTTGCCAGTGATGTGGGCAGTCACTCTCTTTTAAGCCCCCAACTCCATTTTCCCTCCTTGTCGTTATCCTCTTTTTTTTTCCTGCTCGTCCACTTTCCCTTCAGGGATTAAAATGCAGTTGTCTGCGTGTCTACAGTTTGTATCTGTCTGCATCATTGCATACAGCCTTCCTTACGTCTGCCTATTCTCCTCTGCACACTTGATTCTCTGACCCATGGTATGTCAGAAAGACAACATCTGCCTTTTTAAGAGAACCACTTAGGCATCTAAAAGCCTGACAGAGTCATTCTGAGTATTGACTGAGACTGTTACCCTCATACTGTATAAAGATGGCTGCCACATTTACCTCCCCCAGCTGGCCACAGGTAAATATCTTTACATCTATGGAGTTGTTTTTTTTTTTGTTTTTTTTTTGTTCATGCCCTGAACCAGGTGACTGCGATCTGATAACACAGTAGTGGGAAGCAGAACTGATTCTTGTTTATGCATAACTGGCTCTTTCAATCCAGCACAATAGAGTGGAGATAAGGTCCTTGACCCATTTAATTAAAACAGTGGTGGAGATGTAACACAATAATGTCTTTGATGTTAAACACAACAGCCTTATTCATCTTCCCAGATTAGTATTCCTTTGCTCCTAGTTTCATGGACTATGGAATAACACACAGCACATTTTGCAGACTACTAAACAATCAGAATTGTTGAGTTTACAGATTGACTGAAGTTAGAGATATTTTCCTTTTGTACTAATAAAATCACTGATGTCTGAATTTCACGAAGCTTTCAGGGTCCTGGCATTTCTCAGGCTTAACTGTCAAACAAAGCATGATTTACTGAAACAGAGAGCCATGGCTCCTTTTTTCCTTATGAAAGTTATACTTTCTGCCTCAATAAGGCTCTCTTTCCAGGGCATTCAATTAGGTTTAGAAATTGGATTTGGATTTGGTAACCATAGTAACAGTTGATGTGATATTAGTTTGTGATATCATTTATATTCCAATAAATGCACAGACACGTACAGACTTGAGGGTCAATCTCCATGTCATATACACATTACTGATACTGTTGGCTTTAATAGCCTTTTCATTCTGAACCCGACAGAGAGACAGCTGTTAACTCAACCACATAATGTGGGTCAAACAGGATACTGACCTACAGCATAGTCTACAAACGTGGAATGCTTCAAAAGGTATTGAAATATCACGAACTAAAAGAAACATTGCTACTGTATCTTTGTGAACTAAGCTAAGTTTCCATCTACTTTCTGCAGAAGTTAAGTAACTCATTAACCCTGATAGCTTCACTCTGGAAGTGTCCATGTTTCCCAGCACTATGGATGCTGTTAATGTTGAAAGTTGCACAGGGACAAAAAATCTCGAGCCACAGAAGCCATGGGGGAATGAAAAATAGATGGGAAAAAAAAACCCTACAAACCCAAAACCAAAGCCAACCCAAAGTAGGCAGTGTGTCGCTCAGATGTCAGCCCCCGTTGTCAAGGCAAATGGCCACACAGCGGTCACTGTTTAAACATAATTATCCACTTCTGAAAACCCCAAAAGTGTCATATCCAGGTTGTAATGAAACATCTATCACACTGCAATTTCTTTGTATTTGAAAATGACTGGGTGTGTGCAAGTTTCTGATGACAGCGGGAAACCAGCATCCAGGGCGTAGAGAGATGAAAGATGGTGTGGGAGTTGCAGTCAGGACTGGGGCACAGTGCGTATAGATTGTCCTCTGACAGACAGTATCCAGCCCTCCACCTCTCTCTTCCAGATAAATATTAGGATGGAGCAATGAGCAACGACAGCCAAGAGGAATTGAGTCTCTGAGAGCCACTACTCAAAGTGCAGCACCATTTATCAGTGTCACAGCAGACAATTCATGGTAGTCAAACATACAGCAAACACACAAAGTGGGCAGTCGCACAAAATGGCCAATGGCAACCGGAAAGGACACACACTATGTGTGAGATCTCAAATCTGGCTTTAAGCTATTTTAAAAAAAGAAACAGACAAAAATTTACGCCCTTGTTGTCATAAAATACTAAGTGTTATTTTGGAAAATCTAATTTTTACATTTTCTTGAATCACAATCTTTAAACTGGATTTTTATTATTGTTATTATTGCTATACAAAGGTCAATATAATGCATCAGTATGACATGTTTAGATTTTCATGGCCAGCCTTCAATACCCTGTGTGGTTGTTGCATAAATGGAAACAAAATCACCGCACAACCCTTCACACTTCATTCACAGAGTTATGTATAAAGCAAGAGAAGACAATGCCACTCAAAAATTAAACAAAATGTGTCGTATGCCCAGTCTTGCAGTCTCTCACGCATGCAAGTCAAAATCTTCCATGCTCATATGTTGAAGGTAAGTTGTTACCTGCATGCATAAGAATTAGACACTAAGCATTCAGAATTCAATATAAATCTCTATACTGCTGTGTGTGACCCCCAACCCCCGAATAATATGCGAACCTGTTGACGGAAGTCTTGTTTCAATATGTGTGACAGCTCAATCCTGTGTGACACATTCCTGTCTCGTTGTCTTTATATGTCTACCTCCCCAGGCGACCGGTAGACAGCTTCACAGCGGCGACAAAAGAGCACAGCAAACCTACTCTGTCATGCCAATACAGCAGCCACTCCTTCCTCTTTGCCTGACACCCAGAGCAGAGAGAAAGATTGAGATACAGTGAGTAGAGAAGGAAGGAAAAGGACATATAGACTTATTGCACAGGGAGTGGAAAAAATATAAGAAAACTTCATGTGGGGCTGCAGTTTTTCTTCTGAACAGCTTCCTTGGATATCTGTCACATGCTTCTTTATTGTGTGTGTTTCTTTAAGCCCCAGGCTCGTAGAGGTGTTATAAAAAGTGGAGATCTAACTTTGAATTACATATAACCACATGAGACAGTGTTCACATTATTCTTAAGATGGAAAACCTCATCTTGGAATACAGGAGCATCATTAAGAAACCACTTCGAGCTCACTTTGCCTCCTTTGCCACAAACATCAGCCCGGAGGCCCATAGACTGGTGGGTAATCTGGCTGCGTCAAACCTGAGCCCTGTTTAATCATCTCTATCTACTGAAAAATTTTACTTTGAAAATGATTGGGATTCAAGGTTCACGGGTGCTTCTGCATGGTGTCACAAATGCGGTGCTTGTTGTCATTAGTGGAACAAGTCGCAAAGGGGAGAGAAAATCTCATGATGAAAATTATAACCTTGCTGATCTGAATTTGGTTAAAATGGTATGAAGCAGGTTCACTTCAGAGTATCCTTGTGGACAGCATGGCAGCTGATTAGTGGAAGTCATCGTTCTTAAAGGATACTGAAAATGATAAAGTGAATGTACCATATACAACATGTATGTGATAAAACTCCAGAGAAGCATAATCATGGCAGAACAAAACATTGTATTTTTCATAATATTTATAAAGCTTTAGCTGCTATAGGAGCAAAAAAAACTGCTGGATTGGATTTGTGTGAGTGCAAATCAAAGGAAAGTGTTTCCACTGCAGATGAGAGACGAAAACAGTGAACCAAATATCTCTAATATAAAAACTCGAAACAACATAAGTGAAACAATCACCAAGAAAATTACCCAATATTAGCCTGTAATGGAAATTGTAAAAACTGAAAAATGTATCACAACAAAGTTTATAAAATCTTTCATAAAAATTGAAAAGAGAAAGATTTGCTGTTGAAAAATTTTCAGTTAAATGTTCAGTGTTTGTCTGAGCTGCTTCATCCAAGAGAAGTTGTCTATTCTGACACATACAAAATATATCAAATATGTGCCATCACAAATGACAACTGCTGTTGAGTAATTATTATAAACCTAACCTTTACAGAAGCTGAAGAGAGCCCTGTGCTTTTTCACACTGTCATTTCAACTGAACCCCCTTAATAGAAGACCAGCCTTTGTGAATCAGAAGAGAACTAGTTGCACTGCCAGCAGTTACAGCACAAAGAGACTTTGATTGACCAACAAGGGAGAACAGAGGTTCACTGACACCTCTGTAAGGGACTAAAAAGGACCTGGGGTCCAAGCAGGCATCGCAGAGAGCGTCCTCTCTTCAAACACTAAATCATTGGTTCACTGGCAGGTTGCTGTTGTTCAGCAGCAGGATGAGCGCTTTAGACACACAGCTGGAGGGACACTGCAGTGTCACAGTCACTCTCAATCTGATTTCTGGGTCCTGGTTCAGGAAAGCATCCAATTGGGAATCACTTATGAAGTGTCTGGTGATAACAAGTGAGGCTGAGGCTTCTATCAGGAGCGGACAGATTCATGCTTGAGGCCAAAGTCCAAATGCAAACCCTTTTCTGCTCAGAGGGAAGGCTGAATCCAAGCCACTGGCAGCACAGATCATTGGCTCAAAGGTTTTTACGCACTTGTTTATGGCATGAAATAGAAAGGGGAAATCAGAAGAATGGAATCAAAACAGAAGAGAAAATGCAAATAATGATTAGAAAAGGGAAAGACCTGAATAAGTGGAAAATCTGCACAGGCTCATGGTACATTCTTGTATAAATAAAAGAAAACCAGATTACATGGAATAAAGAAAAAAAAAGATACTTTATATACCAGTGCTTCATGCACTTTGATCTAATTATTTGGTTTCTATGTGGAATAAGAATATTTTGCTTTTGCTTTTACAAACAACTCTTTGGAAAGTGTTTAACATTTTAAAGGGATGTTTTTTAATGCTGAGCTCCATAAATGCCATTCAATATTTTTTCCTTTGGTGGGATTGATGCCACAGCAGGTTGCCCACATTTGGTCAGTCTTTATGGATTTCTTTGAGAGGTACTTTGTTCGTTATCATTGATAAACGTATTATAAATGCTGCGGTTTGGTATGCGTTTGCTGTTTTAAGACAGCAAGACTATCACGTCGCAGCCGTGTGGCCACATGGGTCATGTCGCTTTCAATGGTTCCAAACAAATGTGTGCTGTCTATTGCTTACAAAGAAGACAGAGAGCAGAAGCAACTATATTTGCAGAAATATTGACACATAACACGCATTGATTGACACATTCACTACACACAGAGTATTTTATCAAGGGAGTGATGGACAGTATTAAACAGTTTATCTGGGTTTCATTGTGAAGGAAATGGGGATTTCAACATTGACGTTAAGATGAATAACAAGTGAATATCAATCAATGTGAGCAACTGCTCAACTCAAGCAAAGAAAAAAGTTTTAGCAACAGTGGAAAATAAGCAAGGCAAAACCAATAGTTTTCCACAAGACATTATATCATATATCCAGGGAGAGAGCTGATACGTTTTGTCTTGAATGGGCAGCCTGAAAGAAACTCATTCAATGTGCTCCATGGAGAGAGGGATAGCAGGGAGCAGGCCAGAGAGGAACACAATTGTTCCATGCCACTGCAACCAGAAAATGAGAGGTCTGGACACCTGAGCCTGAAGTGCTATAAAATAAACTTCACTTGAGGATCACTGCTCAAACCATCTCCAGGCACAAGAGGTGCAACTGGTACCTCAATTTTCAGGTAAATACTGTAGTAAGTGAAGTTTCTTTATTCAGCCTCTTGTTTAAGTAAACATATTGTCAAGTATCAAAAGTGCTTCTTGGTTCCTGTCAGTGCTATTTAGCTTATTGAATCTGAAGTTGAATAATGACCATGGACCTGAAATGTAAATGCTTAACAGCTTAAATTTGTGGAGAGTTTCAGATGTATCAATAGCATCATGTAGTAATTATGACCATTAAACAGACTACAGAATTCAGCGAGCCAAAAGTTGTTGGTAACTTCCTATAAACCAAATAAAGTGGTTACAGTTTTTTTGCACATTTGCATGTTCCCCCCGTGTCTGCGTGGGTTTCCTCCCACCGTCCAAAGTTATGCATGTCTAGGTAAACTGGTGATGCTAAATTGACCGTAGGTGTGGATGCGAGCGTGAGTGATTGTTTGTCTCTGTCTGTCTCTGTGTGTTGGCCCTGTGATGGACTGGCAACCAGTCCAGGGTGTACCCTGTCCCTCGCCCAATGTGAGCTGGGATTGGCTCCAGCAACCCCGCAATCTTACTGTTGCAAAAATATATTAAGGCTGACATCAGGTTTTTAGATTTAAAAAACAAGGCAGTGCAGAAGCAGGGACAAATTGTATGTAAATGAATTGAATCAACTAAAATACAAACACAAAATATTCACTGGCGAACAGTATTGCAAGTTCCGTGAAATGGGAGGAGATCAACTCAGGGACAAGGAGGAGGTGCAATATCCACAATATCCAACCATGTCCAGCTGTGTTAAGCCAGAGACACTAATAGCACATCAAGGTTCAGCAAACGGAATGGCATATGTACATGATTGCAAAGAAATAGTCATTGACAGTTGCAGGGTAATATCTCATCGGCCAGGGAGAGCAGTTCACAAGCACATAACAAGGCAAAGTGAAATTGAGGTTGTTAATGCTCTTCCAACCATATTGGTGTATCACTGACCCCAACAGGAAGAAGGGCCCTGGCAGTGAACCTCCATTACATGCTGATGAAGTGGGCAGTGACCACACGAATCGTCGTAAAATGAAAAAATTAGGAATGTATTATGTAAAGTCATAATTTATTTAATGTTTCTCATTTCATTGTCTGGCCGACACAGCCTCCCTGCAAAACTAACAAGACAAAGAGCGAGTGAGGAAGTTAGGAAAGTGGCAAGGGAAAGTAAGGGCAAGGAAGGTGAGAACTAGGGGGGAGTTTGAGGTAGCTGCGTAAACCAGGAGCCTGGCTGAAATAGAAGATAACAAAGGAAAGAGAAAGCTCTTAAATGACAGATATTCTAAGTAATGCAATAAAGGAAATAAATAGAGAGGGAAAATAAATGTGCCGCAATTTTTCCAGTAAGAGTTATAACTCTAAGGGGTAAAAGGGGGCGCGAGCTTGGGAAATGGCTAAATTAAAAAGGCCAGACTGCCTTAGGACGTGGAGATTTCTCTCTCTGGCATCAGGAAAGGAGACTGCAGTGTATAAAGGTAGAGCCAGGAGTAGTTGGGGAAAGTGTTTGACATGCTGGAGCTGAAGGTGGATGGCCCGGCAGAGAAGGAGAGCGAGTGTGTGCTGACTCTGGATGAGCTCACACTGAGTGTGGAGCCAAGCTGGGAACAGGAAAGCTTTCAGGGCGCACGATATTCCCCTGCCACAAAGAAGCTGCAACACATGTGTCCACTGAGAGGACACATGCATGAAAGATTTGATGGATTTCCAAGAAGGGTTAGCATTGAAAATTGCTCCAAATGCATCTTGTTATACCTTTAGCCCAGTCTTTTCAACAAGATGAAAGTGTGCCCTGAGATGAATGTCAGCAAGGGAACAGGTCTGAAATACAAACCGCCTTTTACTGCAACATGAGTAGTGTTTCTGGGGCATGTGGACCATTGCTTTGACATCATGTCCTTTCAACACAAGATGGAGAAGCACCAAATGGCTACCATGTTCCTGCAGGGCATGATCCAGCTCTTCTGTGGGGTGATAATTGGACAAGCTCTTTGGCTTGAAGCCTCTGCAAACAGGAATTGTGTTCAGATACGCTGTGTAGGTCATGTTGTGGTATGTTATGGCAATCAGATTCTATTAATTACATTCAGTTACGTTTGACTGCAAAAATCAGATCACAAATACTGCCAGAATCACTTATATTCATTCACAGATGTAATTTACATTTACATTAGAAAGGAATTTTTGATACTGATTTAACTTCATCAACGGTTAATTTCCCCATGTATTTATTTAGCTGTTGCTGATAAACTCAAACTCAATTTTATGGCAGTTGTCGCCACGCCAGCAACAACTGGAGTTTTCATGTCTGGGAGTCATTTTTCATCAAAATAATAAGTGTCTCAGCACCGGCTAATTCCAATGAAGCTCCCATCTGTGCACTCTGTGATCAGCACAAAAATACCATGCGCGCAGGATAAGATCATTTGAAAGTCAGGGAAATGCTATATTGTCTACTGATTGTGTTGACTTAAACCAGACACTAGATCGCACATTAGCTCCGTCAGTAACAGCAGTCCTACTACACATCAATGGATATAATGAACTTAGTACTTTTATGAGTCTGCATCTAATTCTCACATCAGAAACCAAAATTACAAAAAGAAACTTTGCCAGCTCTGGAGCCATGTAAGCCGCTTGATGAACACATGAAAAAGATTAATATAGAGGGCAAAAGGTTGCTGGAAACATTTATTTCTGTTTATAAAGTACAATAATGGTGCAGTTATGTTAAAATATCAATGCTACTAAATAGTAAGCTCCCTCATTATTGGTCAAAAAAAGAACTTATATGGTCATGCTATGTTGCAGTGTGTGCTTTGTTTTATCTGCATAGATCCGCTTTTGATCCAAGCTGTATGTTTCAAAGTTCTCTTTAGTCTGCAGTCATTAAAATCCCATGCCCATTTAACAGTTTCATTAGTCTAATCAGAGTTGGGCTCCACATGGCTTGCCAGGTCATCAAAGTCAGTCTCTCATGGTTTCACACATCTGCTCTTTAGCGGAAAAAAAATTTAAAAAGTAATTAGTCATATCTGTATTTTTGTTTTGTTTCATCACGACCACCTACATTTATCCTACTGATTTTGTCACTGATGCACTGCCAAACAAATGGTGTGGGTAATACCTGAATAACCAAAGAACAACTAGATACAACTAGGCCTTGTTATCCAGCTGAGCTTTCACTTAAATGAAATCATGTGTGCCAATCAATACCACAATGATTTTGAGATAATGGCAGATAGGGAAGTTTGCTATTTGCAGGTAGAAAAACAGAAAAGCATTTCAATGTATTAAAACATCATCTCCACGGTTTGATAAATACAGGGTCAGGCGCCTCATTGCATTTATCCTGTTTACATTTTCTGTTTATAATACAAGTATATAGCCTTGTCACAACTTGTCACAGCTCTTTTATTCAACAGCAATGGCCACATATGGTATTTGTTGCAATGTAGTGTTTTAGGTTTTCTAGCTGTAATGTTACAGGGAGGACAGTAAGTACAGGACAGAATGATCATGTGATAGCTGCAAAAAAAAAAAAAAAAAGACACAGCAAGCACATAATTACTGACCTGAGCCCCCCAGCTTTTTTTTTTTTTTTAATAAATCAATCAGTGTTTTACATCTGGAAGAGTAGCTTTAAGGTTTATTTTGGGAGCAGCTGTGAAAATTGAATTTCATGCTGTGAGTTACTCTCTCTTTGGTTAAAATTGTGGACCTTGGATAGTGGAGATGAAAAGCTGGCTAGACAATCATCTTGAATAATCAGTTCTTTGTGTGTACAAAAAGACTTTTTTCTTTAGTTTTCTTCGAGAATTTGACTGAAAAATTATACCCTGATCTGAATGCTGAAGGCTGTAAATGTATCATTCTCACAGTATGAATATAGAAGGCATTATGATTGAGATGCATTGCACGATTAATGTACTATGAGTATTAATAAAGCACGTATGTCACCAGCCCTAAAACTGACCACTAACCTTTGTGGATTATGGACATGCCATTTCACATACTGTAGCCTTTATTCATGGGTAATGGCCGCCTGTCTTTCTGACATGAATTTGCCAGTCGATGCTCCCCACCTCAGCCTTGGGAGAACAAAAGACAAAGAATAGGGAATAAACTGTTGGATGGAAGGCAGAAGACAAGAGAGAGATGTGACTGAATTGTTGATTCAAGCACATCACTAGGAGGAGTTAGGAAAAAGAGACGTAATAAAGGGAGAGAGAGGAGCGATGTGCTGAAGACGTGTGAGTTTTGAAAACTCTTACATCAAAGTTGGAAGTCCATCAGAGCAAAAGAGATGAGGCATTTTTGAAATGAACCCAAGGGAGACAGGCAGGGAGATAGAGTCAAAGGAGGAAGATGAGGCGAGGTTAAAAGGATGAGCATGCCTGGAATGCCAGGAAGAAAAGTTGTGTTTGGCATGTTCTAAAGGAGTTTAGTCAGCTTTTGCTATGCTGTTTATATGGAAACTGGTATTCAGTGAAAAAGTATCCTGAGACTTGCCACAGACCAACAACAAGCTTGAAAGTGTGATCTCAGCGGCCAGTCTCAGCCCTTCACCCTCTCCACATGTAGACCGTTCTTTAAACTGTGAGTCCAGGCCATACTGAAAGAGAACAGTCATTTTCTGGCTCATAAATAAATAAAACTACAAGCAGCACGTTCTTGTCACCACTGACCACCACTTATCCGGACTTAACGCGATGTTGAGCCTTTTCAAGTGCCTCTAGTGCTCATGTGAGTGTCTCAGGGGCTGCGGTTGGAGTGCCAGGCCACTTACACAGCACAGCACAGTCTAAGTGGCTATCTGCTGCACCATTTGGGAACACTTAAGACTCTCCCTGCGCTAATTACGTAGCTCTAATTAGCTTGTGGGTAGAATTCAGTAAATGCCTAATTGTCTATTGACATTATGCAATGAGCTGCAACAAAACCCTCTATCTCAGTTACCGTATCACCTCAACAGCAAAAAATATGGACTGCTGAAATTGTCAGTCTTTGGGGGTTGAAGTACTTTGGCAAACAAGGAGCAGTCAATGGAAAGCGAATCAGAATATTCAATTCCAATATTCCAAAAAAGTCAAACTAGCTAGAGATGTGAAAATCCCGATTCTTTCAGAGTTGGGCAGAAATGCTGTTCCTGGCTCTTTCTTCTGGCTTGCTCTTCTCTCTGTCTCTTTTTCATTTTTGTTTCTTTATCAAATCCAAATGAAATGAGCTTCACTGAACCGAAATGCACATGTCTGAGCAACACAAATAAAAACATGAAGTTAAACAATAATGAATATCCACAAGATAGGGGCAAAAAGATTAAGAATGACAAACACCTATTCAGTCTTCCCGCACCAGATCCCCTGCGCATTTCACGGATTCAAGGAAAACAGACAGAATAATATATTGATGCCTCTGTCTAACCGAACATTTACTCCTAAGGCTTGGAGTATAATCAGAATTAACCCAACAACAGTAGTGACTGATGCATGTTATTTTCCGCTTTTAATCCAGTGCCTCTGCTATGCAGGTGGAATATTTGAAGCATCAGCATCTCCACAGTGAATGGTCAGTGTCTCAAGGTAAAATTCACCAAAATGAATCATTTCAGTCTTCTTTTGATGTTGCACACTCACGGACATTGTAAATGCATCAAAGTAGATAGAAGGTACAGATAGATAGGGCAATTAAAGATTTTAGTTTCAAGAAGCAACAAAGGGCCTCATTTGGGAGGACTATGGGATGAAAAATTGCCTTTTAAATTTAAGTTTATTCAGACTTGTTAAGGAAATACAGGGTTTTTAGACACACTCCCCCAAGGTTGAATTATCAGAACAACAAACTATGATCACCAAGTACCAAAGATTTTGTGTTCAATTCTGGTCTGAAATCAAGATGCTGATTTGCCTTGAAGACATGTGAATATTACTCATGTTTATTTCTGGCTTGAGTTTGCTTTAACTACTGGAAGAAAAAAGAAAACATGTTCTGTAACAAGAAAACTTAACACTGCGTGTAGGCAAAATGCCTTTGATGATGATGAAATTATACTGAAATACTTAAGCACATCAACTGCCGCCATGCTAACTGGCCCGTGATTGGCGCCGATATCGGTCACTGTGGGAGTGCGTGATGTGTATTGCTCCTGTTGTTGTGGCCACTGCAGCTGCGTTCTCTGAAAACCTCCTGTCTTGGGTTGTTCTTTTTCTTTTGTCAGAACAACGCCAGGAGGCTGTGAATCAAATTCAGCGTGAGCCACAGAGGACCAGATTCAGGCCATAATGTGCTGAGTCGACTTTTAGCTGTCAGGAGCTAACATTAGCTCATAAACTAGCATTTTTCACAGAGTGTCTTCTGTTAGACAAGCCGTGCCTTTACCAGGCCTCATTGCTTCTGTCTCGTGGGACAAAGTTGGCATCTGAGCAAAAAAAGTAACAGACCTGACAAACTTACTAGTTTCAAAGTTGTTTTTCAGTTAGTGTTGTCATTTTTGTTGTTCTTAAACAAAACAAAATTTCTCCCATCATGGATATGCCTTCAATTTATAGGCTGTATTTTGTGCTTAGTGCTGATTTTCAAATGTTAGAACGCTGATGCACTAAAAGAGTTACTGAAATTACTGAAAATGAGGACACCGTTAATTACATACATCTTATCAAAGTCGCTATAAACCGTGATTTACATGAGCAATTTTTCGAGTGCCAACGGGAAAATAATGTGACAACATAAAAGGGGACACGTTGAGCGATAAACAGGTGATTATTATGCAGGTTTGCAGGTCCACTCACAAAGCTTTACCAAGCTTTATAGTGAATTTAAACTCATTATTTTGCTGTCTGGTCTGTCATTCTCTTGTTTATGCTCACTGCTCCCAAAATGCTGTATTTGGTTGCTGCAACACAAACAGTTTTCACTGTTCACTGTTCAGAGCCACATATTGGAGGGCGCATGCACCGAGTTTGGAGCCGAAATTCAATGAAAGCTATAATTACATTATGTCAATAATTTAACAGGTGAAGGGAAGTTTTTTACTGGCATGTGCTCACTCACTCACTGTGTGCGTTTGTGTGTGTGTGTGTCTCGCTCCGAACAAGAGGAAGTAATTTGTCCTTTTATGCTCACAGACCTTAAGATTGCTTTTCTTACATTTCATTTTGTCACAGCTTTGCCTGCCTGGCACTACTTATGGCATAAAATCTTAGTGTCAACCTAACAGGCTGAACTTTCCGGTTGCTCTATTTTCAGACAAATACAAAATATCTCTTAACTTGCTTGCAATATGATAAACCTGTCATTTGGATGTAGACTATTCAAGTATGAGCGAAAACCACATTTTTATCCATTTCTGGGATTTCTTTTTTTCCCCCACATTGAGCCTCAGAGCCATTAAAGCAGTCGGACTCTCTCATTAGCATGTAAAAGCTGGCTATGTGCGATAAGGGCAGTTGTCTGTCATACACTCAGTTTTCACTTGTAAAATCACTGATGTTCAGAAAAAAATTCTTTGAGATCACAAAAAAAATGACTATTACTATCCACTCCTCCATCTGCTTTACCCACTCGCATGTTCCATCAAAGATTATTTAAATGAGAAGATGTCAATCTGCAAGTTTAGAAATTCTTATACAGAAGCTCTAATTAGCTTTTATGCACACATACATTTAAATCAATATGACAGATTTGCTATGTATTTGCTGATATGATTCCAAGACTATTTAATATTTCATTCCCGCTACATTCTTAACTACTTTACTCTCGCCCTCTCAGTTGAAAAAGGTCTTTTCATGTTGTACTTATGGCAAATGGGAGAATTTGTTTTTCATTTCACCTCAAACTCAATATTAATTTAAGATGTCAGTGGCTTCTGTGGACCTTTAGCACAACCATTGTCTAGGAATGATACTGAAAAGTAACTTTACTTGTTGCTTGCTCAATGACTATAAGTTTCTCCATCCTTGAGTGAGGGGTGAATGATAGGAAGATGTTTTGCCCAGATACAGCAGTGAGTGGTGAGCCGGTTTTAGACAGCATCATTATTAATTCATTGGTGTGTTTATGAAACTTGCAGCTTTTTTTTTTTTTTTAATCTCAAAAGCGGCTGTCTTGGTTGGCATTTACCCTGGTGGGCATTTGCATGTTTGCACGTGTGTATATTTATGAACGTGTGTGTATTTGTAGTGGATTGCTGCTATCTCTTGGGGTAAAACACAGCAGTGCTGCAGAACGTGGATGAAAATTACACTGCCACAGGTGTTGCTTTTTTTTTTTTAAGGTGTTAAAGGCGAGAGCACTTCAGTATGTTAGGTGCATATATGTGTGTGTTCAGTCACGCAGGCTTCTGAATGAGAAAGCTGTCAAATTTGCAACCACATGGGCATAATCATCTATACATCTGTATCACAGGAAGTTAGCTCTTTGTATGCAGTGCGCTGTGTAGCTGGGAGGCTGCAGGTGTTGTGTCACAGTTTGTGTGGGTGTACAGATGTCAGCTGCCCTCAGGCAGTAGCCGGTGGTCACTCTGAACAACTTAGAGCTGACAGGTCTTTGATATGAAGTAGAAACACAGAGCATCACCACACATTCTGAGATGACTTATGTATTAAGTTCAGATGGCTGCCCTGAAGCCTTGCCTTTTCGTCCGACAACACACTCCTACTTACACGCATATGCATACACCAACTACAGCAATAATTCAAAGTAATTACCAGTGAGAGATGTTTGAAAGACCCTCTAAAGCTTTTTCCACCAAACACCAGCTCTCAGACATAATTACCACAAGCACTCAAGGAACATTAATACTGGCAGGTTGAAAAGATCACACATGTTGGGTATATGTATTCAACAACTATCTTCTGCATTAACATACTATATACTGTATGTCTTTTATATAAAGGCACAAAGTAAATGGTTGAGCAAATCTCTGATTTTGGCAGCAGGTATGTCAGCTGCATGTCAAAGAGGTTGCTATGGTGACTGGGCAGTCAGCTCAGCCATTCCCTCCCTTCCTCCCTCTCTGCATCCCTCTCACTTTATCTCTTTCACACAGTTTTTTTTTTTTTTTTTTGGTTCCTTGTTATTTTGTCTCATACCAGTGGATAGCTTTATATTACTGTGCTGGCCTTGTGGACATAACTTTAAACCACATTTTTAGGCCTCTACAGCACATCACGAGTCTCATCATTAACGTGTAACATCAGAAGATATGCGGCCCATTCACAATGACAAGACATGTCTGCAGGAAAGCGTCACTGGCATCCTGTCTTCATGTCCTAATGGCTTTTTCCCTAGGAGTGCCGTAATTGGAGAGGAAAAAAGGCCGAGCAAGCCCAGAGCAGATAATCACATTCTGACAAGAGAAATTATCATGTTCAGTAGCAGAGCAGGGCACTTGTGTGTCACAGATACAAATGTCACACTGCTTTCTGCTCCCCTGCCTTACATGCTGGGGTCATCAGGGGCTTCTGTGTTAATTGCTTTGCCATGGACTTTGTGACTGTCATAGGGTGCAGCACCCTTTTCAAACCTCCTGAGATCATGTGCCCCTGGTTTCGACTCCATAAATGCAAAAGCTTCCTTATCCTTGCTGTTTTTAGATGCCTGTCATTAGTGACATTTACCATGGTCTTTAACCCGCTTGTTAATGCTGTTGATTCGTGCAGAGGAGCCAGGACGGGATAGGATGGTGGCAGAGCCTAATGGCTAAATGTCAGCCATATTCTGTCTGCAGTGTGAGCCTATAATGAGTGCAAGGCAGCGCTGAAAATAGGAGCTATTTCTTCTAATGGGAGACTCACGCAATGACTCAATGGGTTCTTTGTCTTACTGAGCTCCACAGGAGCACAGTGACACACACGGGCACATACTCACACTGGTAAACTGACGTTTGGATAGACACACACACACACACACACACACACACACACACTAACACACAGCTACATGCAAAGCTTTCATTTCCCCTTTTGCAACAAATACACATGGTATTACACAAAAAAAGAAAGAGACACACATTTATTTAGCTCAGCCCTACAACCCCCCCCCACACACACACAGACATACAAATGCATGACTACAACCACACACTTTGAGAGGAACATGAACCGTATTAAGTATTGCTTCCTCACAACTTAAAATTAATCCTGCTCACATCATCTCCAATTTCTTTCCTTTCATAAAAAACTGTGGAATTTTCTGAGAGAGGTCTTTCTTCTTTTAAAATGAGTCTGTGGTGTACCGGGGCCAGTGGTGAAGAACAAAAAGGTAAAGAGAACTGCCACAGAGACTCTTTTGGAACTGATGTTTTTGTACAGCCAGCCAGCTCACTGTCACTCCCATGTTGCTCGTGTTTACAGACAGCACAGTGTGTGTCGATACAGTCCTCTGCGCTTCAGAGACGTAATTTGTGCCTTGAGGAATGGCTACAAAAAATATTTGGAAATGTGATGTGATGTTTGAGAGAGGTTAAAAAAAAAAAAAAAAAAAAAAAAAAGAAAGAAAAGAAACTGTGCCCTAAAGAGCTACCCAGAGGATTAATGCCAGAGCTACCGTCAGACTGGGGGCTTATGGTGAGAAACTTCATCAAGCCTACAGTATTTTTAGCATTGGTGGCTTCAGTGAGAGCCAGACTCCCCCCAGTCCAAACTGCATTAGTGATGTAATACGTGGCACACGTTTTTCATATCTTTGCTTTCAGATATTATCATTTTCCAGGATTGAAAACACTTTCTCACCTTCAGACTGATTGGCAGAACTGCTGCTAAAGGGGAAAACAAAATAGCACTGAGCATAATTATCATTGTTTGCTTGTATTGTTTTTTATCAGGAATTTTTACAGCTTTGGCTGGTGTCAATGTTTCAAAGATGATTTCAAATAGAAATCATTTTCTATATTTCTATATAATTTCAGATAATACCAACACCTCATAAACAAAGCTGAGAAAACATGTCTTCAATCAACGGTGCCGCTATTCTGTTTGATATTGACTGATTATAAATCTGAGGCATTTATTTTTGGGATTCTGAGAAACACCTGGTGTGTGTGTGTGTGTGTGTGTGTGTGTGTAACCTTCTGACTCCTGTGTGTGAGTTATTAGCCAGACGTGCCTCTGTGTTCATAAACACTGAACATTCAGTCAGAGTTTGAGCTGTAATTGTTATGTTCAGTGAATAGAAAAGATATAACGTGACTAAGGCGCGACCAGTGATGATTGACAAATTCTATTTCAAGCATGTGTTTGTACACTAAACTGTTCGCTAGCTTGCTTTTTTAGCTAATGTTGAATGGGAGTGGAGCAGAAGGCCCAGCAGGCACAGGCGTGATTGGTTTTCTTTTTTCATTTGTTTGTTTATTTGACAAGAGCATTTGGAGTTGTCAATCTGTTTCCAAGTTTTAAATATTGCCCCATTCTTGATAACTACCGACATACAGTACGCCAAGAAAGTTGTCAGGCTTCTGTGATTCTGGTCCCACAGTACTTGCAAACTCGTGTTCTAGGTGAGTGGATCACCTTCCCACACGCAGATGGCATGAAATCAATATTCTGACAGGAATTTCAATTCTGAAGTTAATGGCTCGAAGTTTGATACTAGAACAGTATCTGCTGAGATTTCATGCTACTCATTACATTTTCAGCATTGTTTTACAGCTGTTAAAGCCATTAAGTAACATGAATCTAACCAGGAGAGCAACCTAATGTGTCTGCATATACACATATATATGTTTGGCTTTTATGTTTTATAGTTAGCTTGCCCTAGTTTACAGCACACTGGAAAAAAAAAAAGGGGAATTTAACCGAAGTGCTCAGAAGGTAAAGTGCAAACATCACAAATTTATACAATTCATATCTATATTGTATGACATGAACTCAATGTTGATACGCTACTACTAATGTATGGTCAGTGGAAGTGATCACCACATTGTTGCATATGGCAGAATGTCTTTTGGTGCCAGAGCAAGTCACATGACATGTCACTTTAATTGGCGTATCCAGTGCAGTACCTGGAGGGCTTGGATGAAACTCCTAGCCTGTGGACAGAGCATGGCGTTCAAGCTCCCCTCCACCATCTGGAACTACTCCAGCACAGCATGCTAGTCCATGGAAAAGCAACCGCACAACGGAGGCAGATTGCCAAATTTCCTTCCCAGCTTTCAGCAGTCCTGACAGGACAATGGGTCAAAAAGAGAGAGAGAGAGATGCGTTCAGTTCAGTATCACAAAATTCTTTCTGAAGGAATTTACAGAGGTGTTTCCAGTAGGGTGACCACATTTCTTGGCCACATTCAACAGCTCACACTCTTTGTACTCAATGGGACATTTGGTTAATCTGCGCCCCCCGACTTGGAAAGATGCAGTGCTGAGAGGACATTAAGTAGAGAGTTAGTCTCTCTTGGGTGGCTCTACATGGTTGGGGGGCCAAACTTAGACCTCCTTAGGCTCCATTTCAGGACCATTTGTCCGTGAACTCCCCAATGCTGGGTCAATCAAGTTTCTTGATTTCTGTTATCCACAGTGTGTCCAGGCAGGGGAAAATACACTATTTGTAGGCCCTCATTGGTGAAAAAGAGGTGAAAAATCATCCATTAAAGTTCACTCCATCTTTCTTCCTAACTTGTGGGTATATTCTATGTGTGCCACTGGATGCTGCTGCTTTAAGTAGGCTTTGATTGTCAGATGTGCTGATAACCCTCCTGCCTCCTTTCCTGGTATCTGTCAATCGTCATGGAGCCTCTGAGCCGCAAGGAGTAAAGGACGCTACTCAGCCAGAAGGACAGAGAGAGTTAGCGACAGGAAAAAAAAGGCACAGAGAGAGAGGGTGACAGGAGGAGACACCTACTCTGGAACCATTAGAGATCTAGCAGGCAGTGCATTGGCTTAACTCAAGTGAAGCCTGTTTCAGCCTTTCTGGTTATTAAACTAATGCCCAGAATTAGGGATGGAGCCCTGCCCCCTGTTGTCTCCATTAATTTATTAGTGTTTATTGACTGGTCTTCTTTATTACTTAGAGATAATCATGTTTCCCCAATGTGCCCTATTTACTCTTCTCTCCTTTTGCTGATTTAACAGAGTTGCTAGTTGCTGAGAAAGGCCAACATCCCCGTGCTGTCATATACTGTGTGTTCTTAGTCTGCTGGGGCTCAGTCTGTGTCCTCTGCACATTGCACAAATACTGTTGATGAGAGTGTGTACAGAGCTCTGCCAGCTCTGCTTAGCAAAGATGACTTAACCAATACAATGCTTTATAACGGGGACTGATCAATAAGTTATCAAGATTTAATTCAACAAAGCAGAAAATTCAATTTCCCTTTTGTCTGTGTCATTTTCTAAAGACATAATGATAAATAAAAGTTTTTAAATAGCTCTTTTTTTGTCCTTACAGACCATTCAAATTGTGGTATAATACATGCTGCTGTCACTCAAAATCATCATCACACCAACCCATTGATGTCCCAGCGATCACTGGCTGTTTGGAGATCATTATTTTTCTCACAGAGCATTCAGCACAATGAAATGGTTGAAGCGACCTCCTTATTTTGTCGATGATCACCTGCTTTACTTCCTACCATCCCTGCTGACTTTCTCATTAAATACTTAATAGTCACTTTACATGATACAGTAATTATGTGCTCTGAATACTTGGCCTGATTAAAAGGTTTTATCATGTGTCATGTGTCATTTCCTGACCCATAAAAAAATATGGATTTTGCAGGAACTCTTATGTAACGTGATTACTTTAATTCAAAGATTTTTAGATCAGATATTAAAGGAATCTGAAGTTAAATTCCCAAGGCAGTCATTTTGCACTGGGTGTTGTAATGTGAGGGGCGTCGTTCGGGGTGATGACCAATGATTTGTGATACAGAAAGTCTAATGTGAAGTAAGTGATCTCATAAAGTATGTATCCTATATACTATAGGATTAGTAGCCACTTCATAACCTGCAAGCTTGTGACCAGGCTCTAACATGAATACAGGAAATACACGTTATTGCCATCTGTTTCAAATCATCGCTCACATTTAAATTTGAAATTCAACAATGAGGAGTAGGTGTTTTTGAGTTACCTGTTCAGAGTGATTGAATTTGTATTATTGATATTAAATTATATTGTTGTCAAAGTGCTAAAAGTGTTTTTTGCCTGAACTGTAATGGATGGACTGCAGTTACAAACGTCTCTCTACACAGATTAATGAAAACATTTTATATGCAATTTCACTTGACAATACCCAGTTGTTTTTTTGTTGTCGTTTTTCACTTTTAACCAGCAGCAGGAGGAGCAGGTGATTTGTCCAAAATAATGGTTCCATGCTGTCTTCATGATGCCTACCCCTTCATCAAACTTTAATGACAGGATTGTGATAAATTCGGTAAGGATTATACAAACAAAGAGTGGAGGTGTGATGAGGTGTCAAAGCAAAAAGAAATAATTGTCAGCATGTGTCATCCAACAGTAATTATGCAAATGTATGTGTGCGTGTGTGTTTGCATACAAATCCTTGTAAATTAACTTCCTGTATATGTCAACTTATGTATGCAATTGTATTTCTTTGGTGTGTATGTCTGCTTATGAGGGCATTTGAGGGAATCCATGTGTATGTGGGAAAGTGTGTATTGCTGTCAGCTTCTGTCAGTGTGTGTGTGTGTGTGTGTGTGTGTGTGTGTGACAGTAATAAATGTGGCGAGAAGGAGGTGGCAGTGGAGAGTGATGGATCGTTTGTGTGTTGCAGGCTGCGTCTCCAGGGAGGGACACTGCTGTATCCTTATAGTGAGGGACAAATTAGAGTAATTGGGTCACCGGTACCGGGAGGAGAGTTTCTACTGAGCCATGCTTTTAAGGAAGAAGTAGAGTGAGCAGTGAGGTTTCAAGAGTGACAAATAATGAGAATCTATGCGAAAGAGACAAGCAGAGGTAGAGCAGAGCTCTAGGAAGTTAGGTAGGTGCTGAAAAAAATGAGGACGATAAAAAAAAACAAAAAAACAAAACAAAACTGGGAGAACAGTTTGTAAGAAATGAGCTGCTATTTTGTTTTGATACCCCAGAAAAGCTGCAATGATTCTGGGAAGACGTGTATTCAAGTTTTTTGTTTTGTTTTAACTAAGCGTGGAATGTTTTTAGTTTTCAGCCTTCCTGGCCCTGCATTAGCAAATATACAAAAATGCTAAATAAACAGATAAATAATAATACATTAAAACACCAAATGCTGAGTTAACTATAAAGTGCATCATCTTCTTCCTCTGTTCCTTTAGCAGTGTAGTTCAGCAGATAAATCAGAATGAACTGTCCTTTAATGAACACCACAAAGTGCCACGGATTCATCTGGAACAAAGAGAAGAGTCCTCAGATGGTTTCTGGGTTCTGAAAGGGAAATTCACGAGAATAAAGAGGAAGTTAGAGGAGGAGAAGGAGACAGAGAGAAATGTGGGCGTCCTATGCTGCTTTGGCAAGACTGAAAGGTCAGAGATTGAGTATTGTGCCGATCTATCACATCGCTGGGAGGCTTAATACACCAGATCTGGCTGCCATCCTGGCTTCATCTCCTTCTCTGGCTTGACTGGAACAACTGTCTCCTTTTTAACTTCATAATATAGCGCATGTGTTAATCATTCACTTTAGGGATGATCCACTTTGTAAAGGTCACATTTTTTATCTCGAGCTTCTTTAGGTTCCTCCCAGAATGTAAAACATGCACGTCAGGTAAAGTGGAAACTTGCACTGAAACTGAATTTGAAACTGTCAAAGATACAGAGGCTTCTCTCCCCTAAGTCCTGCATTCACAGTCGGACTTCAATGACTAGATTTGATGATTGGTGGAATATATGTTATAAATATATCTTGCTTAA
The DNA here is from genome assembly GCF_900963305.1 of Echeneis naucrates. Classification (NCBI taxonomy): domain Eukaryota; kingdom Metazoa; phylum Chordata; class Actinopteri; order Carangiformes; family Echeneidae; genus Echeneis; species Echeneis naucrates. Next base: position 7,704,960 of record NC_042534.1, read on the forward strand.
TCCAGGATTTTTTACATTAATATCACTTTAGAGAGATGAAAAATCTGCTTTTGATACATTGCTCATTTAATAAAATGTCATGATCATTTAGTTTCATATTTAGTTCAATATGTAAAACAATGAGATAAAGCCATTTCTTTTTGTTGAAAGGCTAAAGAAATGACTTCAACAATTAGTTGTTCTTTTAAAAAGTCGATCGATTAAAAATGGTGAAGAAATGTTAAAATGATGGCAGTTTCTTCTTTACCACACAAACAGAGATGGGTTTTTGTTTGCAGCACACACATCATGTAACAGTAATAACCCCCTTGGAAAAAAAGACAAAACAGTGCTGCCTACAGAAACTCAAACTTCATCACTGGAACAAAAAAGAACAGTAGACTTTGAAAAGTCATTTCTGAGAAGAGGAGGAGAATAATTGCCCATTTACAATTTAAACCAGCCACACATGACAGATAGATGGCTTTGGAACATAAAACTTTACAGTAGATATTTGGCTGGACTGACCGACTGACTGACTGACAGACCGACTCTATTAAGGGGTGTTTACAGGCTGCAGTGTTGCCAGCTTTGTTGGATCTTAAGACAAAACTAGATATAAACGTGGTATAGGGCTGCCCGGTGAATTGATGCCAGCTGTGGGCTTGGAGCTGCACTCCTCATTACAGGGTTCTGGATAGTCACCTTGTCTCCCTGCTTTCTCAGCTGCTCAGAAGCTGCTGGCAAACTGAGTAGGGCTTCAACTTCACGTAGCCTTACTTCCATGACACACTAACAATATTACACGGCTCATTATTACTGTAGAAGGCAGAGGAACAACTAAATAGCGGTCATGAACTGGGTGAGAGACACAAAGAAAGAAATTTAGTCATCTGTAACTCTCTTTCTGTGTGAATATGTTCCGAGGTGAAGTCACAGCAGACAGCAGTCTTTAATCTATGTGTTTTGGTGACTTTGTCAGACAACATCAACGTTAGAAAAATCAGGATTTTAGCAGGACAGAGCTTAGATGATGCCAACAGAGAGAAACGTTAATAAAAAAGGCTTCATTGGGAATTCAGCTGTATTAAAGCACTGTATGTGTGAACAGTGAGTAGGAGTGAAGCCAACGTTTCACCAGTCTAGTCAGCATACGCAGTCCAGCTGGATGCTGCATTTTAGCCTAGTCCTGTCGATTTTAAGGCTTCATTGCATCATTGCGCCGACCTCAGAGTGAGTTTGATTGCACATGACATAAAGGTCAAAAACCTTGATTTGTAACATTGAACGAACATGACAACAAAGCCAGCTCTCTTTTTACTTCTACACCAAACATGTGCATCTCTCATTGGCTTATTATTTTATCTTATATTGGTCTTCTGTCCCTGTTTTTATTTGCCTCCCCCAACTGGCAACCATTCTCACTCTCTTTTCACTAATGTACCTGCATGTCTCCCACCACCAAGAAAAAAAAACAAACAAAAATAAAACCCACACAGAATGTGCAGCAGAACTTTGGTACTCATATATTTATTTGTAATTTCAGTTCCTGTGTCTCTTAAACTGATCCAGCATTCAAAATTTGCATAATGAGCAAAAATATTGCTTTGATGAGTTGTTGTGAATAACAGAGGTAACCACCTTCAGGATCTGCAACTAGGAGTCTACATTATTTCATCTTTTACGGGTTGGGGTTAGGGTTGGACAACCAAGCAAATGGTTTCCCCACATGCAATCCAGCTGTGTCTCAGTGATATATGCATTTAAATGAGAAGAATAAATAATAAACCTCCTCTTCATGTCACTTCAGTAGATCTGCAGGAAGCAACACGGTCACACAGATGGTTTCTGACTGGTCACCCGAGAATCAATAGCTTTAGTTCAAGGAATAGTTCAACCCTAAATAATGTTTTGCCATTATCAGCTCACCTCCACTCTCAGTTCCAATCCCCCTGAGAACACTTTGAGTGGTCTGCAGCAAAAGGTCTACTATCTCCTCTATACCCGACTCTCTCCAGGTCAGTGGTTCTCTGCAGCAGCGAGCAGTAGTTTTCCTCAAAGTGTTCATCTTATGCAGCTCAAGATGTTTGGGTAAATTTGATGGCTCTTTTATGTCATTTATTCACATTCCTAGCAACTGCTGAAGAGAGCTCAAACTAAGACATGGTGGTTCTGCTTTTTTCCTCCATGAGCAGCACTGACTGACAGTGAGAACAGTGGTGGTCAGCTGAACCACTTTAGTTTTTACTGAAATATGCTTAATGGATGCCATTAAATTTGATCCAGATTTTCATGGTCCCTGGAGGATGAAGCTTAGTGACTTCAGCACCAGAACCTTATTTGCTTTTTTTTTTTTTTTTTTGGAGAAGCATTGGAAGCGGTTGTGTTAAACATTTCGTATAACAACAAATTAAAGAGATGATGAATTTTAACTCAAATATCCTTCAAGCATGTCATCTGAAAATTTGTCTGCTCACATATTAATACAGACGCCCATCTAAGCAGAAATTTCTCTCAGCTGAGGAACACCTGTTGTGCAACTTTAACAACTTGGGAGTTCAGCACAACCATCAAGAGTCCCTCAGCACACACAGCGGAGATCGCATTAATTACATCAATATCCAAATTATTTGTCAGCCTTCCTCCCTCCAGGCAAACCTACGTTTTGAGACTACCAATCTCACTAAACAACATCAATCCAGCAATAGTAGTGTTAATTAGTATTAGTAAAGAAGAGGCAGGTGAGTATTTGAGTCCTGCTGCACAAAAGCCCACCAGAGATACTTACATAATGCTGTATGCAGCATGCATTCATATGATGTTTGCAGTACAGTGTCATTCCCTTTTGAACCAGAGAAACTGCATTAACTTTGACTGCTATGAGAAATGTACAGCCTATGTCTTTCAGATGTTCTTATCATTGGTTTTTGCCAGGATTTGAAGTGAACTGATGAATGAAAGCAACACTCGAACTAGTCAAGGCCAAGCGGTAAGTCTGGGGAGGAGTGTGTTTGTGTAGGCTAAAACTAACATGCCCATATATTTTAGCCTTTATATATATAAAATGCTTCCTTACTGGTTCGGATAAACAAAGTCACAAACTTATATACCTAAAGAAGAATCTATAGTTTGAGTCCCACTTGGTTGTTCAGGAAATAGAAATTTTGCTTTTAGCAATTTTATGACTCTTCAAAGCAGCACTACACAGCAAACAGAGGTACAGGAAGATAAATGATCTGTATCGTAATTGCAGGTTTGATGTTCAAAAATAAAAATGACTAACCGTTCATTCAAAGGAAATAGTCTCAGCTACCGTGACAACACATGGCAGAGACAGATAAACTCCAGTTAGCAACAGCAGTAGAGACGAATTTGCACCAACCAGAGATAAGAGAAGAATGATCAGTAAATAGCGCTCTGGGTTGTAACTGTTAGCTGGGAAACAGCAACATGCAACAGGGTCTTAGTTACTAAAAAGAATGAAATCACTTATTCCTCTTGGCCACAGAGGCCATGGCTTATGTTAAAAAGAGAAAACCATTGACAACACCCACTGCTGATCTGGGTGACACATCCTTTCATGACTGGGTTTAAAATTGTATGAATACTGCAGTATGTGCAGTATTCATACAATTTTAAACAAAGTACTACTATGAATGCTATGAAGAGTTTCAGACACATAGACAAGTGCTATTATTTAATTTGGAAGCTAATCATAGTTCAGGAACAGTTCTATTTATCAGATTCCCTTCACTCGCCTGCTGCCCCCTGCCCCCTGTTTCAGCACGTACTGATCCAAGGACGGGAAATGACACATAAGGGTACAATGAGACGCTGTTGTGATCGAACTGCAGGAGGCTTCTAGCAACGTGTTCCTCTGATTGACCTGTGACCAGTCTGTTATAATCTCTGAAAGCTTTGGCTCAACTCACAGCTCACCTGGCAGAGCAATACTCTTTCAATGCCTCCTTTACTAATCCCTCTCTCCTTTTCCCCCTTACATTCTTACATTTTGCTCTCATCCTACACATCCATGCAGCTCAATTTCATTTGCTATATTAGCAGAGGGTGGAAAGAATGGTTGTCATGCCATAGGAAATGTAAGAAATAAATAGGAAAACATAAAAGAACAGGCCATAAATATGAATAAGGATTAAAGTTGGTAAGCCTTCAAATTTACTCACAGCCAAACAAAGTTTTGCAACAAAGGATTCATATTCATAAGGCCGTATGTACCAAGAGAACCGGAGACCCTTAGCTGTAATAAACAATGTTATTTTCTACATTCAACTTTATCAGACAATCAATATGCTAACGATTTTTTAGCGAGCCAATTCTTCCAAAACCTTGACATGCTGATCTAAGTCTGTTTTTTTTTTCCTTGGAAGAGGCTCTACATAGAGAGTGCCAGACAGGCTTTTACTGCACTTCACCTCCTCCACTCACATATCAGTGGATACACACACACAGGGTTGCACACAATATGCTTCAAAGCCCCGTTGCTGGCTTCCAAATGCCAAACGCCTGCCTAATAAATACAAACACAAATGCATTAACAGACACATAATGGCATACAGCCACTTACTCGCATGTTTCACTGAAATCCTCCCACATTTACACATTCATTGACTATAAACAAGTCAAAGATGCATGTGTCAGCTCAAATCCACCTCATTGTTGGAGTATGATTTTTATGCTCCACTTACACTTCGCTTTCATCTTAACTGTGTCTGTGCTTTATTTTGGCTCTTTACCGTGGCCATATCCCACCACTTGCGCACTCACATCCGGTCCTGCTGTATGGGCCAGTGTGTTGATGCCCTCGTCCCTCACCGTGTAGCCTGGCTTAATGCCTACTGCAGATGGAAGGCAAGAGCGAGGATACTTTACAGGTATGAGCTTTGAAATGGTAAGAAGCTCTGTTTATAGAACTGCGCAGATGAAAGTGAGCTGGAGATGCACAAGGCTTGGTGCAAAGGGGTGTGAATATGTGGCTTGTGTTGGCACCCCACATCTCGCCACTTCACCTACAGTACTGTCACCGTTACCTGGATGGGCTGATTCTCTCTGTTATGTCTCCTCTTCCATCATTCCTTTGACTATGGATTAAAAAAAATAGAAAAAAAGAAAAAAGAAACTGGTTCATATTGAGGTGAAAATGAGGGGTAAAAAATGCATGGGCAGCCAAACAGGAGTCTGTGAAGGCTTTATTCAGCACAAATCTATATGCTTACATCATTATGCATGAGATAGTGTTCTTATGTGCCTTATGTATTCATATGAAGCTAAAAAAAAAACAATATCCAAGCACTGTAGTGGCCTTCTTTTTACTTACACTGCATTGCTACATTTTGTTACACTGCAATACCCAATCTCCCCACGGGAATCATTAAAGTTTCATCTTACTGTACCTTATTAGGTATCCTCAGTCACGAGGACTCCTTGGGAGGAAAAAAGAAAAAAAGAAAAAAAAAATCAGTCCATAGTGATGCAGGATGCACACATTGATTTTAATGAGCTAAAAGGTAAAGTGTCAGCACACATCAGCTGTAGAGGTGGCTTCTCATTGCTTTTGAGCTTTTTAAAACAATGAATTATTTTATTATACTGTGATTTGCTTTAAATGTTGTATTGCTCAACAGGGAATTGTGTATGTGTTTATTTCACATGAAAAAAGCATTGAAGTTCAAATGAATTCAAAGTACTTTAAACTGTTAGGAACCTCAGAATAAATCCCAATTCACCTGGCCCAGACAGCTGGGTGGGGCCGGCACAGCAACATCAAAGCACTGCTCAAAAGTAAACAGTGAAGGGAAACTGGGGGATAATAAAAACTCAAAATGTGGAAGAAAAAAAAAAAAAAAAAAAAAGCCCAAAATTGAGGAAAAGTAAAAGTTGAATATAGCATTAATAATGGATAGCAAGACAAAACAATGAAGATGAGAACAAACAGCAGATTCCCAATAACAGCTGCATTAAAACAGACAATATGGTGGGCAGCACTGAAGGTTTGCGGGTGTAGAGGTGTGTCCACGAGCATGTACATGCGCTTTAATGTGCATGAAACAGAGGAAGCATCTCCTGATGTGTTTCACAGTAATAAGGCAGAGGCAGAGTGCTGGATTTGAGGACTAGAGCCTGCAAGCAACAGACAAGCAAGCAGAGCATGACAAATCACCCCTATGTGGGACAAAATCATTATGTCACCACGGACTAATCTAGCAGCCGCGAACCACAATTGGTCTTTTGGCAAATCAAGGGTCAACAACAGACGGGTGGAGGCTGAAACTGTGGAACTAGAACTGGAACTGCCGTGCACACAAACAACGGCAACGGCTGAAATGCTAACCTCATTTATACCAGTTACTCTCTGGCACCCGGGGGCCCCACCAAAGTTTTGAACCTAAGTAAATTTAGTCCAAGCCATGGAAGACTGTGGCTTCAATGCTTCGGGCCACCAGAGGGTTGCTGCAGCTGTCACAGACTGCATCAAGCGTTAAAAATGTACATTTGCTGTAGAAATCAAAAATATCAAGAGAACATGGGCGTAGAAGCAGCACGGCCTACAGATTGTGTTTTTTTTATGCAGACAGACATGGGGGCAAAGAAAAGGACCTAAAGGTAAAAGCCTAAGTGAGATGGAAACTCTTATTTTGTCCACCCACTGTAGTTGGCAAAATTGTCTCAGTAATCTGCCAGTAAATTTAACAATTCTTGTGACAGTTAATATGATGAGAAAAAAAAACCTTTACAGTAAAGCAATAAAGAGTATCACTGAAACTCATGTTTTCCACAAGTGCTATTAAAAAGGAGACATTGTTGGGACAAACATCTGAAATTCAGCAAGCTGTGAGGAAGTTTGACTAATACGAGTTCAACTCGATGAAAACTGCCCATTTACTGCCAAATAACTCCGGAGTCCTGTGGCCATTACTTCAGAGAGGAACAAGGTAAAGTAGCACTTCATTTCAACATTAAATACCTTTGTTTGCTAGTTAGAACGAATAAAAGAACTATTTTAGCTGTGAAATAAATAGATATCTGATATCAATATGTGGTAACATTAGGATCTGGATGAGTAGGTTCAATTTTCAGTGAAGAAAGCAAGAATGAAAGAAAAATGAAGAAACAAAGAAAGAAAGAAGAAAATTGATTTTAAGATGTAATGTGTTTCTCAGTCCAACAGTTTTTATAGGGCTGAGTGTCCATAGTTAAAGTAAGGTCCATCAACAGCTGCACATGATGGATGATTGACAACAGGTTAGTTAGAATAAACAACGAGCTAGTTTGCAGTTTGAAATTTAACATTTAAAGTATATGACAAACTCCTAAAATATAATGAATAATTATAGATTACAGTTTTAACCATCAACCACTGTTGGCACCACTTTAACCAATTATAGGAGAGTAATGTTACACATTACAGCCTCTGTAATATTAGACAAAGGGCCTAACAATTTGCTTTTGATATTTCAAGTAAATATTGCTGCAAATATGTGTTTTTGACCACTTCAGAGCAGTACAAACAAACTTTGACCTTTAATTTGTTATCATCAAGTTTCTCATTCTCACATCCTGCAGTTCCAGAGCAGCACCACAATGATTCAATGTTTTAACCTGGCCACAATTAATCCTCACTCTATTCACCCTATTTCTGGTCTCCACCAACTCCCAAAGGAAATCACTGATACTTGAGCGGCTAAATGCTCCACTGTGTTCACCAGCTTCTTGCTAACTGCGTCTGTGTGCTGTTTGAAGTTAAGAAGGCAGAGTATAGCAGGCTGCTTGGAGTTTGTCAGTAAAAGAGTTGCCTGCTGTGGCAGAAAATGAAACTATAGGAGCAGTGGGAGTGAAGCTGCAGGTCGGGCGACTAAATAATAACCTGGAACTCTTTGTAACGTTGCAGTTGGAGATAATTACTTTCTGTAGGTTTATCAATCCATACAAATGTCTTCATATTGCATTAATAAAGATGATTATAGCTGTTATAAATAAGCCGCTGCATGTTGGACTTTCACTGGACTTTTGGGGTGTTCATATCCAATTCTTCTCCCCAACTGCTCAGGTTAGAGACTGCCTGTTGTCTTAAACTGCATTCAGTTCAGCTGAGCAGCTGATAAAGCTCAGATTTAGATGAGGAGAACAGCGCTGTCAAAGTAGTGACGCTAATACAGTTAATATTTAGCAATATGATCAGCTGTGCCTCCTGGTCCACTTGTATTTATTTAAACAAAGTCAGTAACATAGATTATAAAACAACAAATATTACAATCTAGTTGTTTCAGTGATTGTGGAACTGATGTGCTAAAATATAAAATGATCAAGGTGAAGTTTTATAAGCATAAAATGCATGTTTTTGATCATACTGTATATGACCATGATAGCACTGCATCCTTCCATACCGACTTAAATAATGAGGGAGCCAGAGTTAAGTCCTCAGCAGGATCTTCCACCAAAAATCATTGTGGATTGATTTGCATACAAAGAGGAAAGTGAATATAAAAGTGGAGATTTACGGTAAAATTTGTATTGAAGTGAAACTGAAGAAAAGGCCTCACTTTTTCCAAGAGGCTTTCTTATTCACTTTAAATTCAGATGGAGTCACACAGGTAGCTACAGTAGAACGCGGCGCCAAACCCCTGTATGATGAAAGAACACAGTCAACTTCCCGTTATTGGCAGCCAGAGGACAATCTTCCCCACACCCAAAAACAAGGAAAAAAAAAAATCATTGCGTAATGCTGAAGCAGGAGATAGAGATCTAGAGGAGAGGATCATCCTGCATTCAGTTTGACACAGACTGAGGAATAACCTTCTTATGGACCCCATCAAAACTCACTTAGACAGTCACCTCACATCTAACTCTAACCCCGAGTCTAATCGGCACTGATTGCCTTATGAAAACCCTAATCATTGAAAATTACTTTTAATGTGACACCGTTATGTGTGGATTCTGAATAACTTTAAAATGACGAGTGAGTGCAGGAGGGTTTTTCTGTGCCTACTTGATTTGAAGTAGCTGTGCGCAGTCACTCTATATGGATGTGGTTTTGAAAGCTAATGAGACAGAGCACACTCCTTTCCTCGAAGGAGAAGGGGGCAGCCAAATCCCTGATATAAAAACACAACAATATTCCTGTTATAACCCTACAGGGACATACCATAACTTGCCTACAGACTGTACCTGGTACTTCAACTATGACTTTAAAATCCTCCTGAATTAATTTTTCATCTCCTCCACCATCATGCAATATGTAATACTTCTATACTGACTGTGTCTGTGTCAGTTATTATGGAGTCAGTGACCTTATAAATTCTTGTGATCTCAATTCCTATTTTTTTTTTTTAACATCGCAAGAAGATAGTGCCTCATAATGCAACAGTCACACTCAACTATATGATGATATTTCAGAGCATTTGCGTATCACATAGTATGATAATATTTCCCCTGATTCATATTCGTTTTCTGGTATTCACTAGATGATAAGGTGGAAATGCTGCTTCATATTTTCAGCCTCACTAGAAATGACTGTATGGATGGCAATGCCAGTGGGGAGATTGGTCTGCACACTGCTGTGATCCAAACTGAAATATCTCGACAACTACTGAATGGACTGCTATGAAAGGTGGTCCAGGCATTCATGATCCTCACAGGATGGATCTAAATAACTCTGGTGATGTCCTTACATTTGATGTCTCACCTACTTAGGGTTGGCATTAGCTAAAATGTGGTTGGATGATCTCTGAACAGATTCCCAAGGGATGTTACTGAATAACTGAGACGAATTTTCGGCTATTTCAACTTTTTACAACTTGTGCACCCGAATAGTTGTAAACCTAACAAGAGTCCCAACAGTTTTTGACACCAGTAGCATGCTTATATTAAATTGCAGTTCAAACCTCAAAGAGCTGCTAGTATGGAGGTAGACCAAATAATATTTCTAATGAAAATTTTCAGTATAGCTATATACGAAAAACTTAAAATGTGTCAATGGCACTCATCTGCAGTCCGATGATATTATCTTTAATGATGCTATTTGGTGTCAGGTAATGTAGATAATTTTCTTGATGGTTTATACCTGGATCCGCTCTGAATAATATGTTCCATTTTAATCTCCAGTGGAACCAAATAGACTTACTTTGTGAGTTTATATCCCTTGACTTGACTCATTCACTTTGACATCACTAATTAATATATTGTTATTCATATACTGCCATGATACTTCAATCACTCCCCTCCAAAATTAATTATCCCATTAGGACCTTTTTATTTAAAGACTAATTGTTCAACCAGTGTTGACTTTAATTTTAGAATAAATGCTGTATGGAAAACTGTTGCTGCTTTTTTAAACAAAAGACAAGCCTGTACTAAATGAAGGGGCAAGAGGTGCCTGAAACAGATGGCTGTACGCTCCACATAAGTAAATTGACCATAAATTCAATTCGATCCTCCCTCATGTGTGAGTGTGAGTGTGTGTGTGTGTGAGAGAGAGAGAGTGTGTGTCTCTGGGTTCATTTTATAGCTTATATGCAGCTGGGGGACAATGCTTTGGCACAGTCTGAATTAATTCAAATTGAATGTTTCTTCATAGCATCACTGCCAATAAAGCTAATGCCAAATGATTTGTGTTTAACCGCTGGCAGTCATTTGCCTGTGTCTATTGTATCTTATTGAATATTGGAGGCTATTGGTTCCGTTTCACTTTTCACTCCAAACATGCAGTATTTGAATTGAATTGAATGGAATTGATAGAGCATGGGGGTGGGGGTGGGGGGTGGGGGGGGTGAGTGAGTGAGAGAGCGAGAGAGAGAGAAGAGGTTGTTAAGCCTATACAGAAGAAGAAGCAACTAGCGAAGAAGCCTGAGCAGTTACACTTGCCAAAAGCTGCTTCATTTAGCCAGTCGGCTACAGTTCCGCCACTCACATCTGTATACACTAATTTTTCGGAGACATTGTCGCTTTATCACTGTGGAGACACTGTCGCTCTGTGTCTAGTCGCTGGGAATGGGATTTTCTTCCACGTAACTTAACGGTAAAAGCAGCTGTCGGACCGGCGTTTTTCCGGCGCCTCCTCGCAGCGGATTTACAAAGCCTGCCATGAATTCCAGCACGCCGGACAGCGACTGAGCGTTTCCGCACCCTGGACAGAGACAGTTTCAGAACCCTGGACAGAGACTGAGCGAGCACCGGAGGTAAGAGCGGACGGGGGGCGAAGCTCTCCCCGGGATTAGCTGCAGGCTGCTGGGGCTGAAAAGCTCTCCATCACCGCGTTGAGCGTGACTTGTCTAAATGCTGCCTACGAGACAGAGATGATAGGCAGACAAGCCAGACATCAGAAACAGGGGAAAGGGACAAATCAGCCTGCGTTGCTGTGCTTTCCGAGTCAGCGCAATTTCCCGGCCAGCACCTTAAGTTTAAAGGTTACTCGGTGATTTTTCTTTAACGTGTTCTGACACTTTCTGCTGGTCGAGTTTGTGGCGCTTCCCGCCGCTTTTCTCGGTTCCAGACCAGCAGCCGATATTTTGGCGCTGGGGGCTGACAGACAGTGGTTTCGTTCTTGTGTGCCGAGGCAAAGCGGATTGAGGTATAATCGGAACAATTGCTTTTAATCAAGAACATTTTAGACTTGGATCATCACTGCAATGCATCGGCGTAGAAAGCCTCAGTTTCATTGAAAGCAGCTGTTTATTTTGAAGAGTCAGCGCGTGTCCAGGCTCGTGCCTCCGGTCTGCGCAGAAAAGGGAAAAAAAAAGCGGACCCCCCCCCCCCCACCACCACCACACACACACACACACACACACACACACGGCGCGCGCCTCGCTAGGAGTCACTAATAAAACATGTCCCCCCCAGGACACCCTCCCCTTCCCCCACCTATATTTCAGGCTGCCTATCAGATAATGGGCAGAGACAGGCACCCTTCCTCCGGAACAGCCTGTGGCTTCAGTTCTGGGCTCATCCCATGGCCCCTTCACGGTCTTACCCAAGTCACCAACCAAATCCCAGCCAAAGTTGATCCAGTGGGTCTGCTAAATAGAATGTCAATGCTCAAAATGCTTTGAGCATTACATTTACTTAATCATCATATTTCTTAAATGGTCAGTCATAATGAGAGTTGAAACAGCCAATGAATGGATTGAATAACAGGTAGTTTGTCAAGCAGAAATGCAAATGTTGTAGTGAAAAGTGGTTGCTGCCAGTTTTTGTTTTATCGTAAAGCAAAGAAATGACTTTGGGCTCTGGACTCTGGTTTTTTTTTTCTTTGCAAATATTTGAAACTATACAGGTAATTTTCCATTATTTGCTGATTATTTATGGACCAATCAAGAAAAGAATCAGTACGATTCAAGTTAAGGAAAATATCCATTGGTTAGATCAATTGTATTTATTTATTCCACACCCTTGTAATCCCATCTATACATTTGCTGTTGCTGGGATTAAATGTGAGACCTGCAAGTTTCCAGACAAGTGCTTGAAATCGATGTGGCCACCCAGCCTCCATTACCCGCACGCAACGTGCATAGACCGAGTGTCTGCAGCAGCTCCTTTCGCATGGAGAAATTAATTCTCAATATGTATTGGAAGAAAAATGCCCCTGTCAGATCTGTTTTGAATAAGAGGTGACCCCCATGCTTTTCCCCTCTGGCACTCTAACAGGCCCTGACAACCCGTAACACTCACTTGCACACGTGTACATGCTCACTAACTGTGTTAAATCCATTCTGATGTAGACCTCATTTTTTAAAAGGCTTGATTTGGATGACGTTCATTGGGAATTTGATTACACTGAATGTGTGATAACGCTCGGCTCTGTGTTAAATGTGTCTGATATGTCGGCTCAGACTGTGAGTGACAAGAATTTAGTGGGAGGAAACAAGAAGTGTGAATCAGAGCAGAGATGTTGCCATAGGGCCCTTCTCCAGTGTCCTTAAAGAAAAGAAAACATACACTGATATGCCAGTTTTGCCTCTGGGTTTTTAAGCTCTGGACAGTATTCCATAGAAATTGCTGCTCTATATCATGGTGATAATGAACTACATGCAAATTAATCTTTCATGCTCAATTTATTATCAAATAAACAGACCATGAATTTGAATTTGAATAGTGGGCCTCCAGAGGGCAGGCCAAACAATGTCTGCAACCTCTCTAAATGTTCTTTGTCTAGTATGACATTAAACTTCTAGGGTTGAAGGGTAAGCAAGAATGAAGTGAAGGCATTTGTCCCAAAGTATTTCTGGTACCTTAAAGCCAGGCCCAGGCCACCACCCAGAGGGCTACCGTTTAACTGCCTCACTAAAACACAGCACTGGAAGCAACCCTAGGGTCAGCTGTTTCAAGCAGCCTGATTATCTCTGCTTTAGATTTTCGCATTTCACAGATTGCAGACTGCAGACTGGCTTGCTTTTCATGAGTGTTCATTTCACAGGCTCATTGCACAGTGGATCATGTTTTCACATGCCTGGAATTACATTTTTTAGGTCTTTTAAAATTCAGGCCATTGCTATAAACGCAATTAAATTCAATATTGCTATAAATACATGACGGACTGGTCTGAAAGCCAGAGAGCAGGCTGAGGCAATGAGCGCCCCCCCCCCTCCCTCACTCCACCACCCCCTTCCCAATCATCCCAGGCCTGTGAATACCCCTCCCCCTTGCCCCGCTGCATAGTGAATTGTGGTCAATTTAAATGATCAACCAAAGACAACCTGGGAGGCAACGGGTGTCACAGGAAATATTAGGTCACAATGAGGTGCACCAATAATAAAAAAAAAAAAAAAAAAAAAAACGTGTGTTGAAAATAGTCAATGTGATTATTCACTCCCCTGTGTTTCTAGGGCTCCCTTTGGCAGAGGCAGAAATCAGAGAAATGAGAGTGCTTTGTCTTTGCTGTGCTCAGCTCTACTCCGGGCGAGGTTGTGCCATTCTAAACCAAGCTGTGGTTCTGTGCAGTGCTGTGCTCTCTGTCATTAACCAGAATACAGCTGCTGTTGCATCTGATGCAGCAGGAGCTCAGCTCAGCTCATCTCATCGGTTCTCAGCCACTGGTTTTCCACTTCAGAATCACTGTGCTTCGGAGGGCTATAATTTCACTGACATAATGGCGTCCACTCCAATCGATAGACAAATGGCATGGTGAATCAATGGCTACCATACTGTACAATAACCTGGCCTGGGAGTGGGAGCGGGGGAAAGCAGCCTGCAGCCACCACATGTTTAACCCTGGAAACTCTTTGAAAATACTCTCCTTAATTATGGATCAAAAATACCAACCTTTTTAACGAGCCATGTATTATGGATTGCTGCATGATCTATGCTAATGTAAGCACAGCAGTCGGAAAAAACTGGCACTACTTCGCTTCCTTGCCTTTCTCTCTAATCACCACACATGGAAATGTGCACACACACACGGTGAGAGCTCAACCAGAAACACAAAAGTAAAACCAAAACTGAGATAAATACCAATTATTTTCCACAGAGAAGGTTGTATTAGATTCATGTTAGAAAACTATATAAATAAATATAATCTTCTAAACTAACTGACTCTCCCTGACTTCTCCTTCTCCGCACCACAGGGGTTTTCAAAACTGGCCAAGAACATTGTGTTCATATATTGAGTCCATTTAATTGCCAATTTGTTGGTTTCCTTGAAGGTGTCTGAAAAGACATCAGTTTAATGTCAATCAACTAACTTTTATCCAATCCTTGTTTGAAGAACTCAAGATTGCTTTTGTTCTACAAAAAAAAAAAAAAAAAAAAAGTGTTTCAGATTCCAGAGTAAAGGCCTTCAAGCTCTCCAGCTGAGTGTTTCTTGTTTTTTTTCACAACATCATTTGAGATGATGCACTGTAAAAAAAAATCATCATGTTTGGCAAAAATACAAATTGGAAAGGTACCTGCGTAAAGGTCACAGATAAAACCAGTAGCTGCTGTTCTTCCAGCAGACAAGCAAACTGTCATGAATGAAAGATGAAGGAGGTTATTTTCCTACAGGCACCACACTTCACCACAGTAAGAGCTGGTGCATGACTAGATCCAGATTTTACTGTCACCTTGTATGGCATTTCCCATGTTGGTTGGAAAATTGGCAATCCACTCAGCATCTCTTAAAACAAGTTGCAGTGGCTACACTGGGCATTTAGAAATCATGACTTCAAATCTAACAGTGTTGCTAGAGGAGAAAACAAATGTGCCAATGTGGATTTTGACCAATCACTGCCAGTACAACAAACCATCTGCATGATGGTTAAAGATTTTTTTCTTATCTCTGTTTTGACTGTGGGTAATTTCTCAACACTAGCTTGGCCAATTTGTCTCAGTGGAGAATTGTTGATAGTCAAAAGGAAACGCGCAGCAGGAAATACATGCAATATTAACTTTCAGAAATGTTCAGCGTCCTCTGGAACACCTATAGCTACAGCCACCCGTACATACACGCGTCCACACTCTCCACATACACATGTACACAAATGTCCGCACATTATGACCATGTTTTAAATAGAACATAGCTTTACGGGGATATAGCAGTGACATATTGGAGCCATTGCAGCCCTCCAGGCATGCAGTTATCAGGGATACAGAGCTGATGGGAAATCAATCAGCTCAAGTGGAGTGGCCTGGCCTATAGTGTGGAGAGGAGTCTTTTCTGTTCCAGATGCATGTCTGTCCACTGTTCTAACCACTGAATCAGACATTTTATATGTGCAAATTTGCATGCATACATTCAGTCAATATGTATGTATGCATCATGATATCCATCTAGACTGATTTGGGACTATTACTAAATGTTTCTGATCAAAAACTTGGTCTCTGCACATTGAAAGTGCATTACAGTTTTAGAATGGAACACTATGGTTCTGGTTGCTCTCTCAAAAGTAAGCTGAAAAAATAATAGCGTTTATTGCCACAAACCCCCTAGTGAGAAGGCTAGATTGGATTTCGGGGTGTATAAAGTGTTTGAATATGAGAGCAGAAACTGTAGCTCACAGCCCAGTTTCTATTTCTAATAAATAGTGGTTTATTTAACCCAGGACAACAATATTTCTGTATATATCTGTAAGTTCAAATAAGTACTTTCAAAACTATATCAACAAGGCTAGAGGCTGGATTTTATAAAAACTTTTATCATCAGGCAAAGTTTCTGCCCCTAAGAATCAATATAATAGAATAAAATGTTTTTTCTTTTTTAAATATTTTATTCACTGTGTCAATTGTTGCTCTACCATTTCTACCTTTGAGTTTGGGAACATTAAAATTAAGACATGCCCGAATAAGCGTTGAACATTATGCATTGCTTTTGTGCTTATTGAAAGATCTGTAATTATAATTTTACAGGTTGTTTGTGCAGTTTTTACCACTGTTCCAACCCAGGAAGCTAAACCCTTCAAGTGATGTGGCCTCAAAATCCTCCCTAGTAGCAACTGCTATGATAATTCAAATCATTCTCCACATCTTAACCAAACTTTATCTGTAGAGGTTGCAGATCAGAAAGGCAGATCATCTCTGAGGAGGTGTTGATCTATCTACCTACCTATCTACCTTCCAGTTTTCTGGCTTATGTAATGTGAGCAACACAGGGTAAAGGCAAAGAGTTTACACATCAGTTACATCTCAAGATCAACCTCATATCTAATTCATGCATTTTATTGTTGCTCTGCAGCCACACACGCGTGCTCTGAGGTGCGCTGGTAGCAGCTTTGGCCAAAATGAAATCAGACACAAAAATGAACAGAGCAAGGTAATGTACTGTAGCTGCAGGCTCCAGAGGATTTCAGTATCTCTAAACATTAATATGCCACATTATCCCACTGAGACTATTTCTTTTATAATGATTTTAAGTAGCAATGTAAAGCCATTTTCATGCAGCGTTCTCAATGGGCTCATCTCGGTGGGAGGCAAGGAGAGTGAGTGTGTGTCTGTATGTATGCTCACTTTATGTTTTCTCATTTTGTCAAAGCTCTGGAAACGGCTTACGACAAGTGTAACCTAGCTGGCTTTAACGGCTGGACTGTCAGCGTGTGTTTCGCTGTGCGTGCACGCACCTTCATGCATAACAAGAGTGTCACAGCAGGGCTCCCGTTGCTAGTATCTAATGTTATTGGACAGGAAATAAGCCATATTGCATGTTCCATTCCTCTGTACATGTGTTCCGCTCTCATTTCCATCTTCTTAGATCACAACCGCAAGGGTGTTGGTGCTCCTGTCCAGATGCTTAGTGTTCGGATTGAGCGTATGTGAGAGTATTCCTCTTGGTTTTCTGCTTGTGTATGCATGCATGCCGGAATCTGTGATAACTTGTGTTGGTGTGTGCTTGGATACAAATGCTTGTGTGTTACAGTAGCTTTTTGCATCTGTTTGCATCTAGCTGTCACTGCTAGTGTGCCTCCTCTCCACTCAGAAATGCATAGACTAAGGGTTTAACAGTTTCTGCTTCTGAAACTCATGAATCACGTTGTGCAGTAAATAGCTTTTAATTTAACATCACTAAAGGCAAAAGAAATCAACTGGGCTTTTCAGACTAAAATGTTTAATGATATCTTTCACGTCTGTGGCTCTCGAGTTCTGCTATTCCACTAGTGAGAGCTACGGATGCATAAAAAGCAGACACAGAATGGCGTTATGAGCATGAACATAATGTAAAGCATGTACCCCCAAAACAACCTTTCTTCATTAGCTAAGCAGTCTTGCTTTAGATTCCTTGACAATGCATTTTTAAAATAATCCATTGGGTTTTGAAATGGTTTACCTAGATTAAAGAGAAAAAAAAATGTCTCTCCCAAAGGAACACTTAATCCTTTGCTTTACTTCAAATTCACCAAAATTAGAGATACACAGAGAGGCAGTTAGTGAGTGTGCCATTACACTCTCATGGTGTTCTCTCTATTCTCAGCACATATCCAATGCAGCCTTTCCATTGTGGCAGTGTACTTAAACCATCAGCGCTATGCTCACCCTTTGGTCTTACACCAATCACCTGAATGCCATACTGTCACTATGTCTGTTCATGTAGCATTTCAAAAGCCTCTCCGTCACTGAGCATCCATCTGTGAGGTCCAAGTCCTCCTCCGTTCAGATAAACTTATTAGTATTAGCCGCGCAGCTCCATCCTGTGCTTAACTCCAGAGGGAGGAGTGAGTGACAAGGTGACATTAATGTCGCTTCCACATTAGTTTGCTAACTGAAATACCTTTAATTGAGCAATATATTTGCAAATAAGACTTTGTCGCATCATGTATCAACAGAGTGCCCGCTGCTAAAAACACCAAATGGGAGAATCCAGAGTACTTTTCATTCCTCCAACAGCATTACAGTAACTTGTAGAAATTATGAAAGAGACCAGTCGAGATGGATCCTCATTAACCAAAAACAAATTCAAGTTTTCTGGTGGTCACATCTGTAGGGATTCAAATGTTTTGTGTAAGACAGGTCACAACTGCAGTGAAAAGTCTTTTCATCGCCTCACAAATGAACATCAAAATTGACAGAGTGAGTTGAGGATATTTCCTGGTCTGTTAGCCCGCCAGTGACAGCTAGGTTTAGCTCTGAGTCCCAGGGTGATGACGAAGCTGGCCTTCTGGTGACCCTGTCTATCGACTGCCATGCTGGTTAAGCAGCAAGACAAATGGAGATCATCTGGAAAACAAGCTGATCTGAAAATTGTCCAGACACAGCTTATGGCTACATGCGCATCAAGGGCCTGGATGTGTTCACTGGATAAATGTTACTTTCGAAACATAGTGTATATGTCTATGTGCTGCTAAAACGAATTATTGGCACCGTTGAATAACGCAGAATAAAAGGTGATCTGTATGCATGTATAAGAAATTCCAACGACACTAAATAATAGCCAGAACATATTATGCTGACAGTATCCTGCTGTACTGTTTATCTATTTGCTTATGGACAAAAACAGCCAGTGTGAAGGTTATATCAGCTAAAGCACAGTCCAAGCTGAATGCATACAGTAGATAATAAGGGAACGTCATTGGGTCGTCCTCTAAGCTTGCTTATTAGAGCAACTTGAAATTGTTCCCGTAGAAAATATTGTTGGACTACTTTTGTTGGAGCTGGCAGCGCTGTGCAGGTGCTGATGTGTGTAATTATAATGTATGTATGTGTGTTTACTTATAATTTTCATCAGGCCTACGGAGTCAGCACCCAAGCTAGCCCAGGCTCTCATGATTTAATTACGGCTCAAACACACACGCACACACACACACACACACACACAGGACCCAGCAGACCATGTCTCATATGCTTCTGTACAGTTCTCTGTATTGCCCACTTATTTGTCACTTTTAGTTGGCCTTTGCCAGCACCTGGTCGTGCAAAGTACAGGAAGGTAGCCACTGTGGCAGGGAATTAACCGTGCTGCATGGGGCCATCTAACCCATCTGTAGGACATTATTGCTTGTGTGTTGTACATTTCAACCCATTGAGCGCTGTAACTATTGTGCATCAGCATCGATAGAGATCAAGCCTGATGAGAGGAAAAGTCAGGACTGGTGGACAGATTAGTCCATGGCGGCTGTTGGTAGCTATTGCTGGGGGGATAAACGCTGCTTCGTATGACTGTGAATCTGGCTCCAAAAGGCAGAAGCAGCTGCTGCTGTGTCACTGCCCCTGGGCTGTGGAGGGAGACTCTGGAGACACAGGGCTCCACTCCCCTCCGTCTCTGACTGCTCCTTTTTCCCACCTCTGCGATTACTCCTTTCTCCTGGCTCGCCTCCCCTTGCCTTCACCTCAATATTTTCCTTTTTTCCTTCTTTCAATCTCACCAACACTTGAACACCAACAGGCAGGAGATAATGCAAGGACACACACATGCACACAGCAGTGATGTTCTCTCACATGTACTGCTTCATTTTCTGTGTGTGGGCTTGAACACAAAAGGATAGTCCCTCTTATCTTTGCCTGCTGTCTTTATGAACGTGTGTGTGTGTGTGTGTACATGGATTCACGCAAACATGTATGTGGCTGCACACTCTTCGAAGAGTAGAAGAGAATTCATCTTTGTGCGCAAGTGCTTGTGGGTTTTTCTTACTTTCAGTGGTGAGCAGCCTTCTTTTTTTCCCCACTGGCCTGTCTCTCAACTCAGCACGCCACTAATAGGCATTCTGCAAGCCACTCTGCTCTGCAATTAGCCAAAAACTATGGGAAAAACAATGATAAACAAAGATGAAACAATTCACGCCCTGCCCGTCGCGAAGCCCTCAATTGGAGTCAAATGCTATTATCATCTTGGGAATGTATTTCGGCAGGTGGAGGCCGGCTCTGCCGAACAGACACTACTATGCCCTTGAAATAGATAAAACACAAGGAGATGCAAGTGCCTGTTTGTTCAAACACTTATTAAAAGCCCATATAGGCCATTTATGTGGGGGATGTTGCTGGATCCAGGGCTAAAGCAGTGCTGGGCGCTTCATCCTTGTCCACACCGCTTTCTGGCAGTGTGCGCCCCGGGCTGCTGCCCACAGTTTCATGTCAGAGCCAGAGACAGGGACTGCAGCCACCACCAGTGCTGAAAAGCTCCATCATCCACCAAACAAGCTCATCTATCCCGAGTTGGCAGCAGAATGAGAGACATGGCTTGAGGAATTAGGGTGGGAAAAAGCACATGAATTGTTCTCTTTTTTCCCCCCTCTCTTTTCTTGTTAGCGTTTTTAACTCTCCTCCCTCTCCCTTTCCTTAGATATAGCCTCAATCCGCACCATTTCTCTCTTGAAAATGTTTACACTGAAAGAAACCCGACCAGACTACTCCCTGACGCCTGATGCCTTTGAACATTCTTAGCTTCAGCAGATCAATATGAAGTCATTCCCTGTCTGTCAGTTTGCAATCGCTAAAACTTTTTAGTAATTAATTACATTTTTCTATTTTTCTTTGGCTCAAATTCTCTTGAGCTGTCTGATGAAACCAGCATCATCTGGGTCTTAAAGTAAGCCTTTATTCTGAATGCTGTCAGGCCAAATAATGTCTTTTGTATCTGTCACCCATAATTGAACTGTGATGGTGAAATACTCACATTCCCAATCACAACAGTCACTCATAGTGATGCAAGTTGATAGAAATCCAAAATACAGGCTTGGTATTGGCTTAGGAATCAAGTTGCATCATGGCAGCAGACAAGCAGCATATCGTATTGGTCAAGCAAGTGTTCTGCTGCAGCCGGTTTACATCATAGCCAGTCAACAGGAGTCAAGGAGGTGAATCGGAGGTTGACTGGTGCCTTGCTTCACTGGACACAGTGCATTTTACAAGGTCTCTGTCAATAGCCATGACAAGCTACAAGCGACATTTCTCCAGTCTTGACTGCACAGCAGAATGTGGATCTGTTCACTGATGCTCAATGGGTGTAACAGTAACAATTCCCACTGAGCCTACACAAGCATTTATAGTATGTATTTGCAGAGTGATACAACTTCAGAAGTAGAAAAAAGCAATAGAGTAGAATCTGCTGTGTGGGTGGGTACACACACACACACACACACACACACACACACACACACACACAGCTCAAGGATCATGCTTATTAAATAGAAAACCTAAAAGCATGTACCATATTTAACTAAAGCTCGGACAATGTATTCAATGTATTTAATTTCTGCAGGTTATTCACAAACAAGTCAAAACTATTTTCTTAATCCCCAGTATGTTCACTGCTTTTTTAACAAGTCACATCTAGTGTTGATCATCAAGTAATCAAAAGATGCCATTAAAGACTTTAAACTTTTATTTTTTCCCAAAAACAAAAGAGAATCAAGTCAGAAAATATTAATCAGATTAGTTGCAGCACTGTTGCATTTGTGTTAGAGCTGAGTTGTCTGACAATTAAACACATGGTCGAATTCCATGAAGATCAAGTTTAAAAAAAAAAATCAATTATAATTCAATTTTAAAAGATGTACACTGAATGTATTAATAGCTGAAGAACTAATGAAATTCTGTTATGTAGAAGGCCAGTTTGCTCAATCCATGGCCTTGGATTTCTTTGTGGCTGTATTAAAAACTAATTTTCACAGCTAGTTTCCCTACTTTCCATTCCAGAGCGGGCCTACATGATTCACGATTATTGTCTGACAACTGCGCTGTATTACATTTTCCTCCCGCCATCCAACCCTATCTACACAGCTGTGGTTTGTGCGTGATCAATGTGTGTTCTTAGCCAGTCCATCTCTTTCTAATTTAGATATTTCACTGTGTTCACCTCAAGGATTTCACAGAAAGGTCAAGCCAACTAGTCGCCCATTTTGGTCCCAGTGCATTCACAAAGGTCTTGTTTGTCACGCTGACAAAGTTCCAGACCCAGGATAAACACGTGACAAAAATGTCAGCAACTGACGACATTAAGAATTGCGGAAAGTGTGCACAGTTGGCCCAGGACCTGCTCAGCCCCCTCCAGCTCTATCAGGCTAGCTTACTAGTGTAATCACCTCATGTTTCATCAGAGCTTTCCGATGGGACAAATGATTGCTATAAAACACAAGGAAACAAATTAACCACTGGTGTCAAGATTTTAATGGTTCCAATTAGTCAACACTTTGGGGAATGCGTGTTATTAAGAACGATAGTGTGTCACTTCAGTTGTGTAAATTTCACCTAGTTTGCTAAACAAATGTGGCCAGCAGCTTTTACACTTGTCCTGCAGGACTAACTTTATCGTAAACAGCGTTGATTCAGTGCACTGTACTTAATAAGAAGGCTGGATATTTAGTCAGACTGTCACCACAGCCCACACACACCAACATATTCACTATGGCTTATTGTGTTTGCATGCGGAAAAGAAGGGCAGTTAAAGATCTAGCCAAACATATTTCAGGAAAGATACATTTACTCTGCTGTCTGCATCTTGCATATTTCCTTTTAAGCACTGCCCATTACCAAGCCATCTTAATGAAGCCAACCCAACTGGATAGACTATGATCCACTGCACCTTTCTGTTAATTTCAGTTTCCCCCAACTTGCTGTCAGAAGTGGGAGTTTTCATTTGCATGCACATCTGCCAGCAGCTTTCAAGATTTGTTCCAAGATTAGACCCTTTAGAACGCCGTTGTCTTGTCACCATCTCCTCCTCTGCAATGATGTGATCCCCGACAGAGACAGTAACCAAATCAGTTACCCAAACTAGGCTTGTCAGAGGTTGTAGAACCACCAAGATCTGCTTTTGTTTTTATGTTACTGTACGGATTAAAAACTATTTAGTGCTATAAACCAATGGGCTCTGTGAGGGTGATAGTACTAGACCAATGTTACTACAGCAGCATGGCAGCATAGGTTGCGGGTTCGGTTCCCGGGCCTGGAGCCTTTCTGTGCGGAGTTTGCAAGTTCTCCCTGTGCTTGTGCGTTTCCTCCTGGTACTCCAGTTTCCTCCTACCACCCAAAGTCATGCATGTTGAGGTTGATGGGTGAATCTAAGCTGTCCTTAGGTGTGAGTGTGAGTGGTTGTTCATCTGTCGGCCCTGCAATAGCCTGGAGACCTGTCCAGGGTGTACCCCACCCTTGCCCAAGGTGAGCTGCGATTGGCTCCAGCAACCCCCCTGACCCAGAAAGATAAGCAGTAGAAGACGAGTGAGTGAGTGTGGGTTTGATTAAAATATGTCATTAACTTACAGGGGTAGTGATGACGTCTCATCTAGTAACATCACTCAAACAGTAAACTAACCCTCATGGAGAAGTTGGATAGGAAAAAAAAAAAAAAAAAAATGTTTACAGATTTCAGTCTGGGACAAAGTGAAGTACTGCTCCACACATCTCTGAGCCACGAGCTGAGTGTCTAAGAATATATGTAAAAAAACAAAACGAAGAAAAACCCATACAGTCCTCCCTCGTAAGAACCAATTACAAAACAAAACAGAGGACAAGCAGAAACAAATTAAATTTGATAACAAACTAACTGAGCAGTCCGTTAAATAACATCAAGCTTGCAACAAGAAAAAAAAAAAAACCAATGTGTATACAGTAACTGGGAGCAAATTAGTAGCAGTAGGAGCAGCAGCGGCAAAGCAGTAAATGACTGGAATGCACCTATTCACTTCGTATTCATTCACTTGCAACAAAATAAATGAAAAATATTTTTTAGGTCCTGACTGCATGTCACTGGATCAGTCTGCACTTAGTGTTTGGCAATGCATTATTAGCATGCATTCTTGAGTTATTTTGGGACAGTTTTAGCAGAACATAGGGAATAACATAGAAATACTACACATGGCAGACCCATTAGCTCGTGACACCTCTACAAAGAGTCTTCTGGCCTTGAAGGTCTTGGAATGGCAGGACAACAGAGAGTGTGACTGGGTCTGCCCATAAATCGTCAAGAAATGCGTTTGCTGACATCTGGTTTTGAAGCTAAGCCCCAGCTAAGGGCCACACCATCACTGGCACCCTCGTCTAAAAGCTCCCTATACCTCCCTCTCGCAGCACCAGCTGATGGTGCTGCTGGTCACAGAGGGCAGGTGACCACTCGGCCAGCCCCTGTGTCTACTTGTATTGATGAACAGATTTACTAACTTCTTGCGTCACATGGGAATCGTAGAGAGCAAGCTACTCACCCCACCCACTATTCAACCACATCCAAGGCCTCTCCTGCCCCACTTACCTATTCTCTTTAACAGCGTAAATGACTTTAGGGAATAGAAGAAGGGCAGAGGAGACAAACAGAAAGCATGTTTGAGGATAATAAGGCGGCTGTGAGTCAGCGTGTGCGCATGTGTTTGAGACATATGCACCATCTGAGCCTGTCTGTGAGAACTTGTGTTTGTGTCTAAGAGCAGTGGCGCATTTGCGTACAAGCGACAGACATGGTATGTCAGATTTTAGTAAAACCGTGGCGAGATAGAAGCACAGGAAGAGAACTTAAAAGCACGGTGCAGCCACTGAAGGTGTGAGGCTGTGTGTGAATGATAGAACACTTGTGTCGCTCATCGTCTTTCTGCTCACGGCAGTGGTTAATTATTCACTGGGGTTGTGCTGCAGAGATGAACTGAGGGGCTCTGGGATAAAGGCACTGGAGGAGGAAGATGAAATTATAAAATCCTAATGACGGAACTCTGGTTGAATGGTAATTTCTTAAATTGATTTTGAAGTGGTGCCCAGACAGAACGGGCGCGGTAAGACATTGAGATGGGGAGAGGGTTCCTTCGCTCTCCTTTCCCTCTCTCCCTGGACCTGTTCCAGCCCTCTTCACCTCTGGCCTAATCTTTCCTTTTATCCCACACTTAAGCCTCATTGCCACACACCTGTCCTTTTGTTTCAATCACCTCCACTTAACCTTAACTTTTCACCGCTCCTCTCACCCCACCTTCTCTCCTCAGAAATTGCTACTATGCGATTATTTTATTAGCTGCTATCTAATTTGATATTCCGATAGCACTGGATCTAAAATTTAACATGTCAACCTCTTTGAAATAAACAACAGAAGCTACGGAAAATAACAATATAGTCATTTCAGTTATAAGAAAATGAAATTTGAGGTCTTCTTGCCAGTAGATTAAAACCAACGGCCACACTAAAATGCCAATTATGGATCTGGATAACTGATTAAACACAATTTTACTAATCTGTCCTCTGTTTCAGTCCCTGACATTTCACTCAAGCAGGATATAATAGTGTCACAAATCAAATCAAATATCAGATTTACTTGCGCAGCGCCAAATCATGACAAAGTTACATCAAGGCACTTTACATATAGAGCAGTTCCTTTATATACCAGCTCTTTATAAAATTCATACACCGCATGATCCATCACATATCCAGTGACAACATCAGGAGATCTATGTATAGCCGGTCTTTTCTTTTAAAGCTGTGAAGTTTGCACTGAGACCTGTCCACATTTCAAAAACGTTAAGCAGTGTTCCTCTTCATATCCTTACAGCTGGAGTCAGAGTCTAGCAGCCATTAATTTCATTTGGTATCACTTCTGAATGGGTTTCAGTGCTTATCTGTGAGATGAGTTAGATTTGATAACCAAGCAGAGCAATGTAAATAGTATGTTAGCTGAATTCCTCGTGTGGATCTGAGGCACCATCTTTTATCCCTTTACAACAATACGCTTCATATGCGACTATTCTATCCTTTTGTTTATGAGCATTGCAGTGGCCTCAAGGGAGATAAATGGTATTATGAATGAAATCCATCAATAGAAGCTGCTAGAAAACCTCAATAGCTACTGTATAGTTGCCATTGCAACAAGCACTTAACTCCAGCTGCTGCGGTTGATTTGTTTGGATGGATCAGTGAGTTTACTTTAATTAAAAAGACATTTTCACACCTGTTCATCTTACATTTAATTTTTACAGTTTTTAACACCTGTATAAGCAAAGTGCACTCACACTCCCGCAGAAACCTCTTTGATCCTCCCTCTGCTAACATTCCTCTGTCTGTCAGCTGCCTTCAGCATTTCTCCCTCTTTTCCCGGTCTATCACGAGCCCCGTTCTCTGCGACCACCGCGGCATCCTGTCCAGGTCCGTTACCCTGTTATCCATGCACCGGGCTGCAAAGGAGAGCAAAAGGCACGGTGATTGACAGAGATAAGGCCTCTAATTAGAAGAAGTGATTGGGGGCTCTGGGGGGGGGGGCTTAGCTTCCTGGCAGGCAGAGACAGAGGAGACAGAGACGTATTCAGGGCGCTCAACCCCTCCGCATTTAGACACACATCTGCTATCAGCGATCAGCTTGGTGTCCCTCGAACGTCGAGACGTTCTGCTGCATGTTAGCTGTCAATGTCATTCATTGTCCCTTTGCTTCCGTTGTTCAACCTGCTGCACCCCCCCCACCCCCCTCGATGGATTTGTGAGATACTCAAAGTGCCACGTAGACACAAACGCACAGGGTGAGGAACAGCCATGAATATTGATACAGTTTTGAGCAAGCATGCATGGAGGGAGGCAGGAACACAAATAAACATTCATGCATTCACTGTTTATAGTGCACACAAATGTTCCCCCATGGCTGAATTCACTCATGCAGAGTTAAGATCACTAAAATCCACCTTGTGTTAGGTCACCTACTGTAATTCCATGCATAGATGTGGGCATCACGAGAGAATGTCTTTAAGTAGGTGGGATAAATGCACATAGAAATGAGAAAAGACACACCTGCACCTCCTGTATTTATACACGTTTAACACGCCATTAGCATGTACCAGCCTGACTCAGTATTCTTCCTACAACCTGTGAAATTGCTTTGCCAAAATACGACCAGTCTGCAGAGATTTTACAGTCGGGCGAAATGTCACATCATCTCCGCACCAGGCTTTATAGCTCTAATCTGGGTGGCTGACACAGACACAGCACCCACTAGCATGTTCAAAATGGAATAATAGTACATTATGACACACAAGTGCATACATCACAGGACTTCTTTGCAGTTGGAGCGTGTTGTCAGATTGAGGAAATTTATGAGCCGATATGTCTACGGCCTAATTCTAAATATGAGGGAGCCATCATTTGAATAATCTACATTGAGGGAGCAGAGGGCTAAGGGATATTTAACATGATGAATAAGCCCTAGCTGTACAACTTGTGCTATCTGCTAAAGTCTTAAATCTGGAGTCCTAGCCAAAGGGAGAAGGGTGATAGTGTGGATAGAGCAAGTCCCTGTCTGTCCAAGGCATTTAGAAAGCGAGAAGAGTGAAAAGGTTGAGCCCCAACCCCGGCCAAAAAACAAACAAACAAACAAACAAACACACACACACAAAAAAAAAAAAAATCATCAAGACTAAGACACATAGGGCTGTTTACACACAGTTTTCAACTAAAGAAATTCCTTATGAAAGACATTTGCTGAAAGGGCAAATGAGTTTAAGACCAGACCTAATCCATGTCTGTGAAACTGGCCAGGGGTGTTTTCTCCCTGGGGTGCCAGGACTGCATTATAGCTTTGCTCTTCAATATCATACCTCAGCCTCCGTCAGGAGAACAGTTGCCTCAGCAACAAATAAATTTGGCTTTAACATGGTTTGTTAAAACATGTCATGCTGTTTGGCTACTCTGCTTCGTCTGGGCATTACTGCTCATTATATAAAATGAAATTCATGTTGTGTAGTCTAAGTTACAAATCGAAGCACTTGTTCATCTTCCTCTTTTGCTATGTAAACATGCAGAATATAAGCTTAGCTGTGACCTTGAGCAAGGTGTGGGCTGCAAATGTTCAGCATTATAGGGAGCAGGGAAGATGTTGGCTCTGTGTGGTGAGAAGGGCAGTCGTATCCCCTCAGCGCAGGTCAAACAGGCCGCATGAAATAAGGAAGAAATCAGGACAGCAAAGATGTAGAGACAGAGGCAGGGGCAGAAAAATCTGTGAGCTCTCTCAAGGAGAGAAATGGGGGAATTGGAGCATTTCCCCCTCGTGGATACTCAACATTTACGACCAGATTGAGAGACTGAAAAGAAAGAGAAAAACAAAGACAGCAGTATGTGTTTTCTTCGTGCCTGCACTTGTGATTGTCACTCACATTGATTTCCTTACCCAGTGCAGCTTTAGAGTTATGCACACTCTTTGGCATTTTAGTACATTATAGGCAAAATCCCTCTTGTACTTCAGGCCTTCTACGTCTGTCTTTCTGTCACGAGTACAACAATAACACCACCAACACTTGGGACCATCTGGGGGCACACAGCTAGGCTGCAATTAATGGCAGCGCGTATAATCACAGGGACACAAAACCACAAGGCGAAGCATCTTACCAGGGTTGTTTGTCCTCAAAATAATGTGTTTCTAACCCTCTTGGCAGACAAGAACATCAATATGAAATTATCCCGCAAAACCTGCGATTATGTTCAATGACATTGTATTTTAACTTTCAAAACTGTCCATGCAACATTTAGTAATCCCAGTGAAGTAATTTGCAAGATGCTCAACTTAAAGAGAAAATCTTCCACTTAAAGTGCATAAATGTGTGGTGTGCATCACAACTGTGCAATAAACACTATAACTTTATTTTCCTTTTGGTTTGTGTTGATCAGGTGGTTTTTTCTTTTTTTTCTTTTTTTTCTTTTTTTTAAGCAAATTTGGTGCAGAATAATAACCAGAGAAATTATGTAAAATCCCCAGGGGACCTGTAGCTGGTGAATGCCAGCAAATTATTTGTAAATAATTAATAACAAATTTGTTGGGGTTCTCACACATGACACACATCAGACATTGTGATTATGCTGTCTACTCTTTTACATATTTTTAGTCATTTTAAATTATGTGCAGCTCAAGCAGGGCTCTGGAAATTAATGTTAGAAGATTTAATTTAATTATGCAACAGTCAGCTACGCAAATTCATGCCTGGTTTTGAAATTATGTTTTAGTCATTTAATAAATAACAATTCAATAACTTTGCAAATTAGTGAGATTTAAGTTTATTTTTTTTATGAATTTATCCATTGTCTGGTATGACCCAATTAATTCCATGACATAGTGACACACATACAGCTTCCTGCCCACACTGTGGCATAAAGGTACTTTCATACGGCGCCAGCACTTCCAGCATCAATGTCTGAAAATACCTTACTCATGTAGACAGACTGAAGAAAGTGATTCGCTGAATCTCTCATTACCATAGATGGTGGAGTTCTAGGCTGTTCTGCTGTTAGTAAGTTCCTCCACGTCTTCTCTTGTCAAGATGCAATTTATGTTTCTATCTTTTGGTGTTGTGATTATTTAAAGCATTCCTTGTGATATGCAGAGACACCGGCGTCTCATAGAATCTGTGACTGTGAGGCATCGTGAAGGCTGACTCTTTATGAATGGTCTTTAACAGCAGGGAAGAGATGAACTGCTGGATTTCCCCAGCTCTTATTTCCTTGTCTGCTCGATCCTTCTCTTTTTCTGCCCAAACCCCGAGTCACTGTGCAGCATCCCATTGTATATGACATTTAGCCTCAGTGTGGAAATCAGCAGATGGATAATTTTGCATGGTTAGTGTGGATGTGTGTGTTTCTGTCTGTGTATGAAGAAAGAGAGTGGGGTGAGGGAGAGCTAAGGAGCAGGGAATAATTTATGACCGCTGCACCCTATAATTAGCAAAAACCAAATTGCGTGTCAATGTAGGAAGCAGTTAAATAGGGCTCTGCTTCTGTCAAAGGACATTACAAACCTCAAAAAGAACTACAGTATCGGGCCACAGTGCATTTCCACCGAGTCCCTCTCTGAGCTGAAAAATAGGATTGCTAAAATAAAAGCTCATGGACTGAATCATTTTAGACCCAGTTTGGCGAGACCAAACCGCCAATAACTTTTTGATGAACTGCTAATTCTCAATTACTTTTTGGCATTTAATCTGCTAATAAAGGCAACAGCACAGCCCAGAGGCAGAATCACATTTGGAAACACAGTTACTGTTAGCAAATTGCTGTTTTTTAATTCTTCTTCTTTACAGTCTGTTGCTTATGAAGGTGAGGGCTACCCCGAGGTGCATGTGTGTGTGTGGTATATATCAGCGTACCTCACAGATGGGAGGCTGTTGTTGGTTGAAAAGGCTGACGGTGATTGGCTGGATTGATCAGATTGACTTTTCAGCTACCCCCCAAGCTTCATTCGTGACCTTGACTAGAAGACGCATATTTTTTCCTCAGTCTTCCATGCTCCCAATACTCATACAAACTCATGCCCCATTATATATATATATATATATATATATATATATATATATATATATATATATATATATATATATATATATGAGTAAAACTTTTTTACTCCTTGATTTAGCATTTCAAACTAACTACAATGTACGTAACAAGCAAAAGAGATGGATGCATTGACCTCTAGATTCCGCATCAGGTTGGACCTTTGTGTCAGCACAACTTCCTGGCTAAGTATCCATCTGCTGCTACTGGTTCTGAGCATTGAACACAAACTGTGCGTACCAAAAGGGCAAGGTAACTGTACATACCTCACCCTCACTCAGACGCACATCAACAGTCAGTATTTCATCTTGGTATAAATGAGAAGATCTGTTTGGCTGGATGAAGAGAATGCTGACAGTCTCAATAGCTGTAGTATATTTGAACTCGAGCTCGAAGCTTACACACTCTGACACCAGCATTAACAGATAGGGGAAAGCGTTCATGATGTTTATAGCACCATATACTGCAGAGAAGGTGCTGTGGAGGCTGGAGGCAGATGTTCATGATTATTACAAAAAATGCCTTCAAGTGCAAATAGCTACACGTAACTACGCAGGAAGGTGTGTTTACACACACTATCCCGTTTTTAAAGCACAAAATAGTGTGACATATTGGTTAATTGATACTTTAGACCCCATTTCAGTCACTAACATTAAAATATTTAAAGCAAAAGCCTTTGCAGAAGGACCATACACCTACACATTTATATAAATGCTTTATGTTTACTGATGTGGAACAAACATTTCACAGTTGAAATGTCTGCAGTGACATAATCAACACTTCACAATTTATCTTCTTCACTGCATTGTTGACGATTTATAAATTGCAGAGCAACATTGTTCGAATTGTATAACATAAGTTTATTAGTGTCGCCCATCTGCTTCAGGGCCCCTGTAGGGCTGTTAGCATCAGACAACCTGATGTTCATGTCATTCTTTGGTGTGACACTTAAGAGCTAATTGATGAGTAGACGCCTGCGTTAAGAAGAACAAAATCAGCCATTATCTTTAAACAGAAGAACCATTGACAGTTCTTTGTGCTTGAAAAATCTCATTGTTGTTGCACAACACAAACGGCATTGATAAATGAATTTGCTTGTAATTTGTTGTATAGCTAAATAAGCAATTAAGTGACCAATATCAACAATGTTGCCATAATGATCAATTGTTATCAAAATATTGTTTTGTTTTGTTTTTATGTACACATAATAGATGGTCTATTTTGGTTGAATTTTCAAACATACTGGCTGTAAAACTGCCTATCACAGCTGACCGACTACAGAGATAATAATGTGGACTGCAAGCTTGCATTAGTGCTGCTGGGATGTCTGGGATCACAGATTACCAGTTGCCAAAATCTGGAGTTATGTTGTTACATTTTGGCTTTTGAATCACAATGTTGTCCTATCTTCTCTATGGACTCAGTGGAGACACGGTTCTGGGGCATGTTAACTTGATGTGGGAGGCAGTTAGATTCTCATCCACCAAAAGAAGCAGAATATTTCTCACAATAACCCTCCAAACTTGTGTTATTTGTTATTTGTGCTATGTTGTGGCTACGGGAAATACTTGCGTTAGGTTTGCAGCAGGAGCCTGTGTGAAACATCCATTGCTTCACTGTGAAGAATGAGCCTCAGGACCGAGAGCCTGCCCAGCTCAACATCCAGAAAGGCCCTTAAAACTACAGACTTGTAGCTTATTACCTAGAGTGTAATGCTCACACATGTGCAGATTAAAGAGGAAGCAACTTGTGAATATGGCTGTTATAGAAAGTAATTAATTACTTCATGATGTGGTGAAGAGGCAGGAGGGTGCCACTCTGCACAAAAATAACAAACGTTTGTTTTAATGAGCATGAAATTGATTGCGTTACAGCTAATTTTCAACTCTTGCCCCAGATTAGGCTTTACATTTGCAGTCTAATTAAAACAGTCTGACTTTGGTAACTCTCAACTTGTCTTATTTGCATGTCATGTCCTCTTTGGTGGTTCACTGCCCACCATGAGCTGACTTTGAGGAATTAAGGGTATTTGAATCCTGCACAATGACTGTGTGCATAGGACTTTTAGGACTAATGAGTCATCAGTATGTGGTGACATTTTTCTAGTAACTCACTCCATGCTACTATAACTGCATATATATGTGAGAGCTCAGCAGCTACTTCCTCACTATTGCAAAACACAGTCAAATTATCCCAACAGCATCCTTTACCCATTTGGTGCACACTGCTGAGCAGATTCACAAAAAACATGCCAAAAGCTACAACAGTCTGTTCCCTATGACACCACCAATAATTATTTGTAAAAACCTCAGTAGTCAGCTCTTAGTCAACACTAGCCAAATCCAGTTGGCAACAATCAGGGGTAAAATTATCACAGTTGCCACAATTGTTTATTAAACTTCCAGTAACTGTATGCTGTGTGAATCCTTTGTTCTTCCACTCTTAACTTTAGACGCAGCCACACCTCAGCACAGGGAGTTGCCAAGAAATTCGGCATTCCTCTTCAGAGCAAAGAACTGTCTAATCCTGAGTAAAATTATCATTACAATTCATTGTTATATAAAGCAGTTGTTGCCTTCAGCAAACAGCCTGCCTCAGAGACACATTCAAAGTTTTGTAATGTTTTTATCCAAATTCGCAGTTTCACAGATGTAATAAAAAAAGCACATGAGCAGAATCTGACAAAGATTCTTGTTCGCTGCCAAAAACGCCATTTAAGGTATATGATCTTGCATTCAATTTTAAAAAGCCATCATCCTTAAAATAGGGAACATTTCTCACACCATCAATAGATTTTCTTCTCTTCTGCTCCATGGAAAATAAGTTTTAAGACTTAATATTAAGATGAAATGACTTGTTGAAAAGGGACTTTTTTTGGGGGGCTTCTTTCTGCTTGTTTTTTCACACACTCATCATAAATCCCTGGTTTATAATATTTAATCTGTTTCCTCTGCGAAGCTATCTATTTTAACTCCCACCTCATTAGTAGCAATTCAAATCCTCCCTGTATCGCATCTCTTTTGCCTTTTATTCAGTCACATGGAGCAGAAACCCTTGCTCTTTCGCATCAATCTTCCTCTGTTTCTCATCTATTTTCTTCGCTCTTCTCTCCTGTTACCTTTTCTTCCAGGAATGCTGCATGAAGGTGACTGATCTTGCCCTTTCACCTGCCAGTGCACATCTGCTAAATGCAAACTGCTGCTAACAGCAGTAGGAATGGCTGTTTAATTGAGACAGAAAACAAAGTTGAGCTGTCGTTAGTTAAACACTTTCTCTCCGAGGAGTCTTATTTTGCTGCATTAACACAATAGGGAAATAATAAATACTGAATGGGACCTGTGAGGTTCTGATGTCTTTCCGAAGTCATTTTACCCTCAAGTGGGATGGAAAGCAAACAGGAAGGTGGCGTGACTGGAATGAGGTATAGATGCAAGCTCCCTTAGGGTGGCCGGATTAGAAATGGCGACAGTGAACACAGGCCAAAGAATTACAAAGTGTGTTAGAAGAGCAAGCTTAAAAAGGATGGAGAAGGAATTGGGGGAGGCAGTGTGGGCTATTGACACAAAGATTAAATGGATCTCCCTGTAAAACTACTGGATAAAAATCACTTCTGTCTTTGATTGATCACACACCCAAATTACAAACAGAGAATGAATATGAAACTTGGTGTCCTGTGGGTGAAACCAATATGCTTGTTAAACAATAGCATGCTGTTATGGTACAGCTTCAATGCCATGCCAGAAATGTTTGTGTGTGTGTGTGTGTCTTTGTTTAAAGATGGGGTAATGTTAATCACTGCAGTACTTTGGGCTCTTTGGTGGCCCTCAATTTAAAACATTAAAGGGGGCGTCCAACAATCACTTGAAGGGACAATCCAATTATCAGAGTGAAGGATAGTTACAATATGTGCTTGAAGGTGTTTTCTCAACACAAGAGAATAAAAGGAAGCAAAAAACTTAATTATTCAAGAATTCCTCATTGTTATAACTTAGTTTAAGTTGCAAAGTGAAAGCCAGGGACAAAGCAGCTGGGATTTACAATGCAGTGCTGCTTCAGAAACTGCTAAATGCAAATTTTGGTAAAAGTGGGGGAAAACGAAGGGCTATATTTCAGGGAAGGGGTTATGTTTCCTTGATGAGAGCTGACAGCATAATCAGCGGGTAAAGCACATTTGGGTATTAAAGTGTATTTTGTAGGTCATCTAAAATGTCTGCAGTCACAGGCTGAGCTATAACTCTTTAATTGAGTGATTTGATCCAGTTAGCACAGACAGTAGAAGTGATAGTGTTGCCAAATTTCTCACTGAAATTATTCCTTTTTGTCTCTCTTTTTGGGCTCATAGATCTCATCAGATGTTGGCAGAACATCCAGTTTTTTAGATTTAACGCTAGAGAATCAATACTTTTTGTGAATAAAGCATGACCAGACTATGTGAAATGCGGAAAGAGTCACGCTTTGTGAATGCACGGGGCACGATGAGCAACTCCGCTATTTCCTCACCTTGAACGTTTTAGCATCTTCTAACTTATTTTGGTTTCACAGCGCGAACCTTTACTGTTACTTATTTACTCCCTCCTTGATCATTAACACCAAT
The DNA here is from genome assembly GCF_900963305.1 of Echeneis naucrates. Taxonomy (NCBI): domain Eukaryota; kingdom Metazoa; phylum Chordata; class Actinopteri; order Carangiformes; family Echeneidae; genus Echeneis; species Echeneis naucrates. The sequence continues at coordinate 7,740,145 of NC_042534.1, forward strand.
TCCATGCAACTGTTTGTATAAAAAAAAATGTCTTTATAAAGTCAGTTTACTTGCTAAATAGTAATACAGACAGCAGGCAGACAGATGCCAACTAGCTGGGGAATGTTTGGTACAATTGGGTGAAATGATTGTTGCACATCTACTTTATGAATACAAGAAAACGATTTTTTAGCATGTTCACCATGAGAATTTTAGAATTTCAGAAGATGAGGCATTATCAGTTTTATTTTTTTGTTTTTTTTTCTGCTGGCCCCAAGTGACTAACAATATTCAGAAATTAGGTTTTGTTCTTTTTAACGTCAACCATCATTTTTGACAGCAAAGGTTTCATAACACACAATATTCTTTAATTACTTATACTGACAGATGTAGAATGTGGGGCAGGGAAGTGTTGTATTATTGTACAGTTAACTCTAAACACATAACATTAATACTGAATGCAAATGACAACCTCGGCCTCTGACTTTGCACCACAGTCTCATGCAGTCTGTCATTTCATGGATCTACACAGAGATAGATTAGAGAAAAGAAAAGAAAAGAAAAAAAAAAAAACAACTATACAGCTATTTATTTTTATGCATCGTTTTTCTACCATTCCCAAAAGCCATAGATTATAATGGATTTAATCCTGCGATATAAACAATTGGAAAACAGACAGGTTGTATCCTAAGCAGAGCAGATGAAAATAAAAAGTTGAAAAGATGAAAAAAATTCAAGCACATATAGGATTTATCAGCCGTGGTGGAATATGAATGTTAAAATCACAAGATTCACGTTTCTCAGAGAGGCAGATGAAAAAAAAAAAAAAACCTCAGCGAGGCATTGTGAAACAGTAACAAGACTGAGAGTAACTGAATGTCTTGGCTCAATACATAGCCTTGTCCAGAACGTTTGTTAGTTGGAGAGAGGTATTACAAAGTACTTAAACAGAAGGTTAAACTTTTCAGCGTCACCTTCTTATGTTTGAGTGGCTAACATTTTATTAACAGTATCATCTCTGGATAGTAGTTCAATGATGTCTTGTCTCATGGGTATGCAGTGGCCAACTAGTCATCTTCACCCCCCTGAGTCAGAGACTAACTGTGGGATGTCAGAGGGCTGCTCTTCACTTTGATGATGACTCACTGTGGCATGGTGCCTTAGATCCTTTCCCCAGCTTTGTGAATAAAGAATACACTTTGATTGACATTGTGCACATTATGGCCGTTTGAGAGTTGGCAGGGAGAAAAAGACGCGTCTGTCATGTTGAAAGGCCCCCTCTCCATCTCTGCCGCAGAGGGCCAAGTTAGAGGAAAGCACTTTTGAGCCGCTTTCAACATCTAACCCTATACAATGCTATTAATGGGAGCCTTCCCTGCACAGCAGCTATCCATCCTTTGTCATTTGCAACATGTTTGATTTCCATTTCGTTTGATCAACACCCACAGCTATTTAGCAGCACAGACAGCTCGAACACAAACTGAGTTAGTTACAGTTATGGGTTGAAATGAACCTTCAGTGCTTATCACATACACAACGTGACAAGACAAAGTAGTGCGGATCGGCCTCAATCAACCTTAATGGGTGATACAATGAGCTTATCCACTGTTACAAAACAAGACCCCCTTCTTACTTTCATATCCTCCTCTGTATTCTCACCATGTGCAACCTCATAAGCAATAACAAGGATATTATACAGTACAGGGATAACAAGAAAGAATGGGAATCTAAGAGCAGCAAGAAACATAGCAACCCTTTGTATTGTGGTGTAATGTTTTTTGACTAGTTGTAGGTGCCGTAGAATGGTGCCATAGAGGTAGAAATTACTTAGCATGCCAAAAATAATGAGAAGAAAAAGTAAAATAGACATCTTTAGAATTTCACTACACCACCACATGTATACAGATGCTGCAAATAATGCATCATAGACAAAGCTAAGCCCCATGAGGGCAGCTGAGTCTGGTGGTTTTACCACAGTTAGGAAATGTGCTAAGTACTAAGTGCCTATGAGATGTCACACACTGCACTGCAACTCTGGGACTCAAGCTGACAGCTTCAATTGCAGCCAAGTTATTGGTCCCAGCAGGAAAAACCATCCACATCTTTGCATGCATTCAGGGATTCAGGGGTGTAATACTTTGTTATGTTATAGGCACTGCAGGATGTATGGCATCAGTGAATGGTTCCAGGTTGTTATCAGGCAGTGACACACAAGATAAAAGTATGACCTGCAGACTGTTATCCTGCAGAGTGTGTGTGTGGGGGGTTGCATTTAAACTCTGTGTATTGGGCAAATTTTATGCAGTGACCTCTCTCCCAAAACTAGCCAAGCATTGACTGTAACACAAAGGAAGGTACGGAACACCTGCTGAGATGATGGAGATGGCTAGCTGCCAAGACAACATATGGGTCTCATTCTGGCCCTAATGAAGACAACCTGACATAAATATCGGACAAAACGGGCCACTCTGGAGACCTACATCCCACTGCAGCACTCCTGACGTACACATTTGATCATCCTTGTAGTGATGAGGCGAGAAAGTGTAGAGAGAGCTGAGTTAGAGATGTAATGCAACGCATCCCATGCATAATAATTAGGGTTCCTAAAAGCATGAACATCTTGGTTTTCTTTGAAGGCGGCAGGTAACAGGGCAAGCCATTCATTACTGGCGGATGAAATGATTTGCGTGGCTGTAAACAAGTTCTATCTCAGTCCCCACAATGTGTATCAAGTGTCAGAACATCCCAGCATTGAAAGAAAAGCTTCTTAGAACCTCATTATCTTTAAGCTCTGAGCTTGTGTAAAAGAAAAAAAAAAAAAAAAAAAGAACAAACATCAGTGTTAGCAAGAACACAGGTGATTATGTTAAATCGGTTCTTGAAAGGAAAGCAGCACCCAGAAACAGCTACATAGTGTGGATTTAGCTTTTTCCTGCTTTTGAATTTTTCCACAGAGCAATATCTCCAATTGCACTGACTGTTGGAGGCCTGCAGCCAGTCAGGGAGGCTAACTGTTAATATAACTGGCTGACAAGGAAGCTCTGGCTGTTTAGAGAGATAATGGCCTGGACCACAGACACAATAATAGTTTCCCTCTGTGAGGAAATGTTGTACTGCCAGTTCACAGCCCTCCATCTCGCCTATTTATAGTACACCATAATTAATATGTTGTAATTGAAGCATATAAGCAGAGCTGGAGCAAACAGGGCACAAAGTCCCACTATTCTTCCAAGGGAACAGTTAAGCAAAGATATGAAATGATACTCGTCACAGATGTCAAATCCCATATCGGCGGACATTTCTTTCCAATCTTTTTTCCCCCAATTTTGCGGTGACACTGTGTGCTAATCTCTAGCCTCAAGTGCGACATTATAAATGCTGAAGAGAATATGCAAAACAGAGCAGTGCATTTCTGTCATCATATCGCCCAGACAAAGGCACTTTTCTACAATATATGACAGAAAGGATTAATAATCATCTATTACTGTCAAATTTCATCAGCTTCCCGTTTCATAACGCCGCCTATGTAGCATCAAATCACGACGATGACATCTTGGGATCCATGTTTCCCTGCAGAAGTTCTAATTCCTGTGAGATTTGTACCATCCAATTTAGCGTTCTCATATAATCTCCCCAGCTGTAATCCATTCATTAGGGAAACAATCTCAAAGTCTATTTTGATAATTAATTCCATTTAAATGATGACGCGATGTCCTATATATGCCGGAGACCTCTTACTTATAGCATGTTAATGATACACAGCACTCTGCTAATCAGTCAATTAATCACCATCTTATGAATTTAATCTGTTGTTTAGAGCCTGTGCTACATAATGGCTTTTATACATTGAAATCCATGCTTGGATTACTAATGAGACTCATTGTAGTCATGCTCCTCTTGAACTTCCAATGACAACCTTTGACTTGTAATGCTATTGATAAAACATTCAACACCCTATTAGGCGTCTCTGTTGCAAAGACACTGCAGCTCTATTGGCTGAAATGTCAGGTGCACAATCTTGTTCACTTAATTATTTGGTGCATCCAGTGATGTTTTCATGTCCTTCAATTGGTGACATCTAGTCACATACTATGAAGGTGAGTAGCCTGCATCCCCCTTCGCTCACGTTGCTTGTCACTATCGTCTGGCTCAAACGATATTGTCACAAATAAAGACAAAGTGTATCTCAGTCTCTACCTCCCCTTTCCGGTCTCTTTCCTCTAATGTAGCCAGGACTTATTATATCATTCTGCATTTATGTTCAGATCATGGCCATTGAGTCTTTGGTCAGAATCTGTCTCAATTTTATAGCTCTATCAGTGAAAAGATATTCCACTAATTTATATTCACATTTTAGCAATCAGGTTTTGAGTTTTGGTTTCATTCTTAAAATGGTCTGAAAGGGCCATTTTGTGAATTAAATTAGTTGTTCAACTCTATATGAGGCCTGTCTGAGGTTGTACAGACATTAATCATTGTATCATTAAAAGGTTGCCAAAATGTTAGATTTCAAATGTTCCCTTCAGTTGTCGTGAATAACATTGTTGATCTTTTTGCAGTGGGGACATTTGTTGTTTAATATTTTTTACCAGCACTTACTAATCAGTCACGCTTACAAAATCAGTCTTTGGCTTCAATATTGGCTATAATAAATGCTAAGTAAATTGGTTGCTAATGCTTTATAGATGTTAAAAGCCATCAAAAAGAACATTTGGGTTATGAGATTGTAAAACGTCACCTTAATTGGTCTTCCCAAGAAGAGCTGCTCCAACCTGAACAATGATCTTTTGTGGGGTTTGTAAAAAGGATAAAAGCCCTAAGAGTTAATTAAGAGATTTACATTTGGCAATATAACATTATTATTGCTGTTGTTGTTGTTATAAAAAAAAAATAAAAATAGGAAGGATAAATATCTGCTGCTAGGCTTTTTCTCAATCTTGCAACTGTAAAACATTTATTTACAAAAGATCGGTGTTGGACTGTTTGCAATGCCACTGTAACTGCTTAGCTCAATGAATGGTTATTGTTGCTGTGTCTGCAACATCATTTTCATTGTATCAAGTTTATTTTTGTCTGATATTTATGGATGCATTAGTGATATGGTCATTTAGTTTTATCAAACACATTTAGTTACAGGCCACTGGCAGCCCTCTCTCAACGATTCAGTCATATTTAGACTTGAAAAGTGCCTCAACCAACAGAAACGCTAATGTAGTTTATTTTTGTTTTGCCTGAAAAATCCAGTGATGGGAGTAGCAGTCAAAACCGAATACATCAGACAAATTCTATTTTCTGCTGAAGCTAACCAAACTTGATCTGAGGGGTACATTTCTGCTCAATTAACAGATTTCATCGTCTTTTACACAGATTTGTTTTCTCTCATTGCTGTTATTTAAATAATCTCTGTTATTTAGGGGTCCTGCTGTTGAGATAAGCACTCACTAGTACAAGGTTTTATTTCCCCTTAAAGAAAATTATGCAAATGTCTACCTGAACTGTTGGTAGGAATCCCTGTCTGACCAAACTTGTCACATGCCTCAACAAACAGATCAGGCGAATTACTCAAGATTGGAATGCCATTCACTGAAAATACACTGTAACTGCAGACTCTGTATGAAGCTTGAATTAAGGAAAATAACACAAGGGTGAGTTTTTCATTATCAAGATAAAGCTTGGCAAATGTTAAAACACTGAGCATGCAAGAAAAAGCCACATGACAGCTGCATTGTACCCATTATCCATATCTTAAAGGATGAACCCCGGCATAATTTTTCCCATTTCCCATTGCCTACCAAGAAAACGTAGTGCTAAGTAATGTAGGAAAAAGGAAAGTGCCAAGCACTTCAGTACCATACCAGACTTTAAAAATGCTTCCTTTAATTTCTAATAATAATCAAATTTCCAAAACTAAACTAATTCTATTACAGAGCCAAATATGTTAAATACAATAACATTATCATCTGAGCCAATTAAGCCATGGATACAGATGCCTTGAGGCACGTCACATACAATGGAAAAGAAATGGCATCCTGAAACAGTCTTACAGCATGCTGTGCCTTATCTTGGGTGATACAGGAAGTGTCTGAGCCAAACTGACACATTACTTGGCTCCTCATATATGGAGGACCGCTGGCAATGAAAACTGTGTTATATGGCCCAGGAGTGCTGACAGGTTTCTTTCTCCTTCTCCTCTACCCTTCCCCCTTCTCTTTTTTCTCCTTCCTCCAGGCCCTAGACACCAGTACGTTGCAAGAGGAGGGAGAAAGGATGGATCTTCAGACCTGTGTAAGAGCCTCCCCCCGGGGGAGCCGTCGTCGGACGCAAGGCCTTATGGGCCGTTGACCTGCTGTCTCTGTGATTTATGGCGAGTGGAAGCCTTTGGCCACTGCAGACTCTCTCTTGCCTTCATTTCTCTACACGCACACTGCAAGACATCAACGAGCCACACACACTGCACCAACATTTACAGGAGTATCCAAAGAGGAATTCCTGGCACATGCTGAGTGGCAGCACAGGCATACGTACGGATACATCCGCCAGGAACACCGTTTCCCACATAGTCACATTCAAAACTAAACACCTCCATAACCATTTGCACACTGCACCACCGTGTCCCGCAATTCCATCACACGCCCATCAGCTCTGTCCCACTCTGGGTCTAGTCTCCATTTGACTGTGTGGATTACTATCAGTCATGGTGTGTCAACTATAGAGCCCTTAGTGTAGCTGTTGCTCACGGCAGAGTTGGATCAATGGAAGTGCGCTGAGTAACGAGGCGATGCTCCTGTTTTCACATGGTCTGAGAGCAATCAGCAGCCAGCAGCATCGCTCTGCTGACTCCACACACAGCTCTGCTCCTACGCTGCAATAACCATCCTCCTCAATGGACTATTAGTGCAGTGACTTATAGTATCATTTTAATATAAGACACACTGTTGCTGGACTTTGCTCCTGTGCTGTCAGACCACCTTAAATATCTCTTTTTTCTCCAACCATAAAGGCTTGGAGTGGATACACTACTGCTGTTTATTTTTAAGAGGTTGTGGACACAGAGTGAGAGCGAGCAGGTTCCCTCGCCATGGTGTTGCCACCCCCAGACAAACGACATGTGTGCCTGACCACCATAGTCATCATGACCAGCATGGCCTTCATGGACGCCTACCTGGTGGAGCAAAACCAGGGTCCCAGAAAGATCGGTGTGTGTATTATAGTGCTGGTAGGGGACGTATGCTTCCTCATAGTGCTGCGATATGTAGCCGTGTGGGTTGGTGCTGAGGTGCGCACTGCCCGGCGAGGATACGCCATGATCCTCTGGTTTCTGTACATCTTTGTCCTGGAGATCAAACTATATTTTGTCTTCCAGAATTGCAAAGCTGACAAAAAGAGTCTGGAGACAGTGGCGCGGAAGGCTTTGACGTTATTATTATCCGTTTGTGTACCAGGTTTGTACTTGGTTCTAGTGGCTCTGGATAGCATGGAATATGTAAGAACTTTCCGAAAAAAAGAGGACATGAGGAGCCGTCTGTTTTGGGTGGCTCTAGATCTGCTGGACCTGCTTGATATCCAAGCTAACCTATGGGAGCCGCAGCGGACAGGCCTGCCCATCTGGGCTGAAGGCCTGATGTTCTTCTACTGCTACATCCTGCTGCTGATCCTGCCCTGTGTGTCGCTCAGTGAAATCAGTATGCAGGGGGAGCACATGTCTCCCCAGAAGATGATGTTGTATCCGGTCCTGAGCCTGGTCACCATAAACGTGGTCACCATCCTCATACGTGGTGTAAACATGGTGTTGTTCCAGGACAGCCGTGTTTCCACCATCTTTGTTGGCAAGAACGTGGTGGCCATTGCCACCAAAGCGTCCACCTTCCTGGAGTACCGCAGACAGGTTAAGGAGTTCCCCCACCCCCAGAACGCCATGGCATTAGAGTTGCAGCAGAACTCTGTCAGCCATACGCAGCCGCTGCCCAACGCCACCAGTCTGCCACATGAACCTTCACCAGCGCAGGACGCCATCGACACATGACCGCCAGCTCTGAACTGAGCACTATTAGAAACTGACCGTTTTTTTAAGAAATTCTTCAGGAATGAGGATAGATAGAGAAATCAGCTGCATGACAAGATGATATTCTGCTCTTGTCAAGCGCACATGAACAACTGTGAAACCATAAAAGAGATTTTCAGCATCACCTGCCTGTCAGAACATACTGTAAACCTACAACTGAAGAGTGCAGCGAGCAGACTTTAAAGTAAAGTCAAATGTTTTTATCGTGCTATTGTGTTTTTAATTGTTTCAAATGTTTTAAAGTTCAGACTTTATTGAGAGACAATCTCCACAGTGTGAAGCCCAGTTACATTATGTTCTGTAAAATGGACATCTGGTCCCCTTTTGGTGAGTATCTCGTATTTTTTTTTAAAGGCCACTTTTTTTTTTAAAACAGTGCACCAGTGGCATTTCCTTTGAATTCCAGCAGTAAAGGACATACCACTCAACATGAAGCACTGATGGAGAGGAGGAGCAGAGAGTGACATGGGTCAGTCAATCTTTTCTGTGCTAGAGCAAGGCTGGTAGCAGACGAATGCTTTTCCTTGTGTGTCTGGTTCTGCTGAAAGACGCTCGCTGGATGCTGCTGCCTCGGTCAGTGTGACGCTTTACGACCAAATGTCTGATAAAAGCACTGAAGCTCAGCACTACAGCATCCACTGCAGACATTCAAGCACGCGTTTTACTGTGTGTCTGTCTGTGTGTGTGTGTGTGTGTGTGTGTTTGTGTGGGGTCGCCGCAGGTAAGTTATTTCCAACTCAAAAAGATGAGTGGTCAACATGTGTGATGAACTGCAAACGAGAAATGCTATGTAGTGATGTCAGAAAAAAAAAAAAAAAAAAAAAAAAAAAAAAACAAGCTGATGGGGGAAAGAAACTTTTGTTTGTTGTACTGTACATTCCTCTATAACTAGCTCAAGCCTTGAAGTCAAAGAATGCAGAAGACCAGTGAACGTCTCACTGAAGAATTGACAAAAGAAAAAAGATAAATAAAATAACAAATAGAAAATCCTTTTTCTGATATGATTCAGTTAATTATCAATTATCATTATCTTCATCATTATTATTCCTATTATTATGTACATTCTTTACTTGTTGGAGGCCAATGATGTTTTAATAAAAGTATTAATAAAAGAATTATGATGACAGCCATGTTCATTTTTATAATATTGATTATTATCATTATTATTAATCAAACTATAATTAGTAGCTAAATTAACAGCGTTTAGAATGCCTTTAATGCTTAAGTGACAGAAATATAAGAGAAAAGTCATTTCTGTTACATGTTGCATGGAGAAGTCTACACAGCTCAAGAGGCTGAGCAGCCTCTTGGACTCCAACATTAATTTTCGACCCCTTAGGCTACCACATTTGGGAAGAGCAAGCAATAGATTTATCTTTAAAATGCGATAAAAATGTATGAACCTTTTCCTAAATTGTTTCTCTCTTCCTCCCAGTTCTCATTATCACCTCCCCTATTGCTTTTTAGTAATGTTAACACTAATCTCTGCAACAGCCTGATATCAAATACAACTTTTAGACCTGATGAATCGCCTTTATCTTTCCACAAAGAAAATTGTTAACTGAGCTGGAGGTTGTGGTGGGAGGTGGAGAGGTCAATCGCAGGAGGAAAGTCACTTCGCTGTCATGAGGTTAACGGAGGTTAACAACTCAGAAAGACACACACAGACCCCGAGTGGCCACACTGAATGCACAACAGCTGTCAGCATCAGAGTGACAAAGAAACTGGATGACTCCCAAAAGTGGAGACATTTTTCTTTTTTCGCTTTACATAAACATACCATTTTTTGGTAGATATCATTCTGACTTCATCTACAGAGCTGAACAAACATACCTGCCTGCAAAGACCAGAACAAATATCCTGTCATCATTGGAATTGAAGCTAGCATTGCTTAAGATTGTCATCAGTTCCAGGGGTGAGATTTATGTAAATGTACTAATAATAGGGGGACGGATGCATACTGCACTGCCAACTGTCCTTGGCAAAGCAGAGAGAGCAATCGCAACAGTTTAAATATAGCTGCACTATTTGCTACAGCACACCAGTAACAGAGCATTTCCTTACTTGATTACTAACCAGTGTTTTTGTAAAACTTTCACAACCACAAAAAAAGTCCTTTTCATTCCCCATAGCTATTACATTGGTGCTTCAAGCTTATCAAACAGTCACTGGTATAAAAGAGTGACCGGGGTCAGTTTAGCGCCGACGGTGTCTGTAAAAACTGCCAGTCTCTACTTATCAAACCTCCCATTTAGAAACATGCTGATTGTTCTTGCTGGTGGAGTATTAAATATTTCTGAGCTGTAGCTTTACAGCCACATCCAGTTAATTCTAGCTGTCTGTTTTCAGTTCAGCTCCTGTCTTATAGTAACTCTCTGAGGCCTAATAACTGGCATTAAATAAAAAGAAAAAAAATGAATGACTTTTCCTAAATTTTGCAGGGATTTCCTTTTGTTGAATTTGTCACCCTGCTCATTGCTGTAAAAAGCTACATGACTCAGGCTTCCCACATGCGTTATGCTGCTCATATTTAATTTTCCTTTATTTATTTTAGTCATACAAGTCATGACTGGATGCTCAACAGCTCCGAGACTGATAGGTGAGAATGAGGGAGAGAAAGAGAGGGTAGTGGTGGTGGGGGGGGGGGCATTAAGACTAGATCATTCCTGGATTCAGGCAATTCAATACTCTATTTCACAGTTTTGGCTTTGGTGAATAAATAAATCCAAATCAATAACTTCATACTCTATGCAACACATACTACACATATCAGCCACTGCACACAGGTACTGCCTGCAGTATTCACGTCACAGATAAAAAATTAAATACATACACTGAAGAATGTGAATTCTAAAGTGACAAAATGTGCGTTGCCCTGCTCTGGCCCAACATGTGTCAGATGTTCTTTGGTCAGGCGTAATAGAGTGATTGTGCAGATGAGAAATTGAATTTTTGTGACAACTATCAATATTTTATTACACTGCCTTTGTGCCAAGATAGTGAAACTTAAGTCAGATTTAAATGATTACAAAGTAGAAGGGATATTCCCACTAGTGGCTGTTGCCCACAGAGGCACACACTGCCCAGATTTCCCAACAAGTTTTGCAACAAAACTCAACTCAACTTGACTCTACTGCATTATAATTACTCACATGATCACCTCCGAAACACGTCCGATGGGATGCTTGAGTTAAAGTTAATGCTGTGTAGGGTTGTGATAAAGATCTGAAGTTACCAAATAAAGTCAAAATGCAGAAAACTGTTGCTATGACCATTAACATTGCATGTGCTGTCCACTCCAGCTGCTTTCTAAGTTTATGAACGTCATGCAGAAAACCTTTTATGTGCCCTTTTCCTCCTCCCATAATCCACTCAGACAGTTTTCCTGTGCAATGACGAGTTAACTTCTTGCCAGTGCTGCTGCTCTCACTTTTGCTTGAGTTTAAAACATTTTTCATGACTGCCACCTTGTTACAAGAAGCAATTGCTTTAGCTAATAATAGAGACCCTCACTGCACTTTACCTGGACCATCATTATTAGCCTTTAGAAGTGAAAAATTGTCTGTTAGGCTTGAAACCAAGACATTACTGTTGCATAATGCATTAAATAGTGTGCTGTGGGGCACCAGGGTTAACAGCACACTATTTTTACACTGTGGTTAAATTTTGTTTTTATATAAATGCAAACGTAGCCTTCCACTGTTTACTGTCAATAATCCATCCAGCCATTCATCCACAGGAAGATGTACCTCTGCCAAAATGAATAATCTGAAATCTTTTCAACTCACATATTTCACTGTTACATGCAGCTCTATATTTGGAGTGTCCTTGTTAGTGGGGACAGCAGTTAATCTTGGTTTGACATTGCACAACATAAACAAAGATTTTTAACAAGCTGTAATTACACAGTTCAAGCACTGCAAATTTTTTCAAATAGAAATAGGTGGTAACTCTGCTGAAGTGACACCAGATTTATCACTTAACACTAAGAGGCCCAAAGACGCAGCAACGTGAGGCGACAAACTGTCTGGGAATTTGCCACCTAGCAGATGATGCCCCTGTTGGCTTTTTCTGCAACTCTCATCCTATTTCTTATGCTGTCTAAACTGGGTGCTAGACTCAGCAAAATATTTTTTTCAAAGTGTGGGAATTGAGAACTGGCTTCAATATTTAATTAAAAATACTCATGTATAAGTCAGAAACTTTATACGTGTGTGACTAATCAAATCTTTGCTGTGGTCTGGGTGTCAGCTCATTGTTAGGCTTTACAGCAGCATAATGCCACTATTGTTTGAATAAATCTTGTCTGCCCAAGTGGTTGAAGGAGAAAAGTAAATGGCAAACTTGGGAATAGAATAAATTACCTGTGGCTGCCTCTGCACCACATCACCTTTCCGAGACCCACAGAGCGAGGTATTCATCCATAAATCACCAGTCCTGCGCATCAGGAATGTAATTGTGCTCTCTCCATTTATAATAAGTCGGTAAAAGGACTTTCTCTCTCTCTCCTTGTGATTTACTGTGTATCCATAACTTCCTGAAGCCCTTAGTCTCAGCAAAATTAAATCAGAATAAGTTGGAAGAAGGCAGCGTTTTCCAGTGCGGCAGACTTTCTGTTGACCACCTTTGCATTTGCTGACTTGTGAGAGCTTGGCCACTGAGGTGCTTCAGTAGCTGCTTCCTACCTGTTAATAAATGTCTTCATTCTTACACTGGGATCACTTTGCTGACAACGCAACTCTCCTCCTATGCTACCCGCTGCGCAGAGTAATCTATATGGAAATCCTTCTCTGGCTGTGCTTTTGTCATAAAACTGCAAAATATTTATTGTCCACTAAATATAGGCTGTTGGTCAATCACCCAATAATAGTAAAAGTTACTATTAGTGGATCTTGACGACAGAGCCAGCCCCCCTGCAAAATAAATACCATTAAATAGCAAATACATGTTCAATCAGGTGAGATCTATTCATGCCAGTCTATTGTATCATTGATATAAACAATAAGCAGATCCTGTTAATTGTTTGGCCATCGGCGGGCCGATAAATGTCACTAGTTTGACACTGTCCAACTGTAGTTGACCTCCCTGAGCCAGGTTCCACCTATTAAAGGAAATTTTTCCTTGCCACTGTCGCCAAGTGCTTTCTCTTGGAGGGATGTGTTGGGTCTCTTTAACATCTCCATAGAGAGTTTGGTCTGTGTAAAGTGCCTTGATGTAACTTTGCTATGATTTGGTGCTATCTAAATAAATTTGACTGAATTTGATTCGATTTAGTAACCGTCACAAGGAGCATCTCATTCATTACCATTTCATCTTTAATGTGGAGCTAGATTTTCTGCTTAACAGCATTAACCACAACTAATTCAAGCCCGCTGCTTTAAAGTATATGTGGGCCACACTGCAGAGGAACAACAGGCATGAGGGGTTCTCCTGAACGCCACATGAAGTCACCAATTCAAGCTCTTCTGAGGTCTGATAAGGAGCCGCTGATTTGAATGAGGTGTGTTGGAGCAGGGAAACAGCAGCTCTCCAGTTGGTGACCCCTGACATAGACCTGAGCAGGGCCAGTCAGCTCGAACAGAAAACAGCTGGCAGACAGGAAGTGGCCTGCCATTCCAACACAAGCGTTGGTATCATCTATTTATTTCAGGGGCGTAATTTGCACGGGGGGGATAAGGAGGTCATGACCCCCGCAATAAATTAGATCCAGCCAATATAACCACATCATTCTGATTTAATAAAAATATTAAACCCCCCCAATGGTAGACCCGAAGTTGCGCCCTTGATTTATTTCCTTTTTTATTCCTATCGGCTGCACAAACAAGGCGCACTGTGACAAACCTGAAACGCCTTCACAACCTTCCCAGCTCGACCTGCAGCGGGACAAAGCGAGCTCCTGAACACGGATATTTCTGTGGAAACACGACAGGAGCCGGAAAAAGACTGAATGCTGGACTTACATTTGGCAGGTGTCCGGACAGACGACCCCTCCGGCTGAATGCTAAAATGGCTCCATTACTCCTCGATGTGGGACTTTTAAGTGTTTGCGAAGACACCCAACGCAAGGCTTGACGCCAAAAGGGCAAAGTTGGCAGGTTGTACGGTGGCCTCTTGTGGCCATAAAAGTGATTAATCCACAATCAAACCGGTGGTTCAGAATGTTCCTTCATCTAATCTATAATCATAATTGTGTCCATTAATAATTACGCAGAGGAAAAAGAAAAGTAATAAAAAGCCTCACAGACAAATGGCTCAGCAATGGAGACCTTCAGAATTTGAGTATTATCAAATTTTAGGATTTCTTCACTTCAGGAAATGGATAGTTGTAAATGGCCCACACATAATGGTACAGAGTAAACAGTATTAGAGATATCAAGAAATAGAAAAGTACAGAGGATAGAAAAGAATATCTCTTTTATAACAATAATACTCCTTGCATTATTAACCCTGATGTTAAGATATTTCAATAATCAAGACGGCAGATAACCGTCTTAAATGTTTCTAATCGATCAAATTACAAGAACCTGATCTCTCTTTATCATTATTATTATTATTATTATTATTATTATTATTATTATTATTATGAGTTTTCCCTCAAAGTCATAGTAAGAAAATAAGTCTCCATCTTCTTCTTTTGGGAAAGCAGTGCACTTCCATAAGCTTTGTAGAATCTGGTGTTACCAAATATAACACATGAAAAAAAAATGAATAAAGGGGCTGTTTGGGAAGCTCATCATACTGTAGAAAGAACTTAGAAACCTTTCAGATGACTCACTAATTCTAGTGCATGAGGAAACATAAACAGCTATGCCGAACTCTAAGTGCTGAATAGATTCATTACACACACATAAAAACTTGAAATACCAACATTTTAATGCTTTAAGCATTGCCAAGTGTTAACAAACTATAATTTAAAAATAATGGACTTTAATTATGGATAACAATATCATGAGTTATGTCTGTGGTTTCTAATAAAAACCACGCAATGCATCTGAGTTGGCCTCACGGTTTTAATTTAGAATTAGATGTGATTTTGAATGTGAATCTATATTTCAGGCAACAACAAATACAAACTTTGGACCCTTTCCAACACTAATGTGGTCTTGTAATGATGGATGTCTGTGGAATAGCCCAACAAAAGTCCACAGCAGCACTTAGTGATCAGTGATCTATGACAGACTTCACATCTTAAGTCCGACCTTGATTAAAGGCCTCAGTGCATGACTCACCAGAAGTTGATTTTTCAGAATGGCTTATCCAAACTATCAGTCTGCAGTGCACAGTGCTGCTTCTGCAGGGCCGACTACTTAATATTCATACAAACATAGATAAAAAGGTACTGTGTTACCTTCATGAACTGTACAGAATGTGCAGAATGGATTAATCACTGAGCCACAATACATTGGGGAGCAGACTGCGGAGGCTGTCATAAACAGATAAGCATAAATGAAAACTGAACGTGCATCAAAATAGAAATTCCTGCTCTTAGTTATATAAACAGCTGACTTTCCTTTGAGTTTATGAACTCATTTCTATGTCATCTTTAGAGTGTTTTCAATATCAGCTGGGATGTGACCACCAGTTACAACTCCAATAATGTCACTGTCCTCATCACTATTCAGTTTATTTTAATTTGATCTCATTCTAAAGTTTGCAGACGGTTTAAATACCAGGGAAAGTTCATGTGGTGGTAATGGACTACAAATTCGATCCACCACTTAACAACTGGACCAAGCTTAAAGTCATTAAATGTACTCAGCCAGTGGATTTTTACTGTTGGGACTGGGTGGGAAAGGTGAAAGTAAAAAAAAAAAAAAAAGCATGTAGGTCACAATGGCCAGAAAAGCAATAAAATCAAACAATGTGGGAAGACCAGGGTAGAACATATAAATCCCAGAAGGGCCTTTAAAATATTACCACTACTCCGAAGGAGCAGAGTGCTTTTTAAAAACATCATGTGTAAGCACCACTATGAAACGACAAACAAATGACTCACTTCCACCAATATAGAAAACCAAAGCAAAACTTGCCAGAAGTAAGCAATAGTTACTTAAAACAAATAATTATATTAATACACTCACTTGAAATCCAGCCTTCTTCAGCTTTTAACACCATTTGAAAATGAGGTTTTTACTCATCCCCAGTGACTAAAGTCACTTGTCTGAATCACTCCATCTGTTTCAAATGAGATGATTGCACTTTAAAACTTTATATTTTTCAGATTAGTAGTTGTCGTTAGTCATTTTTAGTTAATTTAAAGTTTAAAGTTAATTTTAGTTTATTTAAAAGTTAGTCACTTTCTTGAAAGATGTTTTGGCCTTTTTAACCTTTTAAATGGGTAATTGTACATAGTGGCACAACAACAATAAGCATAATGAACATAATAAGCAGGACAAATTTGTTGCCACACTGGTGGTTGACATTGTGTCCAAAATAAACTAATATGAGTTAGTAAAAGCTCTCCTTAGTTCAACGAACTAATATCCAGGAACATTTGCAATCTGCAATATAATTGCATGGTGCTTAGGTTTTAAGCGGTCTCTGAATAACAACAGTTCAGAATACTCCACAGAATGTGTTTTCAAGTTTTCATTGAGACGGTTTCCTCCATATGAAATAGTTCCTGTGACCACTATTCACAGTGAGTTCTGAATTGTTTGGATTAACTGGGGCATTGTTTCTTGAAAGAGATGTTGCTGTTCAATTCTTTAAATGTGTTTTTTTTTTGTTGTTCTGTGAAGACCACAGCAAAGAATCCATCCACTTTGACCACTTTGAGAGATCCCTAAAAAATACCTAAATTACAAAAAAAAAAAACACACAAAAAAAAACTATTCTAATGGCTTTTTAACACCACCACAACTGAAAAGCTCCATCCTTCGTGATCTGGATGAACTATACTACAGTCCATGTTCTCCAGCCCATGTCAGGATGCTACAGACAAAGCCAGACTGGTAGTTAAGAACGCAGGGGTGACCCACAACAAACACCTTGTGCTCAGGAGCGCATGTTGCCCTTATGAGGGACTGTAGCAAGCAGCAGCAACCCAGTTTGTTCACCATCCATCACTGCTGCACAGCAATTTACCCAAACAGCAGAATAGTGTCAAAAATACCAGCAAGGCACAAACCAGGAAAGAACGTGTCCCCAAACTGTAACTGTGGGGGTGGAGGGTGAAGAGATAAACAACTTGTCAAAGCTGGATTACAGCGGCCTATATGTCCAGGGCAGCATGCGTGGGCCCTCTCTCTCTAAATATGTCACAGCAAATGGCGGAAGGGAGTTAAGCCAGCGTTCAGGGGATCCACGCAGTAGCTGCCCAAACGGGCTTGTTAGGGGGCAGAAAGGGAACTCATCAGTGCACAAGATCACGGCTGACAAAGAAGCTTGTTAACTGCAGCACAGTAGCCAAGAGGTTGGCTCATTAGGGAGAAGTACCAGTAGCCTGCACCAGTCGTGCTAGGCTCACCAGATGGCAAGCTGTCTGCTGGCTGATGAAGGACGTGGACATCCATCATTAGCAAATTGCATGCAGTACGTTCGCTGTGCACAAAATCATGAGGAAAGCAAAGCGTTGATTCCACTCATGCTCAGACTTTGTTTCAGTTTCATATTTGAAACATTATCATGGAGTGCCAGAGCTTTCAGTCACTTCGGTGAAGAAGCTCCATGTTCAGACAAAGTTGCCTGTGACGCTGAGACGGAAATCCTGTTGCAACATTGCCCCCTACTGTTGCCACTGACTGGAGCGCCAGATGGATAGAAGCAAGATGCAATCAAAACATGAATTTTCCAATCACTTGCCCCTCAATGGACTCTTCATATGTTGCCAGCTGTCACTATAAATAATAAATTGTTTGCAATCACCCCGTCTGGATGAGTGCAGCACTCTTGAGCTTGATTATTGCACAAGACAAGTTTCCAGTAAGGGCCAATAAATCATTATTCATCATTCATTCTGGGAATGATACACTCTGTTAAAGCAACATCTAAATTATAAGAAGGACTTGTTCATGTGGATATTCATTTCCAGAGCGCTTCAACCAAATAGAAGAAGATTTTTTGCTATATAATCTCCCAAAATTAAAAGAATTTTTGCACGGTATTATTCTGAGCCTTGATGGAGTTTGAATGAATCCACTGCTGATGTGATCGAACTGTGATGTGAATTTTGGAGTGGAGGAAATCACAGCTGGGCAAATTAAAAAAAAAAAAAAAAAAACAGGGGGTGGCAATGGTGACATCGCCAGAATATATCATAGAGTAATTAAAAGGACACAAATGTTTTCATGTAAAGAGTTTTAATCACTGCCGATTCAGGAGGAGTACAGCCATAAGGAGTACATCAGCTTCATTAACTTAACCCTGGGGGTCAATTCACCAACAAAGATTTATTACATACTACTCATGTCAGAACTATATAAGCTGCACCCCTACATTTGGCGTTAGGTTGAATAAAAACCTTGAGTCAGCAAATCTGAATGTGTCCTTGTCTGTGTCGCTGCCCGTTAAGTAAATGTGACTTTTACAAATTGGAATTAATTACTAAACACAAGATGTAGCCTGAACAGTTCAGGGGGAAGAAAATTGTTGAGTTGCGAAATAAATCAAGAGATTACTAAGAAGGTGGATAAATTTAGTAAAGACTGGTGGGGAAAGCACTCACATCGTTTACTGCTGCATTGACACCAAGACAATAATTTAAAAATACTCCATTACAAGTAAAAGTCCTGGTTCAAAATAAAAATGATTTAAAGGGCTATTACACTGACTTTATATATGAAGGGCTGTTGACTTTACAGCTTGTGGAAACATCTGTATGCTTGTTTTCTGTGGCTTTAACAACACAAGTTGGAGGATTGCATAATGGGAAAGTTGTAATGTGTTTAAGCCTGACTGATACTGGGGACTAAAGGCCAGGGTGTCCTAGCTGTTTTAAGCAACTTTATAGATCTTTTACTGCCCTAATGTTAACTTACAGCATATCCTTGAAGTCAAAGTGGACAAGTCCCATCAGATTCATGCTCTTGTGTGAAAATTTATACTGTTGGAGCTGCTTTTTCAGTCTAGTCTTGTCTAATTTTTCAGTTTCCAAAACCTCATTCAAATGGTCTATGTTAAAAATGAAAGGAAGTAAAATGAGTAACAAGATATTGTTAAAGAATAAGAAAAAAAAAAAAAAAAAAAAAAAAAAGTTCTACACACATCTAAATTTAAGGGCTTCTGCAGAGAACATTGCATAATTTTCCTTCTTTGTGGTTCATATATGTGAACGACTGGGATTACAAACCAAAAATCGATCTAAAACAATACATGCTGCGGAAAAAAATAAGAAAAATCAGAAACAGCACATGCAACAGGTACATGTACAAATGGCTTCATTTAATTTGTATTTCACAAACAATCCAAGAACCTATGAGACAAATGTACAGGAATTATTTTGCCATTTAATTTTTTTCTTCACATTATTGCTTTACAGTAAAATGCATTGGTTGGATATGTCCAGTATAGCAAGACAATACATTCATATAAGTTATACAGATGTCCTCAGTAATGTTTTATAGTAACTAACTTTACATTAACTATATTTTTTAATCATTTATTATTCTTGACAAACAACTCCCACATCACATTGAGCTCACAGTGCATCAGGTCGCATTCAATCCATAAACACATACCATCTCTCGTGTTCAATTGCCATCTCTTACATGTGTTCTAAAGTGTGCGCTTATTTTGTACACAGGATTTCCGTACAGTCTGGACTTACAAAGAGCTACGACAACCATGGCATTTTTGTTTTCCCCCTCTTCCTCTCCCAAAAAAGTGACTTGGTAAGAAAGATGCGAGTCAGACGATCAGTGTGACAGATACACTGCATCAAGATGAGGACAAAAACAGGAGCAGTGTGTGTCCCCCCCCCCCGTCTGCTGTGGTGTTACTGCTCAAACCTGGCAACTGGGACATGACCACACAGAGCAACAACATAAATACACACAGAGGGAAACCTGTACAAACGCTGTACATTCTGAATCAACTAAAGTACAGTGCAAACATGCCTTCTGTCCGTACAGAAGACCCACTGAGAGGGTTGACAAGAGGAAGGGCTGCGGCCGGGGGGTGATTCCAAGGATGTCTCTGGATGACTCCCGTAGGCCCTGTGTGGTCACCTCCATCCAGTAAACAGAGCCATTTGAACCCTGATAGAGTAGCAGCTTTGGGGGGGGGGGGGGGGGGGGGGTTAACGTCCCAAACATTTAGTTCGTTTGAAAAGTGACAAAGTCCCAAAGGGCAGTGGAGGAAGGTCATCCATCCATCCAATCAAATCCCCTCTGCGCCTTCAGCTAGGGTTGATGGTAAGTTAATGCCCTTGTGCAAGAGGGGACAAAGGTTGAGTAAGAGGGAAAACACATGGATGGGAATGGGGTGGGGGGGTCAGGTTGGGTTGGGACTCCCAACAATAGCACTGTTTCAGAAGCATCCATGCTGTTGGCTCAGTTCCTCAGCTGTCAAACACACCTGTGAGCTCACACATCAAGTACTACTAGACAAACCGACATCACATCTCCGCAGTGGGGAGGGGGGAGGCCCCCCCATCTTAAATGACAACCTGGCAGGGGGCCTTCTGTCACATAAATTCTTTACATTGAAATTGCATATACAAGTGCCTGCTGCCAGCAGTGTGACAGAGGAATATTTTAAACACTAAACGCTCCCCACACACATCTGAGTTCGTAGTCTCTTCACCTCAACTTGTGGACTCCTCACAGGCATTTTTGCATGATGTCAAAATGTCTGAATCGCAGTGTAGCTCTTAGCTGCCGATTTTTGTAAAATGGGTCGGGGCTGTTTCCATGGAGACGCCCAGAAGCCCTCAGCCTTTTTGCTGTGCTGTGGAGGAGCCGTGTAATGTCCCAGCATGCACTGCAGACATGGGCGAGTGTGCTCGTGGTGTCAACAAGATTCCAGTCTGAGAGTCAAGAGCCTGGTGTGAGAAAGGTAGGGCCCAAACTGAGCAGGCACACACACACGCACGCGCACACACACACGCACACACACACACACACACACACACACACGCGCACACACACAAGGAAGCACTAGTTGATTCAGAATGAGAGGATGGCTGTTAAAGTGCAATATCTACATGTAACCCAAAAATCAAGACACCATCACCATCTCGGAGTCGTCCATTTCCCTGATAACCGACCAGCTGTGGTTGGCACCCCTGCTCTGGGTAGAGGAGCTCCAGCACCCCTCACTGACCGAAGGGTGTCATTACAGACGGACAGTCTTGAGAACTGCCTGGTTTCTTTGCATTAAAAAAAAACAACAACAAAAAAAAAAAAAACTAACATCTCCATGCTGCTGCTGTCTCAAGATGAGTACAAGTCACTAAATGACAGAAATTCGATGCATCCCACATATTCGGAGTTGTGCAGAGGGAAAGTGATAACAGACCATCACTGAACCACAACAATGCTGGAGTGGAGTCGCCACCAACTGCCTGAATATCCCACTGAGAGGTCAAATCTCCTTACAGCACAAAGCAAGAAAAGCATTTCTGTGTGCAATTTGTTACAGTGAAAAACAGGCAATGTCTTTGAATTGCAACAAGCTCTCCTCCATATTTCTTACTTGATAAAACAGTTTTGAAAAAATAATTACAAAAAAAAAAACCAACAAAAAAAGTGTTTACAAGTTTACATTGTGCAGTGCTGCATATGCATAACACCCTCACAGCCAACTGATCTGGACTGTGAATTATTTTTGACACAAAGTGTCCCGTAAATGTCTTTTTTAAAGAAAGGAAAGCAGATTTGATCAAGCAGACGAGGACTGGGAAGAGTTGTGCAGGGAGGCTGATGTGAAGCTGTAACAGTATCTGCTCCCTGATGCCAGAGGCCATGCCAGGGGAGTCAGGCCCAGGCTGGAGGAGGGGAGCTGCCAAGGACAAGGTCCTCCTCCAGGGGGTCAAGAGGGAAAAAGGACTACTTTTTTCTTCATGTACTGGAATAACTGTGGAAATCTAAGAATTTCTTCAAGGAGACTTTTCTCTACATGAAGGAAGGGGTGAAATAAGCAGTTGTGGTAGGATTGTTTTCTTCTCCTCACAGACTCTGGTTTGGTTTGTGAAAAGAGTTTGAAAGTAGTGTGTGGAAATCTACAATGTGAACCATGGAAACACACACCAACAATCCACAGGGGCACTTATGATTCTGGAGGTCCCCAACATCTAAAGGCATGCTAGATGGGTAGAAAGTTAACAGGTGCACAGGGTAACTAAAGACTTTACTGCAGTAACAGGCAAAGACCAGAATAATGGGCATTCAGGACTGGTACTGTATGACAAGAGGAAGAAATTAAAGATAGAGTGGAGTCCACCATTACAGTGTACTGCCTCTCGGGGAAATTAGATTCATATGTGGGAGTGAGAAGCTTACAGGAAAGAGTGCACAGGAGGGGAAAAAAGCCTGCAGTTAGGTCCAGTATTATTTAAAAAAAAAAAAAAAAAAAAAAAAAAAAAAAGAGAGAAAGTTTGGGGTTGCTATGGGAGCACTGAGGTTTTGGTATCTGAGACATGCTGCTGTACTCTACTCCTCCATGCACATGGGCAGGTTGACGAAAGTGAAGACGTTGTACTCGATCATGATGGAGAAGCAGAGGAAAACAGCATACAGGACCAGGACATAGATGCCCAGCTTCATGTCCAACCTCCACTTATTCAGGTGGATACCCAGGACCTGTACACACACACACACACACACACACACACACACACACACACACACACACGCACACTTTGTGAGTGCATTTTGCCTTTAAATCACTTTTTGACAATCAAGGTTAAGACACAACTTTACTTTAGGATTTAGCCTATGAAAATATGATCTTCAGAAGTGAATGCACTTTATGCAATTTCTTTCAATTAATGAAACTGGTACAGCATCCTCACTGTTGTGTGGGTAATGTGTCTGAGATGTTAAGGATGTGTGTATTTGTGTTTATGACTAAATGTCTATGCAGAATTTAACTCTTAACTAAATTATATAATTCGTTTCAGTCACCATGACATAACAGGACATCCGTCAGTGGCAGCTGAGGCAAACAGGAACATTTATGTGAATTATTTTCTTTGTACGTGCAAGGTGAACTACCCTAAACCAGGTGGAAGTGGTTGACATGCAATACCAGCGTAGTGTAAACATCAACTCTTGCTCACCGTGAGGGCCACAGAGCCCAGCAGTAGCACCACTGAGTAAACCAGCCCCCGACTGTTAATCATCACCTGAAACACACGAGACATCAGATCACCAACTCATCTGCAGCCATCCCATTACTTGATCAGACATGGGGACAAATTGGATCGTGTTGTTATGAATAAGATCTGTGGTCTAGCTCCTTACCTCTGATCCATAGCTTACACAAATGGTCTTTATCGCCCAGGGAACCCCAAGACCCACCAAAATATCAAACACATTACTGCCTATAGTGTTGGACACTGCCATGTCTCCAAGACCTGCAACAACACAAAGCTCAACTGAAGCAGGTCCAAAGCAGAAATGAGCATTTCTCTGTTCTGTACCTTCAGATGGGGAGGCAGTGACGCAGAGCTACAGAGTAATATCATTTAACAGCTCTGCACCTGTTCATTGTCGTTCTTTGTGTATATTCCAATTTAAATAATTTGCTTCCACGCGTGCTCTACAGATGACATACCTCTATCAACTTTTAGAAAGGTAATGCAACAGAAGCTGAGCCCATTTTCATCTGGATGGATCTTAGTTTTATATAATATCTAAACATATAACTTATCCCCAACTACATCTAGATAGCCGAACATTTTTTTTTAACCCGACTCTCCCTCTTAACAACCACAAAGACACTATTTCCTTTGGTACTTTTATTGGTTAACTGTTTTAATGATACCCCTAAATATATATATTAATCACAGGCCAATATCAATTAAAAAAAAAAAAAAAATTCCTAGTGATTAGGACAAGTGGTGTTAAATGCATGCCCTGTAAACACAACAGCCATCTAAAAATGTTTCAGGGTAAAGTTATACCTTGCCGAGCCACAATGAGACTGGCTATGCAGTCTGGGACACTGGTGCCTGCTGCCAGGAAAGTGATGCCCATGATCACATCAGGAATTCCCAGAGTGTAGCCGATTATAGTCACCTGAGAGAGACACACAAATAACATCATCTTTTTTGTATGACAAAAGGCATGTCAAAACCATAACCCCTACTGAGTTACTTCCTGGCAGTGGCGAACTTAGCCATTTGGGTGCTCCAGGCAAACAGTGATTTGGGGGCCCCTGCATCAAGGGGCATTTTGGGGGGCCCCAAAGAGCTTTGTATGGGGCCCAGGGCTCCAGGCGAATGCCTAGTTTGCCTAATAGGACGCTTCACCTCTGCCTGGCAGGTTACTCATTTGACACACAATACTTAAGTGAACTGAATTTCCTTAAACTGCAAAAATTTTTCATTCTTTTTTTTTTTTTTTTTTAAACAGTAAACTTTTGGTTTTATTCGGTCAAACCTTTGCTTGTTCTACATCTATGGCCATTGGTCATCAGTTTGTCTCCAGAGTCAGTGAAGGTTGTGTGAAATCAATTTGAAACGTACCAAATCATATATAATCTCATTGCTCTCTACAAGGTCAACACCTTACAGTGTTATAGCACTCTAACAGCTTCCACAAGCAGCCAGCACTCAGCGTTGGGGAAAAGTGGCTGTTCTGTCAAAAGGTCAAAATATATTCACTTTACAATCACATAAGACCAAAAAAAAAAAAAAAAAAAAATTGGCAAGGAAAATCTGCAACTTGGAACAGTTTTACCCATAGTGACATAGAATCTGTCAGCCTTCTTACTTTCTACCGAGACAGCTAATACACTTACCATCCAGACCATCAGGTAGGAGAAGACTGCAATCCAGAGAGTGGACAGGATGAAGGAAAGCATGAAATACTTCTCCCAGCGAGGCTTGGCACAGTTTGGGACGGTGAAGAACAGCAGCAGGAGCAGAGGCCACGAGATCAGCCACTTGAATTTGCTGCCCATTCCACCTGCAGCAAAAAAAAAAAAAAAAATACACTTGCATAAGAGATTAGTGCTTCAGCTTTGAGTTGTGTGAAAAATGTTTCCTGTCATTGACTGGGTGGAGAAACTATTCTGTCAAACACATCAGAACGTCACACTTAATAATGGGAGGGGGAGGTACGCAAGATATTCCTGCTTACGGCCCAGCTAAGGTTCCTTTTCCTTTATACTGACACCTGCTATTTCCCGTCTGTGGACATCACACCAAATGCAAAAGTTTATCCTCTTCCATTTCACTTCTTTTCTTTTCTTTTGCCAACTACAATGACAACAACACTTCCAAACACTGATGAATTGGTCTGTTTTGTGTTGAATCAGATTAATCAGATTCTTTTCACACCAGCAGCCACTGACTGACGAAAGGGCAGGCACGCTAAGAGCTGTCAAAGAGGCTGATCATTAGTCAGTACATTTAAAGCCACTGACTAATTTGAGGGAGGACATTAATAGCTATTGAAGTGGAAAGAGATTCTTCAACAGATCAAGCTGAGCTGACCAACAAGAAACATCATTAATTGACCAAATTGTTAAACTAAATAACACAGGAGGAAGTTTTATTGATTTAAAAATGCATCTGAAATTTCAACTGTTACAAGATTGACACTGTGTCATAATCACGTCACTCCTGGACCCCCCCCCCCCAAAGTATACATGAAAGCAAAATTACACACATTCAAGGAAACACAGGAATCACGCACTTGGAATGTGAAACGGCGAAATGGTGTCACTTTCCTCCTCTTCCTTGGGTTTGTCCTCTGGCACGTTTCCATTCTCGATTTCCACCTTCCCGTCAATCACTTGTGTCTCCACGCCATTGGCAGCTTGGACCAACTTCTGGCGCTTTCAGAAAAAAGAAACTAAGTCAAAGAGCACATGAGCAGACGTGCTGCTCCTTTAATTACTGGACTACTGCCAAAACTTTTACTGCAATTATTTGTCTTTGCCTTGATCAAAAAGAGTGACATACATTTTTCTATTGATGTGAGGAAATTTTCAAGGGCCATAAAAACCTTTACATTCATATTTAAATTGATAAAAGACAGCATGGCAGTAGCAGGTTAACCTACTTATTGGAGCAACAACACCCTGCTGTACCTCTGTAATGATGAGGCGGCTGGCCATGCGCAGGCGGGTCTTGGGTCCAAAATGGCTGGTGACCATAACGCGGAGGCCAGCCTCCGGAAACCTGAACTTTGTAGGGCTGGCGTTCATGATCTCATCCACCATCACCACCGATCCACGGCTGTAGGCCTTAGTGGGTTTCACTAAGGGGTGGAAGGATATGATACACATATCAAATAATAAATAAGTGGAATAAATGAATCTAACTGTGCAAATATATATTCAGAGTTATTTCTACCCATTCGCATCAATCAGGTTTGTGTACTTGATACTTTGACAGATGACTTCTGTCACATTGGTTTTTAGGAGCAATATACAAACACCCCAACATGGGCTGGAAAGGGAAAGTTCAATTTCCATGCAAAAAAATGTACAAAACTCTACAAAACTGTGTGACTGTCGTATCTTGACAAGTTGGGATGTTTTCCATTCTGAAAATAACTCCTCCCTTCTCCCCCTCCGCAGCCTGCAATTTTTATGTTGTTGCCCCTACATTGCTTCTTGCATCAACATGAAATAACCAAGAAACAAACTAAGTAACTGTCATATATAAGTTTGGACATTTTTTTTCTGCAGTTATCTTAAAAAAAAAAAAAAAAAAAAATCCATCACCACCATAAAAGCCATTTATCTGAAAACTTTCAACATTTCATGAATGAGCTCATTGATGTGGTTATCCCCCTTCAGATAATTTATATTACGTTCTGATAATGATACATTCTTTCAGGTTTTATTGGCATCCTTATTTGCTGTTTGGTTTTTTAAAAAAAAAAAAAAAAGCTGTAAGATGCAGCGTATGTGGAATAACAAAGTTGTACAGGACACTAATGAGTTTAACTTAGCCTTAATCTCATTTATTATACTTGCAAGGATGCACATAAATTAACAGTGTAAACAGAGACAGCATAAACAGTTCTTGTGAAAGTCATTACCACTTCAGGAGTGAGCGGGTCTGCACTCCAGAGACCAGCAGAAGAGAAATAGTATGCAAGCAGAAAGAACGGACACACAGCAGCACAACACTGTTGATAATAAGCAAGAATAAGTTTAGTAAGGCTAAACAGACAGGCATGTTAGCACTAGTGCAGCCAAAGTGGGAAGGCTTACATAAAGCTGCGTAGAAGTTTTTTAGAAAGTCAAAAAGGAAGAAAGGAAGAAGTGGAGAGCTGTGGCAAGGAAATCTCACCCAAATGCAACTTCTAAGATGCTTTTCAGAAAAAGACTGAAGAAACTCAGAAATGTCCAGAAAGCCCCTGACACAAAACTGCATTGCCAAAGGAAGATTTAAAAAAAAACAAAAACAAAAAAAAAACATTTTAATTGAGGAACAACTAACTTCACAAGCAGTGCAGTTCAGAGGCCAGAGGACTGAAATCTACTTTGGACAGTTAGACAGTTTGCTTCTAACCTAAAAAGGACTGGTTTGATTCCTGGGAGTTTTGCTCTGTTGCCCATGACACCACTCTTGTCTGTATAATCCTAAACCTACAGTCACTAACTGGCTAGTGCAGAAAACTAAGAAATGGGCTGAAAGTGTTTGCAATATAACATAACAGTTGATTTTACAACCATTATGTAACAGACCATCTCTTGGCCTGGTTGTGTTGTTTGAGTTTAGCCAACAGATAAGGGAGTGGCATCTATCATCTCAGCCAAACGTCAGCAAGGAAGCAAATGAGCAAATTTCCAAAAGTTAGGGAACAATTGTTATTTTTAAATAGAAAAGAGTGAGCCGAAGGAAGTCATGCTAGTTTAGTTGAAAAGAAAAGAAGTTTAAAGCCACAGACCCTTTAGGAGAAAGAAACAGCCACAGTCTTCCAAAGAAACAAAGCCTAACCATCAAATGTATTTCTATTTCAGCATACATCTAATTCATTTCTGGCAGAGAATAATCTTTGATATCCAGCCTGTCTGATTAACCTTACCTGTTGGGAGTAAAGGCAATGACGGGTCGTCAAGCCAAACATAGCCATAACTAGTATTACCGTCCTCCATTTCACTGCTGGCTGCAGCGTTACCATTGGCCACATTCTTGTTCGACTTCCCCATGAAAAATTTCTGCATGCTGGAGTTGAATCTGGTAAGCAGACAGAACACAATCTCTAAATTAGAGATGCTGAAATTGTTCAGCAGAGCCCAAAAATAGAAAAAAAACAACAACAAAAAAACAAAAAAAGATAGGACTTTCAGTGTCAAGCTTTCCATTTGCAAACAGCGTTTACAGTACAAACATCAGATAAAAGGATCAAACACGTTTGAAATATAGTATGTAGGCAGGATAAAACTTCTATGGAACCAATTTAAAGTTATGGTGCCCTACTATCTAAACGCATGCACCAGCATTACAACAAACACAAAAAGGCTGAGATATTTCAGAGAAGCCAATCACAAGGCTTATGTGAGCTCCACAAGCCTTTGGTGAGACCATTTGAGAGCATTACATAAAAATGGATCAAAAATACTGAACTGAGTGCTGCTGCTGCTGCCTTTGAACATAATGTGCACAGAGGTAATGTTGGCAACATCAGAAGAGCTGTACTCACAGGTCCACCATCACGCCAACATGCGGACTGGAAATGTGTTGAGTGTACAATTTGAAAGAAATTATGCAGCGTTAATGTTTTAATTCCACGTTTAATATGACTATGTGGGCTGTTGAGGCCAAAACTGACTGATATTAAAAGATAATCAGATGTGTGAATAACAGATGATCATGAAGATTTTTTTTCGAAAATGTTTAAACAAATTACCTGGAAAAAAATTACCCATTAGACGAAAAGTTAACAAGCTCAACTCTTTCATAAATCGCTTTCAACTTTAGTAGCAGTGCCTAAAGCATTTAGTCTGTAATGTACCACTTAGTTTAGTTTAACTGTATTAATGGGCTTTTGTTACGAAAATTAAATTCACATTTTTTTGCTGTCACAATGTTCCTTCCGACTGCAATTTGTTTGACATTTGGCATCATGCGAGCCATTTGAAAAGGAAGAAAAATATCACAGCCGATTCCCTGGAAGGTCACCTCAGAGCACTGACGGTGCTATTTAAAACCCCCTCTGCTCCATTTTGACTGGAACAGCCCAAAATGGTTAGCAGATATTTTGGGAGAGAGGAGACATTTGACAGCGTATCCTACAGTAAGCACGTCTTTCCTCCAAATGAGAAAGGAGAGGAGTGATCCGGTTAAGCCTGTGCTCTTAGCCACTGCAGAGGGAGAAAGATTAAACTCTTATGGCAGGGAGAGAGCTGACTGCCGCTGAGTGTAACACAGATTACCAGCTGGACAGACACGGCAGCACAGGACGATGTGGTTGGCATTGGGTAGTTTGGACTGTAAAGACAAAAATATGGTGTAACAGAGGAGTCCGATATCTGCTGAATGTTGTCAGTAAAGGAGGAGACAGGAGACAAAGAGTCTCAGAAAACACTGTTAAACTGAATTACTCATCCAGCTAAACTTCAAGCTGACACTCATTCTATTCCTCTAATCAATGTTAATGATCAAATCAAATTAGTTTTTCCAAGTAAATTAGCACTTGAAATAAAACAGCTAAATATTGAACACTGGGGGATGCTTTGGAGAATCTCTTTGGAAATATGGACAGATCTAATTTGAATAATTTTAAGTTTAACTGTCAGCGGACAAGGTGTAAAAAAAAAAATAAAAAATAAACGCTGTCAAAAATGAACAAAATACATCATCAAAATTGGACTTTGCACAAGTGCGCCGCAGTTGAATCATCAGCTAACGGCTGTGCAGAGGCACTTTCCTCCAGCTGGAAACTCATGTTTGTCTTGTCAACCTACTGAGGGTATATTCTGTTCACCGGTGTCATTGTGCAAGCATCTCCATCCCATTAACAATGTATACACTCAGCTTTATGTGGTGGTACGTTTTTCAACTTTACTTGCCTTGTTAATCATGAACGATGTTAAGAGCATTAATATGCAGAACTCACTTCATGACGAGGATGTATCCTGCGTACATTAGCACCAATACCAAACTCTCCCACCTAATGAGGAAAAAAAAAATAAAATAAAATAAAAAAAAGCCCAGTTTGCACACACTTATAGAAGCAAAGAGAAAATCAGATCTTTTATCTTAGCTTCTAGCTGCCTGCTACAACTGCAATTTGATATTACTGAGGAAAATCAATAGTTGCAGCTAGAGAAAGACGTTCTGCTAACTTTAGGTCATGTAAGTCAGCAGCAGCTAAATCTTAAAGTGCTTTTAGATGAGCAATAATCCCTTATACCTAAATTAGATGTTTTTTTACAATGAAAACAAAAACTTACCAGACTATCTTCTCATCATAGATGAACTGAAGAATGAATGGAAACATTTCTTAGATTAGATAATGTCATCTGGTGTCCATTAATAAATGCACATGGTGAAATTGTATCTTGATCTTCTTACTGCAATTAAAGCCACAACAGACAGGGTGTAGTAGAAGGAATCCCTGAAAACGGCCCACCAGGTCAGCATCACCACCTAAGATTTCAGAACCAAAAGTTATATTGAGACCTATGTGCATTAGTAACAATAAAAGAGTAGGAGGAGGACGGGGAAAAAAAAAAAAAAAACATTTATAATTTGTTCATGCCTCCAGAGTTTAGTTCTCGATTTCTTCTTAACTCATTGTTAAGAAAAGTGAAGCAGATGGCTTGTTTCCCCTCGGCAAAAAAAAAACAAAAACAAAAAAAAAAAAAAGTTCTGCCACGTGTGTGCTACTCGGCAGTCTATAAATGAACAGAATGATGCAGCTGCAGCAGTAAGTCAGTCCTTGTCACTCTTTTTCTCTCTCTCTCTCACATGCATATATACACACACACACACACACACACACACACATACACACCTGTCCAGCAAAAATCCCACATACACCAATGATGCAGAGGATGTTGAAGACCGCTGAGCCAACGATGGTCCCCACACCCACATCACCATGGGTGATGAAGACACCTGCATAGAGGGAGACCAATCAGGATCAGCAATGACACCAGCCATATGGGAACGTCTAAGTATATGATGCACACCCATTTGTGTGTGTGTGTGTGTGTTTTGTTACCAATGATGGATGCAAAAAGCTCTGGTGCAGAACTACCAGCTGCCATGAAGGTGGCTCCGGCAACATCTTCACTCAGATCCAGTTTCTGCAGAAACACAGCAAAGAGGGGGGCAGTTCACACACAGACCAGTGTTTTGTTGCCCCAACGCTGAAAGATTAAACACTACAAGGTCCAAATACCTCACATATCTTCTCCAGCGCCGTCACGAAGTACTCATCACACGTTATTGCAAGAGCCAGAAACATGTAGAGCGTCTGCAGACAGAATGAACAGAGTTAAGTGTGACAGTGTGTGTGATGCAAAGGTAAAACAGAAGTCTGAGGGTCTGTGTGTGTGTGTGTGTGTGTGTGTGTGTGTGTGTGTGTGTGTGGAGACACAGCTGAGGTATGACAGCAGTGGCGGAGCAGAGCTATCCTCCTGCTAAAGGACAACTGAAAAAGAATCCCAAATCACAGTACCTAGTCTTAAGACAGGTCACTAAAAAA
Source organism: Echeneis naucrates (assembly GCF_900963305.1). NCBI lineage: Eukaryota > Metazoa > Chordata > Actinopteri > Carangiformes > Echeneidae > Echeneis > Echeneis naucrates. Next base: position 7,771,969 of record NC_042534.1, read on the forward strand.
ATCTGGATCTGCATGGGGAGGCGATGGGGGCTATTTCACTCACTGAGGCAAGATCTATTAATTATAGATCAGCTGTGACATCATAGCAGCAGCTTTGGCAGGTGTGCTCTGCCCTATGCTATCCACAGGGGGCAGCACGGGACTGCAGTATAATCAGCACGCCCTTTTCATTCATCCTCTTCCTTCAGTGTGGACCATTAGGAGACAAGTATTTACTGAATCGCTGCTCTAATCTTAATTTTGTATGTTCTCCCTGTGCCTACGTGGGTTTCCTTCATGTTTAGGCTGACTGGTGACTCTAAATTGTCTGTAGGTCTGAATGAGAGTGTGTGTGGTTGTCTGTCTCTGTGTGTTGGCCCTATGATGGACTGACAACCTGTCCAGGGTTGTACCCTGCCCAATGTGAGCCAATGTGGGATTGGCTCCAGCACCCCCATGAATGAATGAATGAATGTATATAATTTCAATGAGCTTTTCATGACCTTACATGGAAGAACAGATCACACAACTCAAAGGTGATCTAAAATCAATAGTCAGGTGCTAATATACGGTTTATTTGCTATGATTCAACATCTCCGCCATAAAGAGACGCCTCTCTAATTCACTTTCAATCCAAAAGGTGAGCCCCTCCGTTCCTGTTCTGTGAAACACGGCCAGGCTAACAGGACCTCCTATGCTCAAACTTCACTTTTAATGCTCAGAGAAAGTTGAAAATGAAAGAATTTCTGTCTTTTCTGTCTCTCACACTGCCTTGGATCCACATTAGTTTGGCCAAGTCCAGAACATAACAGACACCTATATCAGGCAGGCCTTTATTTCCCAGGCCTGTCTTTTGTTTGATGTCACATTTGAATATATTTTCAGAAATTTGTTTTGTTTGACTTCTAAGCGGTTTGGGGAGTCCTTTTTGGAACTTCTGTCCTCAGCACGTCTAAACTTCACCTGAATAGACTGAAAATTTGGACAGTTAAATCCAGCATGAAGTGAATTTATTCACAAATGCTTTTAAATGAACAATGCTCAGTGGCTCCACTGGAATCCACACGTGGCTTATGCCTTTATGTCAAAGTCAGTGGGGCTTATCGTGACTGAATGGAGACTATGGTTTTTCAATGAGGAGGAACTGTTCAAACCCATAAAAATAAGGCATGTGTTCATCCCTACTCCTGACCAGGGCACGAATTTCTCCCTGCACCATTCTTCACCAATCATGTGAACAGTTCAACTGAGTCTAAAAATACTCCAGCACCACATTTATGAAGCCTTTTGCATTTAGTCAAAGAGCTGAATCTGTCCTCAGAGAGGCATCATCATTTTATGACACTCGGAGCCATTAAATTAAACTGATGACCTCATTGTTCACAGGGATCATAAAGCCTACGAGAAATACATACAAACAATATTTAATCTAATCAACAGTTGAAAAAAGTAATGCAAATATTTCAAACCACTCAACAGTTCAGGAAGAATGACATGTTAATTTCACTTTTAAATCTGGCTTGAGAAAACCAGCTCCAGACTACATCTGCCGTCAATCAGCTGAGTTTCATTGAGAGCGTTGCCCCCCCACCGACCTGAAAAAAGGAGTCTACTTACCGCCACAATGTGCAGCAGAATAGCTCCACTCTTTCGTTCATTGTTGGTGAAAAGGTCATCAGGGAACTCGTGTATTGCTGAGGAGAGAGGAAATGTCATGGTCACCACACATCAGCAACATGACAGTGAGATACATGTCCCCACCCCACCCTGAGAGGAATGTGGGACTTCATGATGGATGTCAGGATCTGAGAAACAGGACCGGGTGTGCTGTTGGTGCAGCAGCATGTATGTTTGGGTTACCCCTTTGTTTCGTTCACATTTTAGATACCTTAAAATGGAGCCAGAAGGGCTCAGCAGCCTGTGATCATCATCCAAAAAAAAACAACAAAAAAACAAACTTTGAATTTATCCGACACCATCTTCAGTCTCTCTGCCTGACAACCGACAACTTCTTATCCATTCAAGGAAAACAAATACAGACAACAAAAATCAAGCATCATGTCACTGCAAGAAGTGTTGTAAAGAGCTTGGGCTATATTAAGAGCCTGAAGTCATACAGAATTAAAGCGAGCAGGCAGAAAAACCTCACATGCTGAGGACTCATCCGTCAGCCAGCTGGAGCACTGTGTGATCATGATACTGCCATACGTCTCAGATCTCACGGACACTGAATGGTGCACCTGGCTGGAGGTAGAGTCTGGTCATTTCCCTGACAGGCTCCAGCATCTGAGGGGAGTAGCCTCTATCTGACCTGTGCCCGTTAGGCCCAAGCTGTCTTGCCTTTTAACAAGCCTGCAACATTACCAGCATATTGCTTACATAAGCTGCAGCTATCTTTAAGATACAGTTAGCCTTGTGCTGCAGCCAGCAAATAAGGCTCAGAGCTGTGACTACACTTGGTGTTTCCTGCTAAAGGCCAGTACCAGCATTGCTAACCTGCTCACAGTGACGATGGCAGAAACACACGTTCAGGGGGCAATGCATTTATCATGTCCCCATCTTTGCTGACGTTTGGTAATTAGCATTAAACGTGGCGAAGCTGAGGGTGACGAAAATGTCAGTTTTTCAGATTGTTGGTCATAAATTAAAACAGAATTTAACCTGATGAAAAAGACAATGGTTAACAAAGTCACCCAATAGCCGTCAAGACATTTCATTCAAAACCACAAGGGCCAATCCCTTCTGTAGATGATCAGGTGGATCAGAGAAAACTTGCCTGGATAGTGGCAATAGATCAGTCAGAGGTCATTCAATGTCGGTGAGAGTTGTCCTTTAAGGACCATGAATGTATAGAAATATGATGAACCAGCTAATTATTATGCCATCGCATTTCAGAATGGGGAAAACAGGAACTGCCTGACTCACCCAGCCATCTCTAGAACTGCTTTGCTGTTGCAACATTTATAAATAGTACACAAACAAACTCGTAATGAAAGACACAGCAGAACAACGCTGTTTACAACAGAAACAAAGAAAAGATTCAGGCCCTTGCCACATATGGACTTGTGAAGTGGAACAGTGCTCACCTGAGACTTTTCACTGCATCTGTCCCCACCTTACCAACGTCTGTTTTTCATATTTGGTTCGCACACATGACTGAATCAGCAGCATAGGCAAATCAAATATTCCACAGGACATAGTCCAAGCCCAATTAATCAACTGCATGCATCCTGGATTTTATTCAATTACATCTCGCACATGGAAATGTGGTACACTTTACATCTCCATATGTCATCTAAAACATCACCTTTGCCCTGAACAAAGAGGCCCCGCGCACACATACAAAATGCTATTTCTGGCTGTAGGAGATTTGGTACCACAACGCCGTGCCTTCAATGCCTTCACGAAACAGTGAATGCACCTGATTAGATTAGGGGACAGAACAAAAAGTTGAAGATACGAGTAATGGATCATGATCTAAATGCACGGTAAAATGAGACAGTGGGGAACACCTGGATGGCACTGAAACCACCGACTGTGGCCGGCAGCGTTAGCTCATTTCATTTCTGACAGGTTTATGTCCTGAATGAAACATGTCGGAAAGCTCGCGGCCTCAGGCAAAGGCGCAATCAATTACAGGATTTGTCAGCTGTGCCCTCAGAGGTGGCTGAAAACACACTGATGCCAATACAGAAGGCTCAACTCCTACTGATACCTCATGCACACACAAGCCCCACAACTACATTTTCTAGGTGCATAAAGGTTGCCTGTTAAACTTCTGAAATACATCAAAACATGGGAAAAGTATCATGCTTGAATTTCCTGTCAAGTCTTTTCATCTCTCATGCTGTGCTCTTCAGTTAACAGCCCCGCAGGTCTCCTATTAATCAATAATTAAATGCCATCTTTAGTTACTTGAAAAGCCTCTTTCTGCCATGGGAAATCGGTCCATGCTGAGCCCGTGTTAAAAATAGGTGATCAAAAGTGTTTAAAGGGCAGCAGCACTGGGACGGTGGAGAGATGACAGGCGGGCTGGGGTCACCTCCCACTCCCTGTAAACGTTCAACCAGACAGCAGCTGCAGGGTTCGTCTGCATCTCCTCACTGTAGAGGGCAAACCGGACATGAACGCGTTTCCATAGTCCTTCCCCACACAAGGACGGGACAGGACGTACACAATGGCGCAGGATGACTGACAAGCTGCTTAGGCAGTACATCTCAAGTCAGGCCAATAAATAGAATCATAAATAATATGGAGCTCAGTTGAATCAGATGTCATGTGACAGAAAAAAAAGAAAATGTATTGTTTTGAGAGTTGTGTGTGTATATTGGAGAAATTCTTAGCTGACAATTACTTTTTTTCCCCCTGCAACTTAAAGCAAAAATGTCCAAGTTTAGGGCTGCAACTAACCAATTACTTTCATTAATGAAATCATGGTCTTGATTATTTGTTCTGCCTGATCTAAAAGTCTAAATTTTTCCTGGTATTTTGTAATTTCCAGCTTTCTAAAGACTTCCAATTTACTATTGCAGACAAGGAACGGCAGCAAATCCTAACAAGTAACAAGCTGGAATGAAAGAACATTTGTTATATTTGAAAGATTGGTTTTCCTGTCAAGCCACAATTCAGTTAATGAGCCTTTTCAGCTCAATCAGAAATTACTAACTTCACCAGTTTAAGTAATCATGTCAGGACAATTAAACGAGTCGTAATAGAAAGTGCGTAGTTAAATATTGAAAGATTTTAAAAGATTTATTAAAAAGACTAAGATATTAAAATATTATGAAAATTATAATATCTTATATTATAGTTTATTTATACAGTTTTGTGCCAGGCAAGCTGCTTTCAGCATAAAAATTTATGCAGAATAAAGGTGTTATGATTATCCACATCCTTAAAAAAAAAAAAAAATCTAAAAATAAAAAAAATCCCTTCGTCTGTTCTGTGTTTATATGGCACTGCTGTCAGGGGAGGAAGTGTGAACGAGGGATGTCTGGGCTGTCAGGACATGCAAAAGAGGGGGGAAATAAAAGTCCTTCTTAGAAGCTAAGCTACAAATCCATAAACAAACCCTGGAATCTCCGTTTGGACACCTGACTGTGCTGCTTGTGTAAGAAATTACTGGCAACACTTGTTCATCCGGCTCACCAAACAACCCCCCCCACAAATTTCACCAACCCAGAGTCCTCACATGAAGCGTTGGGATTACTTATGAGGACCAACACTAGCCACATTGTCATCAGTAAGGGACTGCATTATTATGAAGGGGTGCGTGTTGGGTAGAAATGCACAATAGACCATAAAGAGCAAGCACTTTCCTTTTTAAAAAGTGAAACTGAATGCTCAGTCTTCTGCCCCACTCTGATCATTTTAGTAGTCCCTAATATCTAGTTTCACCAGGTTCCTCCACTTAGTATATGTACTGCATGTATTCACTTGGATTGCAGCACAGCAGCTGCAAATTCATTGAGTGATTAAAATACAGGGTAAATTCAAAAAGCTCTAGTTTGTCTCAACATAGGGCACTTTCTACAGTTGTAAGTCTTGGTTAATATACAAAAATTCCATCAGATAACCTTAAAACACTGACGTATTAAGACTAATGCTGAAGAGCACGCAGGCCATTCTTTACATTTGTGCAATTATTATTCCATAATCTGATAATATTCCAGATATTATGGTATTGTTATATAACGTAGCTCAGAATCGGGTTCTGTCTGTTGTCCCAGACTGGCAGGACAGTTCACACAACAGACCAGTCTTTACTGAACACTGAACACAAAAAACAAACAAACAAACTATAGATTCACATTTGAGATGTAGCCATATTTCTAAAACTGCATGGTCTATTACGTTTTACACATTGTTGTGATTTGGGAGGGGTTTAATGACATATTAAAACAGCCAAATATAAATATGGTGTGAGCACGATGTTTTGGCAGAGTGTCTGTTGCTGCCTTCTGTCAAAGCCTCTGCTGACCCACAGACCAGTTGGGTCATTAACAGAATACAACTGACCTTCAGTACAGGAACCAGCACTCTTCAGAGGAGAACTCTTAGCCCATTAGATAATTGTCTTTGTGAGTTGACTGTGACCAATTATGATGATGACATCTCGAGTTGCTTTGTGGGGAAAAATCTTCTGGTCACACAAAGAACGAGTTGTTAAAGGTCCAGGAGATTGTGCGACTTGGAAAATACATGATTATCCTTTTCGTTGTTTTCACATGCTATAACATCACATGTACAACTGCCATTACATGGGGCATTTAAGTAGTTAAGCACATGTAATTTCATCACTGCATGAACCCACTCACCTCGTTATAACAACATTTTTAGCATAAATACCCGTCATCACCCTTGTGACTGTGTGTAAGCAGACAGTCTGTTGGTGGGCCTGGTTCAATAAACTAAAGGGGACATCACTGTGACATGTATGCTTCCAACTGTGAAAAGGAGAAACAGGTACCAGGGTGAAAGTATGGATCTTTGACAACAAAGAGACCAAAGCTGCTTTGCTGCTTAACTACGCACTATCCCAATGTGTTCACCCGCTTCAGTTTTAGTGAACAGTACTCTGCACTTGTCAAAAGCTCAATGGGAAGAGTGTTTATGAGTAACCAAAAGAGAGTAAATCAAAAGCAAAGTAGAATGTGAATGAATAAATGCATGAAGGGGTCAGGCATGTTTGAACTGCAGTGAGAGGAAAGTGCTTTGAGCGCGTGCCTTCACTCGCCACTCTCTCTCTCTGCTGCATTGTTCCACTGTTGGCATGCAAGAGAGAAGCAAAGCGAGGTCAGTTTCCATTATGCACCGCAGCGTAATCCCTGCTTGTGTAATTCCCTTTTAAAAAGCCTCCTTCTGGTGTTTCCCTGTTGCTGATGAACCTGCAGCATGCTTCCCACTGGCAGCTTTACTGCTCATGTGCTGCCAAATTTCTTGCCTGCACCCCAAAAATAACTTGGTGCCCTCCCAACCCCCCCCATTTGCCTCAAATCCTTCTTTTCTCCTCTGAGCCAATAGAAGGCATTGCACAAATGTTTACATTTAAAAAAAACTTTAATAAAATAAATCAACTGCAGACTCTGCAGGTCAGAGTTCGCTAGACTTTCTCCTCTCCTATCTAACATTGTGCCCCCCCCCCCCCCCCAATATGAGCAGATTAGTGCCATATTTAAAAAGCACTATAATCAAATCCCACCAGATTAATTCATAGTACAAACCCAGCCACACTAAAACCTTTGCTTTGTTGTTCACTTTTTACTTTTTGCACGGCCATCCATTTCTATCAGGCCAATTATGCCACTCAAGTGGGAGTTTTCAATATATGGTATTAGCAGCATCTTTATTAAAAGGCAAATTATTCCTCCTACAGAACATTAGCAACAGTGCTCTGCCCCCACGTCAATTTTCTGTGCTGCATGGTTGGCATCAGTCGGTCCCACATGGGAGGGGATGCATGTAAGAAAATCTAATAGTCTCTGTCCCCATGTAAACCTCAACTGTCACACACTGATCACGTTCCTCACACAGCCAGGAAGAGCTAATAAACCCTTACATTTTTAAATGGAAAAAAAAGTATTAAATTACTAATGCTTTTCAACATTTGTTTTAAAGAATGAATGTGCATTTGTTCTTTATGTCATGGGCTTGCTACAAGGGAAATTCATTTGAAGGGGTGGTATGACTCATCTGCATGTGATCGTTATTAAAGAGTATTCATCGATTGTTTCAGCCTCTTGCAATATGATTTAGTCTAGATCACAAGAATGTGGTGTAATCAAGTAGGAGCAGAAAAAAAAAAAAAAAAAAACTGTTTGGACAGCACCTTGTGGAGTTATTACTGAGTGGCCAATAAAGGAGGCACTTGTGATGAATGGCTGCCTTAGCAGCACAAGTTTTAGGACAAGCAAAACAACATTAGAACCCCATGAACCCGGAGAAGAGCCCCCTTGGTGATTACTAGAATAATGATGAGGAAAAGGTAGAGAGACCAAAGCTTGGCAAGTGTAATCTATGCAGCCCACAAACAGCAGCCTAATTAAAGGCAGCGTCAGATGTTGCACACACACAGCATAAAAAGGAAAAGCCTCCAATAATAACTCTCATCCAGTCTACTCCAGGCCCATCCAAAGCTACCACCCCGCGCCCCAGGAGGGGCGCAGCTCTGGACAAATAACTGCACAGGGATTTAAGGAACACACAGCCATCTCACTTATTCCAATAACAGTCTTGGAAATGTATGGATGATAAACAAGTTTGTCGTTATTGAGGAAGTTTATGCCGGGGCGAGCCAGAGGAGCTGACACGGCACGCAGTCGGAACAGCCAAACTTTATGAGAACAGATGCCCCTGAAAATGAAAGATCTTGTTTTTATGTTTCTGTAAACAAACAAACAAAAAAGCTATTGCATGATTTTAACTGGTGAGCACAAATCAAATTGTTCAATTCTTTCATACTCATAGCTGGATCCAATTTCTTCCGTCTCATTCTGATCCTCATTTCCATATAAAACATGGCAACAGAATGTGCAGAAGCAGGTGCCGGATGTGTCTGGGTAAGACCTTGAGCCCTCACTGCATTCATAAGGAGCTGTAATGCGTTTGTCATGTTACACTGAGCAAGATAGCATCCTAACTTCAGTAAAATACAAGAGCCAACAGAGACGAGCCTCGCTTTTCACCACTGGAAACCATCAACTGTCATGGCAATACTAAAATATAGGAAACGTACAACAGTGATGTTATAATGTTGCACCTTCACATCACATTTATCATCAGAGAAACATAATTCACTAACTGGACAAAACCAGAAACTATCAGCTGAGGGGCCTGAAGCCTCCTGTTATGACAGGATTATTCACAAGACCAAACCCCAAGTATGGGATATGATCAGCTGACTGATGAAGCAGAGCAGCGGTGGTGGGATCAGAGGAAAGAGGACTAGAGTCGATGAGAAATGTGTGGAATGCGAAGTAGACTGTGGTGCCTCCGGTACTTCAGACATCAGAATGGGATTAAAAAGAAAAAGGAGTCTTTCCATCGAACGCAGATTACAATAAAAATCTACAGTGATTCGGAAAAAGTTAGTTTGTTTTGCTTTTTCATATGTTTAAAAAAACAAAAAACTAAAAACAGCATGTACACTAATCCCGAGGGATTCTGCATGCTGTGATCAGTCATGAAAAAGAACAAGAAAACAAAGAACCCCCCCCTCCCAAAAAAAACCAAAAAAAACTAAAGACTCAGTGTTAACACCTCAGTCCAATTGTTTTGCAAAATGTTTATTCACATGTCATAAAAAAAAACAAATCTGTATTCCCAGCTAAGATTTAATTCTTAGCTAAGATTTAATTCTTAGCTGGGAATACAGCTTTAAATCTTTCAAAACCAGTTCACATCACAGCATCAGAAGTGGCCAACATTAAATGAAATGGCCAAACGGGAGTAAATCTCTAAACCCTGGGCGGTCTAATGTTAGGACTCATTCAGGACAAAAGGCTCATGTCAGATGTCAGTGATGTCAGTGGTCAGATGTCAGTCTGTATTCAAACTAGTATAACTAACTATGGCGCTTCCCTGAAGAAACTGAATTAATCAATACTTAACCTTTTCTACAGCCCTCTGAGAGCTTATCACAGCACAAATGAGTAAACTGAGTCAGAACAGTATAGACCCAGCACAGCGGCATTTTAAAGTACCGAACTCCACAACTGTTACTTTGAGTTATCCCTACAGTTCTTCATTTTCCCTCCTAGAACAATACATAAACCAGAGTTTAACAAAAGATAGGCGTATATTATGATCTTCAGAGTGCATTCGCCGTGCCCTGTGTATTCATTAGCCGATTCTGATGATTAAGACCATTAAACCTCCTAATAAACTGCCCAAAATTAAAATGGCCAATTTAAAACAGGATTCATTGATTTTAGCAGTATGGGGGCAACAGCTCCCAATGCTACGATTGCAACTTAGCTTTATATGTTATTTAAAAAGTTGGAGACCAGGAAACCAAAGCAATGTGTCATTCATACCGCATAAAAATGTGATTACTGCAACACCAGCGTACCTGGTGCTGAACAATTCTTCTGCTCCGTTTCGTTGTCTGGTAGTGACGCCATGAGTCGTCTTCCCCACTGCTCCACGACCGGATGTCCCTCCACGATCATCCCGTGGCCTGCAACACAACACAAAGAGCTGTGATTTTCAACATCCATACATGCACACAACACCAAGGTCTCAGGTTCATGGAACCTTTTTAAAATCCTACTCTTCTGCTGCAGAGGAAACCTTGAGAATCCATTTTGCATATCTGAAATACAGCATTCAATACCTAACATGGACACTTTTGCACAGAGTATCGTTCATGGCCCAAAAGATCCATGATCATGATTGGGGTCATTGGATCAAACAAGGTTGCTTTTCTTTAATCCCTTAAAATTTTTAGTCTGCGATATGACAGGAGATATATTTTCATCCAGCAGCTGCAATAAACATCAGAATGCAGCTGCTGTTACGCCATTATGTTTTGGGACGGCAAAGTGGGAGGAGGAGCATACAAGTTTCATTTTTCATTAAACTGCTCTTAAGCCGCTGTAATGAGGACATCAAAAAACAGCAGTCCCAGATCTATTATGTAAAAATCATACCAACAAACCAAACAGCATTTTAAACTGCAATTTTTCATCAAATGTTGGCATGCAAACCCAACACTGAACCGACAAAGAAGTAATTCACTGCAGGATGGCGGTGTTGTTGTTTACACAATTATGGGCATGTCACTGGGAAGTACCTCGGCTAATGATCGTCTGTTTTTCCACCGAAGGGGCCACCTTCATCTGGCTTTCAGTTTCATAAAATACCTGTTCAAGAATTTCCATGTAGCCTCAGGCTCGCATGAGCTCCCTGCTTGTTAAGGTCCTCCTGACCACGTGAACATCTCTGTATGATCAACCAGTCTCAGCAGACTCATTCTCCCTTTGGCAGCATCTACTAGGAAGGAATACTTCCAAGCACTTTGATGCTGAAAGCTGCCCTCTGCCTTTTAAAACATACTGCAGTGACATTTTAATGGGAAATAACTGTAGGTCAGAACAACAAAACAAAGCTTATAGAAGCTAAAAATGCTCTACAGGTGACTGCAGTTAATGACAAACATAACATCTTGTCAGTTGTTTCACTGTCAATACAAAAGTATAGATTAGGGTTATATAGATTCAGAGTCTACCAGCATATCATCAGTAAAACATCTGAAGATATGCTGGTATATTAAAGAGCATATATTATTTTAGCTGTTTGCCAACACACTTGGCTTGCCACACTGAAGACTTATTCCTGATTATTCTACACAAATCGATGTTGGTCTAAAGACCCCACCCCAGACACAAGGTTGTTTTCAGGGTATTGACACAAGACCATCTTCGTTAAATGGCTCTCTCTTCAGTACAGCCCTGGACAAACAGATTGTACATAAGGCGACTACAGCTGCTTCACACAGTTCTCCAAAAGGCCAAACCCTCCAGTCATCGCTCCAACCTGTTCACTAACCAGCTCCATTTCTCTCCTCTGCTGCCACTGGTCTCCAATTTCATTCTATTCCAGCCATCCTCCCAACAAACAACACTGCCCATTTGATGTTATGGTCACGACATGGACACATTGTACCAAGACTCTGACATACATTAAACTTTATTTTATTAGGTACTGTATAAAAGGAACTAGACTTGATCCTTCTCACTTAATCTTGCGTGGACTTGGACTTGCGTGGATTTTTTCAATTTCCTTCTTTGCAACACCAATATTCTGGTGTCGTAAAGAAAGTGATGGTTCTGATTCCACCTTCCTAATCTTTGTGCGATTGACAGCAGGAAACCAACTTCAAATATTTTATGGAGAACTTGTGCCTTCAGATAATGCTGTTCTGAAAAAAATAAAAATAAAAAATAAAAAATTGTTGATTAATCAAGAAGTTGACAAATTTTACTGCTAACAATTTTGTTCTGTCATCGCCAAGTTTCTTTTTTTTTTTTTTTTAAACATAGTTAAAATAGACCTGAGGCTTTGGTTTAAAATTGGCCGTGATTTATCTCCATGAATTGAATATTTCTGGGGAATATACATTTTCATAGGAATGATTCATGCTGAAAACTACATTAAAAGCATTTATTTGTGACCCACATTTATCATTTTGTTTGTTCAACACAGATTAATGCTTGTTTTTGCTTTCATGCTAAAAATGCTTTTTACTCCAATTTCATCCACCAACTTAATACTTTTGGCTTCCGGTCATGCAAAAGCATTTCATTATAACATCACAAACTGGGGGTTTTTGCTACATGATTGTTCTTTCTCTTTGACACATCTTTGGCTGTGAAAAATAACAGGGTGATTCTTTCCGTGTGAGGCATCTTCTGAAATCCACTTATCTATGCAATGTATAATATTGGGAAATTCCTGGAAATCTCCAAAGATTGTAAGAACTTGGGGAAACATAAATATCAAATTTGACAAGGAAAAGCATTGTGTTTCTACATTTGATCACCTTAAAGAACTACAAAAATTCTACAGATCAGTTAGCAAAGTAGCTTCTTGTTAATTTCTGATTGACTTCTGCTCTATTTGATTACAATGCCCAGTTCTTCACTGGGTCAAGAAGTGGCTGATGGAGTAACAGCAAGATGTAGAATTTCTCATTGTTGGTGGAGGTTTATGTTCTGTGGGACTTCCATTAACGACTGCTTTGTATTTCTACGGTGAAGAGGTGAACCTGGAGTGCATTAAAAAGAGGAAACAAATGAGCTCAAGTGGGCTTAAAACACTTGTGCAGTAGAAGAGAACCGTCATTCCCCGGCTCAGAAAGGACCAGGGACAGCCATTCAATCTTCCCACGCCACAAACACTCCTCTACCTGGCACGATCTGTCAGTGCCACACTCCCCACACCACCAGCCCGCTGTAGCTACCTGTCAGGGCTCTGCCATGCCCTGCTTCTCTCACACCTGTTCCAGTCTCCCATGTGGTGCTCAATCACACGTGTCCACACGCAGCCCGATCAGCATGCACGGCAGCATGTCAGGCCCCACCCCTCTTTATGGAGATGTAACCTGGGAGTAGTACATCAAATCCCATCCAGCTGGACCATTCAGCGCGGATGGCCCCCACCCAGGCGAACACACACTCCCATCAATCGAACGGGTGGCAAACGTGGGGCATGGGTTTGTTACTGTGATAGACACAAATGCTTCTTCAGATTTTGATGGCTGAAAGATGAGAAAGCCGCAGACATTCAGTTAGACGGATGTGAATATAGCCAGCTTTGGGTCATGCAAGTTCAGTGGGATTCTTTGCCATCAAACACCATCTCATGCATGTCACCTTGAATCCCCCCCCCCCCACTGCAGCTGATCAAAGGGTCATCTGAAATTCACCAGAAACGCCTTGTGTCAAATATCGCCACATGACAACCAGAGTGTGGGGTCAGGCGACCTTGATTAAATGAAAAAAAAAAAAAAAAGGCAAGCCATTAGTGACAAGGTTGGAGGGGGGGGCTTACTTTGGCTCCCAGAGCCTGCCTTTGGAGATAGGAGATTTGCTCTCGCCTGTATGATATCATTCCAGAATAATCTTTTAAGCCTCTTGTTGTTTTTAATGTAATTAATAAAACTCCTGATACATCCGTCAGATCTACAGTCAGGCAGAAACTGTGGCGAATTTATGGCCGCTTTCAGCCCAGAGGCCTAAGTGGATGCAGATGGACAGATCCCACCACAGGGTCTGGGGCTGAGGCTTAAGGTTAGAAGCACTTTGAAAGGGAGGGGGGGGGGACTCAGACCGGGCCATCCTCTCTTCCATGCAAATAATAATTTAAATAAAATCCAGATTTAAATGCAGCAATAATTCTCTCCTCTATAGTGCCAATTGTCAAACATGGTATCAAAGATTCGCGTTTGCAGTGAGCCGGCTGTGGTGAAGGTCTGCAGTTAACCTCTGACCCCGCCGGTGTGTCACTTATCATTCTTCACCAGCAAAATGTCAAGGTTGGTCGTTAGATTACATAACTGAGTGTGAGGCAGCGAGGGATGCTGTGCGTGCCAGTGTTTGCACGGGCCTGAGGTAAGAGTTTTGACATGTGAGCACGGAAGGGCATGTTGTTCGGAGTGCATGCGAGCCAACACGACGGATGTTACGCGCAGCACGCATGATCGGCCATCTGAGTGGTTTGCTCGGCGCACACCTCGGACATCAGCGATGAACACTGCAACATTCAGCAGAGCCAGAGGCGTCTGATTATCGGCTTCCCTCGGCCATCCCGGCCGGACCTGGCAACACCGAGATCACGCCGGAGTGACACAGAGGTGGCTCGGTGTGTGTGTGTGCTTGGCCCTGGGCCAGACACGACGAGGCCAGCGTTAACCACGAGCCGGAGCTCCAGTGTTGTGTGACCAACCGGAATCAAACACACACATTTTGGAGGAGAGAAAAAAAAAAAAAAAAGGCAAACACCCCAACCGGTCCGGGGGTTGGAGGAAAGGGGGTGTCGGGTACTTGATCTGTGTGTGTGCACGTGGAGCGTGATGTGCGCGTGTGCCGTGATTATGAGCGAGCCTCTCAAATTAAAAAGCGTACCGCTGCCACGGCGCGCACACTGCGGCATCCACCGCCGAACAGCCGCCTGTGTTAAATCCCATGACCCGACGATCACATGTGCTGTTCACTTTTCCTGTCCAGTGTGTCGGCCCAGTCATTTTAATACAAACTACGACCCTTCAATGAAACGGGCAGAAAGCCACAATCTGTGGTGGTGGTGAGGGGGGGGGGCAGCGTAGATACGTTCCGGACGGGAGGGAAGGTGGACCCGCTCCGGTTTGAAAACGTGAACTGACATCATGTTTTGATAGCATGCCCTTGACATTAAAGCCTATTGGTTTGCCCGTGTGATCGATAGGAGGAAGCTGTGTGATTGCCGTGCATGTGGGTCCGTGTTTACACTGCAGATTTCTGATCTGCCCCCCTCCCATCACACTCACCTGTCTTGGTCAACAGCGCAGACAAGCTCCACGCCACGAAGAGGACACTGCAGATAAAACATATCTGAACCAAAAGCATCTCCCTCCTCTTGCGAACTTTGAATATCTTGGAGATGATTGTCTTTTTAGACGCGCTCACGGTCTCGGTGTCGTCCCGCTCCATGCTTCGCAGCGGCCACTTTTCCGCGCTTCTACCTTTAATTTATCTTTATTTATTTTTCTGTTGAGTCCTTCGGAGGCCAAAGAAACTGCTTCCCTGTTCAGACGGAGCAGAGCCGGGATGGGGTCCTCATTTCAGGCCGTCCAGGGCGCAGATGGAGAGTGTAGCGAAGCGGACAGTGTCCCCTCCTCCTCCGCCGCCGAGAAGATGCCTCTCTGCTGCTGGGGCTGGTACACCGGCAATGACACGGCGGTCAAATTCCGATATAGGGCACACACTAAAAAAAAAAAATAATAATAATAATAAAAAAAAATCAATTCAACGATGCTCCTGAATTCGGATTCTTCAAGAGGACGCCAATCGGATGGTCTCCCATCACAACGCGCATCCGTCCTGTCCCGTGAAGGGGTAAAAATATATAAATATATATCAGCTGCAATATCCCTTCTGCGCGTCGTTTCCGTGGGGCTTTCAATGCGTCAGTGTCCGCTCAGCTGCGCCGGATCGCGGACTTGACGCACCTGTGCGGCCGCTGAGTGAAAGCAGTCTGCGCTCATCAGGGTTAATTGTTAAAATCGGCCAGCGGTCGCGCCGTCAGGCTCACTCGCTCGCTCGGGCGCCTCCCCCTCCACATGAACCCCTCTCATCAGTGCGGAAAAGCCATGCACACTGCACGGTGATAGGGAGGGAGAGAGAGAGACCTCAGTGTGTTTACCCCCCTTCAGTCAAACCCTTAACTTTCCTGGTGACTGCACGAGGAAAAAAACAAAAGACAAACAAAAAAAATCTCTCTCCAACCGGGAATCCTCCAAAAGGCTTCTCATTGATCTGTGTATCCTGAATCAAAACAACACAACATCACACCTCTCACGTGTGTCATGGAAGCCAATATCTTTACGGACACAACGCCCTTAATAACTTTCCTACAAAATTCCTGCTCTCTTCATTTTGATATCCTGCTGAATAATTGAGGTTATAGATCTTACAGCATCGATGCCCTGCCTTTTTTTTTTTTTTAAAACCCTCTCTTCTTCCCACCCCACCACCAAATCTACAACCATAAAATCATTTCTCCGTGGCTTTAGGTTTATTGGCACCAAGATTATAATGGCTTCCTGTATTTTGCTATTCATAAAATTGCTACACACAAACAGAGCCGTTGGATCTGTACATACTCGAAATGAATAACGTAATGTTACCTTTGTGTCAGTGTGGCAGCTGTAAATTAAATGTGGGTAAAATATGTCCCGCAGCCAAGCATCATCAGAAAGCAAACAATTACTATAATGAAGAAAGATATATTGTTTATTCAGGAACGTGACTCACTTGACTTTATGCATGTTTGTCCACAAACATCAGTCACATTAAAATCCTGAGTTGAAGTGGATTTACTTTCCTCGACTACGCCACTAATTTGTGTTTGATGGGTGGCAGCCCTGCAACTGTGTCACTCCATGCAGGCCAGCTGAGCTGTTTGTGCGACCTCTATGGCATTAGTGTTAGCTGTTGTCACCTGGAGCGGTCAGTACGGCATATAGGAAAATAATAGTTTTACATTAGTTTTACATCAGACTGTGTATGAATCAAATGGAATTTCACGTTAGTGGTAGAAAAGTGTGCCACAAACAGACTACATATTCCCAGCTTGGTGCTGTTTTCCGATGTACCGAGATTCAAAGTTATTTATTTCAAACTTTCACTAAGTGATAAAATTTTGCTGCAGTGTTGGTGAGAAAAAGTCCTGCCATCCCGCTGTTTGTTCTGATGCAGCGCTCCTTTCTTATTAGCCAGCTGTTTTTATAGACTCCTCCTGGAATAATCAAGTTGCTTTTCATTATTGAACTTTTAATAGCTTGCCCCATTCGTTTTTTAAAACTGTTGCTGTTTCCACCGAGAAAAGCTCAAAGCGAAAGAGCAGAAAAATAAGAAATAAGCTTGTTCACATATACAATTGTTGGACTCATGTAGTCCACCATAAAACAAGATGTTAGTTAGCAGGCTCTGGGTTCTCGCAGACGCAGGCTGCAGTAGCTGTTTCCCCACGCTTCCTGTCTGTGTTTAGCTGAGCTAGGCTTCTTGCAGTACACTGACCTTGTAAACACAACAACAACGTCAGTCTTCTCATCTAACTCTCCACAAAATAGAAAACGAAGGTACAGTTTAAAGTGTCAAATTATTCTTTTCAAGCATCAGCACACACACTTGTGAGTCTACAGAGTGGAGACTGCTCTCACTGCCTCCAGGCCTGTTGAGGGTCACCTCAGCTGCCAAGCGAACAGAACAGGGACTCTAGCACAACCTCCTCGCCATCGACGCAAACAAGACAAGGCTGAAACAGCATGTCAACTTTAAACCACCACCGCTGCTGCTCACTTAAGCACAAACTGAGCAGCCTGTAAGGGTCAAAGGCCTCACACTCCAGCGAAATCTCCTGCAGACCAAGGTTATGTAAGATTCAGGCCGTCCCTGTCTTTACATTTGTTACCGCCAAAAAACATTTACTCCATGATCTCCAGGAAGCATTGACGACATTGTGTGAAGGCCCCTGGTGAGGTATGGAGGGCGTTGGTTATGAGTCAACGCTTTCTTTATCTGTTGCCAAGTCTTGTGTTTATCCTGCAGTCTTCTGCATGGACGCACACACACACACACACATACACAACAACATGTGTGATCCATACCCATGCCAAGGGATTACTCCCCTCCAGGCCCCTGCCCATACAGCAGGCAGGCAATCGGGGGAGTAGTGCCAGGTCCTGCTTACAGAGATTTATCCACTGCCTTACACTCCCTGGCTTGGTCAAACATACACACGGCCTCCTTTGCCTTCTGCGGGAACGAGTGAATGGCCGCTGATCTGCAGCAGAGATGATGATGATGTGCATGAAATGTGGTTTTAGCTGTAGGGAGATAGCAAGAGGTTGGCTTTGTAGGAGTGTTTCACTGTAGGCAGTGTGGGTCAAAGCAGCAGTCAGTGTAACAGGAATGTGTTGTCTGATATAAATGTCAAGCATGTGTCACGTCCTTGCAGTGCAGATCAATAATGACTTCATGTCAAAGGTCCTAACACACTGCACACACATACACACTAACAATTGTCATTTGACTCAGCTCTGCTTGTTTCAGCTACCAAGCTCCAGCTATTGTTGTGATGAATCATGCGGTTTATTTGCTGGTTTGATGCAGTAATTAAGATGCGGTTTTTAAGGGTGGTATGACAGAACTGTGGCACAGCTTATTTTTTGTTTTTGTAATTCTCTTGTTATATTATCCAATGTGAAGTATGTAATTGTTCATGATCATGAAGATAGTCAACTGCTTTGATTTGGTATAATAATACATCACTATGTCATGGTGACATATAAAATCTTCAATGACAGTTGAAGCAGCAGACGAGGAAACAATCTAACCACCAGGTTCATTTAGTATCTTTTCTGCTGCTTGTGCCTTTGATCATATCACAACATCAGATTGAGATGACAGACAAGTTGCTGCCCTAACCCTAACCCTAACCCTACACCTCAAGGCTTTGCGGACACATTAATACTTCAAGGCTTTATGAGAGGAGAAACAAATAAATCACACCTTAGCTCAACAGCTGTTTCCCCATGTTTCCCGTCTGTGTTTAGCTAGGCTAGGCTACTGGCAGTACCCTACATTGACCTGGTTAACAGTTCAGTTCTCTCATGTGAGTTTCCTGAATCAATCTGCTTTCCAAAATTTTTGGGAAAAAAATGAAAATCAATCACATTAAATGGATCATAAAATTCCAAAATTCAAAGCAGCAGTCCCCAAGAATGGAAAGAAGACATTAATGTGTAAAACTGGAATGGATTTTAAAAAGATGCTCATAACATAACGCCATTCCATGACAAACAAGCTCAATTTATTGATTCGGATCAGGAAATATTATTAAAAAATTCAAAAACTGCTACTGAAAGGACATTGTGGTGAGACATTTCCTCAGGTTTGAGTCCTGTTTGCAGGTTTAACCAAAGAAAGCCAAACATTAAGGTCACATTTTCCCAAGTGCTGATAATACATTATGAATACTGCATCTCACACATTGAATTTACTGGACTGTGTGTATCTCATGTATAAATAAGGATGAGGTGTGTGTGCTCAGTGTAGAACTGAGACGAAGACAGAAGTGAGATATCTTCCATGAATGGCCTGTTGGCATTTTAACTAATATTCTGCTAATTATTTTGAAGCACTAAGTAAGCAGATGGAAGGATGAATACTTTCAGCTTTGAAACCCCCCCCCCCCTTTTATTTTCTTGTACCTGCCAATTATTCCCGTGTCCACCTTGGCCAATAGCTTTTACTAACAGTACATCAGAGAGCTCAGCGTGCATGCACACAGGAAACGTCTCAGGAGACACCCTGATTTTACTCCTTGCAAAAGCTCCTCAGTCGGCTGCAGGGGAAATAAAATATTCATCATGAGTGATGAGCATTCTGTGGCATCACCGCAGGTTTATTTGTATGCCTGCTCAGGTGTGATGAGTAAACAGGGGAGGGAAGCGCAACAGAAAGTCTAATCTGTGTATTCTGAAGGCAAAAGTTGTTTCCTGTACTGCTGTCTTCATCTCCCACTACACGAACACTCAGCCATTCAGCTGTCAACAGCATCGGGAAAGACATTCAACCACAGAGTCAACGTTAGCACTGTGAGGCAAACAGCGCTTTTTACTGCATGATATCCACTTTTGCACGCTCCAGAAAACTGCTGTTTTATCAATCATGGGTGTTTCATGTCTTTTGACTTTGATCTACTTCTTTATCTCTAAAAAAAACTGTTACATAACACGTGATGAGTACCAGAGAGACATATAGACAGCAACAACTGCTGCAATTATTTGAATTATTCATTTAGAGATTATCAATCTGTTTTCAAAACAGGTAACATCTTTAAACTGCTTTTTTCATTAGGGAAACAAATCCAACAGTTTCATATGTTGTATGACAAAGAAACATGGGACATGACATGATAAGCCGTTATCTGCTAATACTTTCATTTTTGGTTGAACTATGACTTGAACAATAACTATCGATGACGATTCACTTTCAGATTTATTAATCTTGTTTCATTTTAACATAGAAGAGCTGCCTTCTGACCCTTTGGATTTGAATCCTTAGTGGTGAAAGTAGCTCTTTAATCTACTAAATCTACTGGTCATACTTGTATCATGTTTAATGCAGTCTAATCTTAAAGCCCTGCAACATAAACATATATCATCCTTATAATATTTGAGTCATCTTAAACTGTGCAACTGTAAATTGTGACTCAGTGGTTGTTGCAAACCCTATTTCTGCCCAGTCGCAGCAAGGCAGGTCAGCTCTTCCGCCTATTATACTGAAGCCTGAGGCTGAAGCAGAAGGTGTAGCTGCTCTACCAAACAGAAGAAAAAGGTTGCTGACAGCGACTGAGCCTTTTTGTAAAGAGCAGCACATATATAACTTCATTGTTTTCTCTGCAAAGCAGAAAAGCTAAGGACAGGCGGACAAAGAGAAAGCTATTCTCCTTGCGAAGAACAGAGCGGATAATCCCATTCACACTGACCACAGAGGTCAAAGCAGCAGAAAAATACAGCCTATTCATTCCGGGGTGATAGCATCAGAGTTGCAGACACAGGCTAGAAAGTCCATATTAATACAGACCGCACTTATATGAAACAGGGGACAATTGAGGGTGCGATCTTCTCTTCGCCCAGTGCTGGCGGTGGAGGGGTATGCAGTAAAGTTAGTGAGCCAGTAAATTTCCCTGCTGTGTGATTTCATCACCGTGCACACCTCCATACTGGACACAAACGCTATGGGCACTCTGTAGTAGGAGGGAGAGTAGGAGTTCTTTATGTCAGTTGCTTGTTATTCATTAGAAGGCACAAGGACTGAAAAATGAAATGAAACATTCATGGACAACTTATGAAAAATGCTTTTGTTTAAAGAGAACTCCACTAATTTGAATTAAAATGAGCTGAATAACTGGGACATTGTGCTTCTCTGATGTCTGCAAGGCAGCGCGCAGAAGATTGGAATGCACAAACACAAACAGCTGTAGCGCTGAATCACTTTTCTGGATTCAAACTCGTCATCTACTCCTCTTTACATCAGCTACGTTCACTGCCAATGATTCAGCCTTATTACAAAGCCCTGTGTCATGTAAGGTAGTCTCCCTGAGTTTATGAGAGATGTCTGCAGGGGTAAACACAGGGAACTTATCCTCTTCATGTTTTCTGAGCTTGAATTAATCATCACCAGGGTCTTCTCTCAGCTCTCAAGGTGGTGTCAGCCATGTCACATTAGATGGGAGCGCTTCCCTCTGATGTGCTGAACAGAAAGAGCAGGCCAGCCAGGTTGGATTCTGCTGAATGGCTGGAAGCGCATGTCAGCCTGAATGCAGTTTTCTAAGAGGCTAACACTGCCATGATCCAGGAGCGTGTTTCCTCATCCTTTTGCTTGCATGGCCTCAAATTACGGAAAACCAATTTGTCAGGTTTGGTTTTCTGTGGAAGGGGAGGAATGTGCCGTTTGTAATCAGGCCAAGCAAAACTATCTCATGTGATTTGTACTAAATATCCAGTCACACAAACATGATCACTAAGCCATCCACATAGCTCTGCCAGAGAGCAGGACAGAATCAGTTGCATCAGGCATGAATGCACCCAACAAATCGCATTGTTTTATCTAAAAGGCAACATGGCAGCTGCAGTATTGTGGACTGTGGATAATCTGGCAGTGAGTGCCTTCGTGGATTTATGCTCGTGAGCATTCCCCGCTTTGTGGATGGGGTGTGAAGAGCAGGTTGCATAAGAGGATCACCTACGTAATGGTGTAATTCAGGATTCCTGCTCAGCACAGCCCTTTTATGTGTATCTTAAAGAGTGGGTGGATATTAGTAGTTCCTTTCCTGGGGGACCATAGAACTACAGAAAGATGTTCAACACTGGGATAACCCACAGAGGCAGAAATTAGGGAAGAGGGGGAGGGAGTGAGGCTCTGAAATTTAGAGGAGAGAAATATGAAGGGAAAGATACCTCAGAGTGTCAAAAGTGGAAATTATTTAATCCATAATGATTATTTTCAATTTCAAACACAATCTAAAAGCATAAATGTTATCATAGGGGGGGCACAGGGTTGAATTTGGGTCAGTTTACGGCTCTTTAATGTGACTTCATTTGAACCTCTGGTGTAAAAACTCCATAAGACCAAATCTCATTTTGCAAAGTCAATCTGCTTTAACAGCAGAAACAAAAACAGTGTTAGCTCCCTGGAAACTATTTTACTTTGATGCAATAACCATTACAGTAATGGGTTGTTTTCACCTCTATAGTTACCTAAATTATCAGATTCTGCTGAAACTTGCAAAATGAGTCACATGAATTGTATTTATCCATTATTTGTATGTGAATATTGCTTAGAGCTTGAAACAAATCTCTTCATTAAATTATTTTTTCCTCTACTCATTGGTTAAGAGAAAACTGTCGCAATGGTGTACATTAGTAATACTACAGAAGTATGATGGCACCATTTATCTATCAACTAGTGTTCTTTTACAGCCTGTGTCAAACCTTGTGTGACTGTAATAAATTAAATTTTCATGTTAGTTTGGGCAGACTGACAAGGTCCATTCTGAGAGCTGGAGACCATGAGACTTTTGTGCCTAATGATATCTTTGAATATTGTGAGGTTTCATAAAAATTTGTCCCCTTTTCACATTATTACATTGATGTCATTGGCATTAAGTGGTCTGCTTAGTGAGGAGGCCTGAAATTCAAAAAGGATTAAATTCATTCATCCTCCAATCCACACAGATGAATGGATATGCAGCACCAAGATGCTTTCCTTTTGAGTACAGCTGCACGGCAGCTCGAACAGTGTGAAGAGCAGAGGGCCGCTCACCCTGCAGCCAGGTTATAGAAACATGATTTGATGTGGCCCGACCCGACAGACTGGCAGGGGCACTTGTTGAGCAGAGAGCAGATCTTGCGCTGGCCTCCAGGGGGCAGAGCCTGCCTCTGTGCCCCGGGCCACTCTGCCCTGTGCTCTGGGCTTAGCTGCTCGTTACATTAAAACAGGGGCTTCTGTGACAGAGTCAGCATTATGAAAGCTAAGAGGATTAGCTGATGGACATTTCTGGCGTTGCCGGTCAATTATCAAAATGAAAAGCAGTGACTGGGCAGGGCTGGCATGCTCTGTGGCACAGAAGAGCTCCTCTCTCCTCATCTCCATTCTACCTCTCTATCTCTCACTCAGCCTCAGTCTGTCATAGGTTACAGAGTTTCAGAGGGAAGAAAAAGAAATAAATAAAAGGACCCGCTGGTGCGTTTGTGAACATAAAAGTTTTTTTACTGTGTATGTGAGCCATGGATTAAAAAAAGAGCATTTAAATTTTAATGTTTCTAAAGTGCAAGACTGTATGTTATGCAACTGTATAAAAAGGGGCCTGCATGTCAGCTAGCCATCCAGGCTCAAGTCTTACTCCCCCAGCCACGAGCATTATCACCACCTTACGGACGCACGCCTTCTGCCGCTGTCCCTGTGTATGTGTATCCTCCCTAGGATTGTTTAATTGGTTATCAGTGTAGGAGGCGTCTCCATCAGCGAGCGTGTCATAACACTGTGGGCATGTGTGAGGTTGGAGTGTTGGGGAGCGATGGAGATGCCTGTGGGGGAGGCAGTTTGTTTTGGTACGTCCATAAAAGTGGCATTTCACAGCTGCCTGTGTTAAGGATCTACCCCCGGGATTCACACAACACTGCAAACGTAATCAACCAATTCAATGTGCCACCACGGCTGCAGCGGACACATCACTCCGGTGATGACACCCAGCCCCCCTCCTTCCATCCTCAACACTCCCCCTTATCAACTGACTTTCTAATACTCTGGTTACACCTCACTGGGGAGCAGTAGAGGTGAGGCTGTATATTCATGTGTGCCAGAAAAATTAAAAAATTTAAACACACTGCTAAACCATTTATATATTTTTTTTTTCTCTATTGTCACAAACAGCCAGAGAGGTAAACTGTTTTGTTTTTTTATATATATATATATATATATATAAAAAAGGTACAGTTATTCTATCTCACCACATAGAAGGATCAAATACATGCAATCCCAGTTATTACTTCAGAGACGTCATCATCTCACGCCTGTATTACAGATGGTGCAGCTGAATGGGGAGATGGGATATGGGTATTGAGAGGCTGGTTAGATAGGGCTGAAAAATGTCTCCATCTGCTGTTAATGCACTAACCAGTTGACCTAGTAAGCAGAAAAGCTTATGGGATGATGGAACAGAAAGCACATGCAAAACATTACATTTAATATAGGCAGGTCTGTGTAGTATTGTGAAAATAATGTATTGTGTTTGGTGCCAAAATTAAAATTTTCATTTTCCGTTCAACGCACATCTGCATTTAAAGAGGACTTGCATCCATTTTACACATGATCAGTTGACAAGTCTTATTGGTATTTCAGCAGTTGTTCTCGGTTAAGACTCCTCAATTAAATACTAGTACTTTGTTGCTTCCTATCTTCAGTTAAATCAAATATTTTCAGTAATTCTTTTTGCTGCCTGTGACCCTGGTGATGTAGATAAATGGTAGATGGAGTGTTGACAGAATGTAAACTACTTTATGAATGGATTTGAATATGACTGTGGCTTTTGAATTTCAATACCCAGACCGAGGTATGGACATCTGACACAAACTTGAACACATATATGAAAATGAAAACTATTTTTAATCACATATGAGAAGGGGGTGCGGGTTGAGAGCATCCTGTAGTCCATCTAGCGCTTTAGATTGTTACTGTACAGTGAGAGGAGTTTTAGGGATACGAAAAAAAAAAAAACAACAACGGTTCGCTGGAGGGGAACTCTATAAAAAAGAAAATGTACAAGGTTTGCAGTAGAACAGTTGGAGCCGCCCATGGGGCAGAGGTAGCCCAAGTGTAGTACACTCTTGTCCTCTGGGTAAAGTTCTTGTAAAAGGATTGTCTCTGTAATGCCACGGTGAGCTCTGCTGCTATACCACAGCGTACTGCTGATACAGCAGCTCCCGGATCTTATAGTAGTCCTCACACAGGCAGCCTTCCAGGCCAATGCGCCCGGCCTCCGTCTGGACAAAGAGCATAAAGGTGCAAAGGTCATCTGATTCCTCACAGAACATGCACAACAGTTTAACATTTGAAAGTATTTATTTGAGACCTACTGCTGACCCCTTTCTTTTCTTTTTGCAGCGTCTAATGAATCCAAATCCATCATGAGTTCCAATTTAAGTAGCACAAGTACACACAGACACACAACGCTCCTTTAACAGTCTCAGTTCTCTTTGATTTCATTTTCTGGGTTGCATCTATTTTAGGTTCTCGTCAATTATGCATTTTGTTGTTGGTATCTTGGCTCACTCCTACTTTTCCTTTTACTTGAGTTGTTAAGTTCGGCCTGTGATTCTTTTTTGCGTGTTGTCTTCTGAGGTGAGACATTCCCATTTGCCTTTGAGTTTTGATACGATTTAGACTGTATTTGTTTCATTTTGGTAAAAAATTCCATTTTGTGTTGAGCACTGGAATTTTATTTTATAGTGTGTCAGTAAAGAAACCTTTAATTCATCACTTGTTCTTGACATTTCTAGCTAATTATAGCCAGAAGCTTTCCAGTAAAAAAACAAAACAAAAACAAATAAATAAATAAATTATTAAACTTGTGGTTAACACAAAAAAAGACACTCATAAATTACATACAGCCTCCTGCTGCTGCTGCTGCTGCTGCATTTCTTATGTCCTCTACTCTGAAAAGTGCAGCTGGCTTGGGATGCACAATAGTCAAAGAAAGACACTGAATGTGTCATACCTCTTCAAAGCAATCTGGCTCAAAGTAAACAGAAGCTAAGGCGATATATATTTATCCTGTTTCAGTTTGTTTTAGCTATGCATTATTTCTCCTTAAGCAAATTATTGTCTGATCTGAGGGCTACAGGCAGCAGAGGAGAAAGAAGGTCTCAAGAGGCCTCTTATGTTGCTTTTTAACTTGTGTGGACATGTGATTATATTCAGGCTTCATTCATGCTGATAAATATGATTTGATATGGAATAAAATCTGGAGCGCAACATTTTGATTGTGTGGTTTTTGGGGAAAACAAGCCTGCTCCCAATGTCTTTTCTGCTGGCTGCTTTCTCTGTTGAGATGTTGGGGTGACTTGCCTAGTGAGGGGGCTGATGGACAGCGTGCTCAGAGAGCCGGGGGGAAGGACACTCACCCTGCGGACGGCGACCATGTTGTTGCATACCAGCACTCCGCCCACAAACTCAGCCTGGATGCCTTCTCTCAGCAGGACCTGTTTAAAGTCAGACAGGCGAGGCTCGTTGATGAACACCGACTGATGCCCTGGAATCTGAGGGGAGAAGAGACAGCACCAGTCAGAGTGTTTCTCGAAGCCGTGTCTCATTTCTATGAAAAATTACTTTTAGCCTGACATTTTATTGTAAGCTGGTAGTTCTTAATACACATTTAATAGGATTTTATACAACAATTCTCCTCAGTTGTGCAAGCAACAAGAATAAGGCTGGTTATGTATTTGTTTTCCATACATCTTCATTATCTGTAGTAATTGTGGTACCAAGTTCCCCTTATCTCGTTCTTATGTAACTACAGCAGCATTCTCTAAACTCAGTGAACTTTTGGTTCTTGAGCTGTTAATTTCACTGTTAATTGGCTCTTTACGGGATAACGCTTTAGAACTAAAGTGTCAGTCTTCGAGGTTTGAGAAATATCTCATGACATGACAAAAGATTTCTCATTCACTGCAGCTGCTGGGTCTTATTGTCTCTGATTCATCTCGAAATTAGGTCATTTGGTGATTTGACAAGCCTTTCACCTAAAGACTCCCATCCTAAGGCAAATAAAGGTCCAGCAGCCTCTGTAGCTTTCCTCTAATCTCTTTGATGAACCCGACACTCAGCAGTGACAACACTATTAACCTGTCACAGTTAACACAGGAAAAAATTATCCACCAATAGTTTCTGGTGTTCTGCTGATAATAGAAACCAATATAGAAAGTCCCTTTTTCTAACTCCACATGGATGTTGGAGTTTCACCTGTGGTAAAGATTCTTCGTGCTCAATTTTACGTAAAGAACTTCATTTAACTGAATAAGAGACAATCCTAGTCAGACAATGGAATATACTGAAACCTCCACAGCACAGGATTCATAGATCATTTGCATATTTACATTTTTATTTTAGGGAGGTGATGAAGATGCAATTGTAATTCAAACTATATTTTTTTTTTAGTTTGCAGAGAAAACTTTTAAGCTTATTAGCCACAAACGCTGACACTGAATTTTCACACACATACCCAAACGCTAAACTCATATTCAGCAATAATGAGCCATCATTGCAGCAAATTTGCTAGACAACGTAGGGTCTACATGGATTTCCTTACCTCGTGTGGAGGCAGTGGTTCTAGTGTGGGAATCACATCACTCTCTTCAGAAAACTCCTTCTCATCCTCTCCAAATAGGTTCTTAATTGCACGCTGTGCAGCCACTGCTGTGGCACTGTGATCAATGCCAAGATCAGGGGTGATATCCATGGACAGATCGCCATCCTCGCCCTCCTCCTTCACACCCTCCTCAAGCATCACACCTGTGTCCACCTTCACCACACGCATGTCTAGCACACCATCAATCCAAGCTAGCTCTGTATCTTTGGCTTTGCAGAACTGCAGAGAGCTGACCAAGGAGTCTTTCAACCGCACCTTTTTTGTAAGGAAACAAGAGAATACAGAAAACGGCCTGTCATGGAAGGCTTTATGTTCTGGTGCAGTAACTGAAAAGAGGCAACAAGCAGAGCTTCAGAATTTTACTGAAGCTGACCTGGTAGATGTGTGTTTCACTGGTGGCGTCTACAGTCTCCTGCAGTTTGGGTGTGTAGACTTTGATGTCCTTGCTAAAAGCTTTGCAGGACTCAGCGAGGTCCAGGCTGGCTTCTGGTGGCCCATGAACAATCACAAGCTGTCTGGGCTTCATCTGATTGATAATCTTCTTGATGGAGTCTCCATCAGAGCGACCTTCGTAGTCTATATACATTATCCTCGCCCTGTAAAAGAACAAAGGCACAGTAAAGCCTTTTAGAAATACTGATTTGTCAAACATTGCTTAACACTAGTGCAGATGAGATGCCTTGACAGTTAAAAGCTAGGAAGCTTTGCTGACAACACCTAACCTTTTTCAGCATCATTTAGCTTGGCATTCAAACATTTACACACACCTGGAGGTCACCCAACAACCACAACACTATACTGTTCTGCACTGTACGGGCTGTACTATGTGGGGTGACAGTGCTATGGTTGACATGATCACTGACCTAATTTCAAGATTCTCAACACTGGAGATGCATTTGGTGGGAACAACAGAGAGATCTTGGTCCATAGGTTCATCACCATTGGTTAGCCCGGACTCCAGTTTACTTTTCTCCTCCTCTGTGGCTTGCAGTTCAGGAACCAGAAACTCTTCCAGCCTTTAAGAATATTACAGTATTTTATAGATAATGCCAGAAATATGCTGAGTGTAACTAATCTCATATGAAACACTGCAGTACCTGATGATTTCCCCATACTCGTCCCACTTGATCCTTTCCTCATGCGCAGGAAACATTGGATAAGACTTCTTGGCCTGTTTAAAGAAACTGCCTTTGCGACTCCCCTCGCCCTTCATCATCAAGTCATGGTGTTTGTTTTTTACTGTAGCTGGCTGATCCAGATCATCATCCAAATCACTCTCATCACTGGAGTCTACATCCACCCTGCAGCATCAGATAAATAATAAATAGAGTAAATATGAGATACAGTTATCTGAGAACAGACAGCAGTATGTTGAGTATGGAAGTCTTGCAAGCATCATTGCATACATTTGTCTACTAGATCATTTGCACTTCACATAATTTGCTGATTTAGTGTTTTGCACTCCAAGACATACATAAAGGAGGGACCTACTCTTTTGCTTGTTCAAGTTTCTTGGCTGCTTCTTTCTTTACTTTCTCCTTTTCTAGGTATTCCTCCAGCTCTTTGCCTTCAAGTTTCACTCTTTTCCGCACCTGTCCATGAAAATAGTGAAAGGATGGATATGGTTTCAATGACAGAGTGACACATTTTGTTGTTTCTTCAGCTACATCTGAGTGTGAGAGACAGGAGCCTTCCATGGGGCAAGTGCTCCATGACAAAGCTCAACCACCTCTGTCATAGTAAATCAGCATTGTGACTGATGTTCTGACCTCCAGATCGAGCATCTTTTCTCCGGGGTTGTCGATGAGGTAGCGAGCCAAGGTTCCAGGTGTAGTGCGGTACGTCAGGATTATGGAGTTTTTGGTGTCTTGGCACCACTGAATGAAAAGTTCTCGAGAAAAGCCAGACTCTAGGTCTGGCTGGCTGCAAAGCACTACTTTGGGGCTGGGCACCCGGGCCAGGTCTGCCAGACTGTGGCAGAGAGTCAAGTGACGGAATTGGAATGGGTTGTTTCTCTTGTCCTCAAAACACCTCATGAGCTTGTCACTCATCCACTCCACCTGCACACAAACAGTAGATTATACGACCTCTGAAAAGTGTTTATATTTTACTATTATTTGCTGCCTGTCCCTGCACCAGTGAAACCAAGACAATATTATATTTCATTGCTTTTGACAAATAAAGATTCTAATTGTAAAAATCACTAAATTAAAAAGTATGGAATACTAGATCTAAAGTATGATCAGTGAATAATACCTGGGACTTGGAAAACTCCACCACATTGTAGCTGACATTGTTAAGAAGCGCTAGTGGGTAAACTCCCAGACCAGCATCCTTTGTCCTCCAAATCTGATCTAGGAGCTGAGCCAGCTCCAAGACACGCCCAGCCGTATCCACTGCAATAAGGACATTACCATCACCACGCAGAGTCTCCATTACATTAGCTGTGAGAGAAAAAGGACACAAAATTTATCTGCTTTTATTCACCCATTAAATGATTTTATTGAACAGTAAAACAGAAATAAAGCACAAGAGAAACAGAACAAAGAACACAGGGGGTCATCTAAAAGAAAAATTGTCATATAGTTTAACTTTTGCCAAACAGAGGTGCAAAACATCACAGTGTCCAATTATTTTCTGCACAGACTACACACCATTTCTGTCTTGAAGAGCAGAAAGAGAAGACTTTAAGAATTAACACGTTGCTTCTCTGAGTTTCAATTTTAATATGGAAGAAAAAGTGAGGATTAAAAGTTCAATTTGTTTGGCCAAAGTCTTTGTTATATTGAAATCAATAAATATTCTCTAATGCACAGTTATACTATTGTCTTATGAAGATCACTTACTAAGGAGCTGCTCATCCCGTTGTTTACGACGTGGCTGCACATATGTTGCATTGAAGGAGTCTGTAATAAGTAAAGATGGTCGACTAATGCTCTCCAGCGAACACCCGTTCAAGTGGCTAGAAAAATAATGAGGACAGTAATTCAGAGCCTAAATTACGAGTAAAAGTCCAGTTTATATGTTTTAGTTTTGCCAGTCTTACATTTCTCTCTTGTGATTGAAGTCCACAGCATAAACAATCTCCTCCTCTCCATCCTTTACAATTTTCCAAATGGTTCCTCCTATCATGTGACCTGCTGGTAGTGGTGTGATGGAGAGACCATGTCCTTTGCCTGTCAAGTGCAAAGAAAGACACTTTGGTAACTGTGATACTTAACTCTAGGTATCTCAAAGCCTATGACGATCTGCAACTAAACTCACCTTTTAGGTTGACAATCTGAGAGTATTTCAGCTGCTGGATTTTATCAAAAGCACAGTCCACATCATCAAGAGTGAAGAGAGTGAAATCTTCACTGTTGTTTCGGGACTAAATTGAAAAGAAAAAAGTTTAAAAAGAAAGTGGAGGCACATAATGGGGCTCCAGTAATCAATAATCAAACAAATACTGTCTTCCATTTCCTTTCTTACCTGATATAGATCATACATGAACATCTGACCCATTTTGTAAACAGGGATTGTAGCATAGATAGTACAGTTTAGACCCAGTTTCCCCACAGCATATGGTAGCGCTCCCAGGTGTATTGGGTCAGGGTGAGAGAGGAGCACAGCATCGATCTGATGAACATACCTGAACAAATAAATAGCAATTTATATACATTCATTGGGCAGATGTTTTCCCCCCACATTGTATTTTACAAATAAGATACAAACCACACTACAAGGTATTAAAAAGAAATCATCACATGTATAAAATAAGTGCCTAAAGTAAATGAAAGAAGCTAGAGAAGTATTAAGAGAAAGATTTGGTGTATAAGGTTTGTTAACATTGCCAGAAGTAGGAGGATTTGAGACTAATTTTACCACCAGCAGAACACAAGAGATTTTCTGCCATGCAGTGATGGAAGGAAAGGGCATCATGCTTTCGGATGCTTTGGCAGCCACTCTGGAGGTGATACGTTGAGTTTTGCAAGCTATTGAATCCTATTTACTTTTGGATAAGAAACCCTTTCTTATCACCACTGCAACGCCCCTACTACATACAATCTCTTGAATTTTGCTGGTTACATCTTTTTTTAAGTTGCCTATCAATTTTATAAAGTTGTACATGGCCTGGTACCTCATCTTTTGAAGAATATTAAAGCAGAAAAATTACGTTATCAGTGGCTTTAGCCCACAATGGTCAGAACCACCTATAGAGGTGATTATGAGCCTTCAATGAGACGGAATTCCTCAGAAAATCCCGTCATTCAAAGGTAGTATACCATCCCAAGTTCTTTAAAGGGTGTCCTCGTGATCACCAGCTACGACCAAATGAACATCATGCATTTGAATCTACAAGATGACCGGGTATGACCATTACCGTTTCATAGCATCAATGATGTCCACGGAGAAGTTCTCATCCCAGCCACAGTCAAGGAGGAAGCGAAATTCATCCACCTGCAGCAGGTAGCAGAGGGCCGACTCCTCCTGGACCCCCGACACGGCTGTCAGCTTGATAATGGACGTCATTGTTCTTCAGCTGTCAGGCTAAAAGTACAATGAAGTTACAGTTTCTCTTTGGTCGAGAGAAATGCAAAATAAGGACATAATAGCCTATAATACTAACAATAATCACACTTTCCCAGTAGAATCAATTAAATCAACGAAGAAACGAACACATAGTGTGGTCCTGTTAATAAACTAAACTACACAACAGCATAAAGTTGCACAGGCTGCCTGTGAGATGCGGTTATGGCATTTTGAGACAGTAAGTGAACTAAAGTAAACACGGTTTGGTTGCTAGCCACAGCTACCTCACACAATCAATAACGATGCCCACTTAGCACGCTAGCGACATTTTAGCA
Organism: Echeneis naucrates; assembly: GCF_900963305.1. NCBI lineage: Eukaryota > Metazoa > Chordata > Actinopteri > Carangiformes > Echeneidae > Echeneis > Echeneis naucrates. Next base: position 7,804,488 of record NC_042534.1, read on the forward strand.
CCCGGGATATCGATAAATGGAGACAAAACGGACAAATTAACGTGCTACACACCATTAAATGTGAGAAAATAAAAATCTTCTCGAGTTCTGATGCACAAAAAAATTATGTGGAATCTTTACAATCCCAACTTTACGACATTTTAGCTACCATCATCGAACACACTTCACTAGCTGGCGGACATATTTGCCGCTGCATCATGGGTGAAAGGGCAAAGGAGCTTACCAAGTGTAGGGGTTACGATAATCACGATTTCCTGTCAAAAAACCCAATGGTGATTATTTATCACACTGCATTTGAATATGCTGGCATGAATAATATTTAAAATTCATATAAACACATTCTGTTGCTTAAATAATCTGCTTTTTGGCGTAAATATTGATATATATAATGTTTTTCTTAGTTCAGTTACCGCTGCTTAGGTGACTAAGTGGACGAGTCCAATGTCCTCTGCCTAGTGAGGGAAGAGCTGAAGGCCGCAGCCGGGTGTGAAGAGAAGGTACTTTTTCATTTTACCCCACAGTCCTTTGTCTTTGTTTGTTTAGCATTTAAGATGTATTATGTTTACTGTGCTAAACGTGAAGTAACCATTTTAACTGAGAGATCGTTCTCAGTGAAAACCTGACATGCATTGCAGATGCTACATAGCTAGCTGTTTAGCTAGCCAGGCGCTGGTAACCATAGTGCGACTTGTATTTAAAATGTGTGCAATCTGGCCATATTCTCAAGACCATAAACACTCTTTAGCGCATTGCAAACGATTATACATCAGTTACCACAAATTAGTTTTTAAGTTGAGATAGGTGTTTATTTAATCAAAACCAACTACACCTCAGTATAAAAACACTGCTACAAGAAAAGGTGCTGCTGTCAAATACTATTCAAGGAAAAACTATTTACATATCAGATAGAAGTACTTCAAAAATCCAAATAAAAAGCACTCATGTATGCTAATTCGCCATATAGTGCCATGTAAGCTTGTGCTTTATCTGCCAAGGTGCAGCTGGATATACAAACCATTGCTTTGTATTTCACTGTCATCCGCTCAGTCCACTTCAGATGAAAACAGTCCAATACAACGTTCATGAATGCACTCATTCTCAGTGTTACTAAGTATATGAATTTAGCAGTTCACCCAGAACGACGTAGATTTATCAGCAAATGTCATTTTACTGTAGGCTATTCTTTGCTCAAGTCAGATGGATACTTGAATGTATTCAGCTTTTTTTACCATTAGATTTCTTTCAGTTGAAAGAGAGTGCGATAATCAGACCCAGAGTTCAAGGAAACGCCAATTAATCTATTGATTTCATGTAACCACATAAAGCTGTCATGAATCCATTAGTTTTAAATGTGTGGGTAATGAATCAGTGACTGCTTGATTCACTCTGCACAGTGATAATTGTAATAGGATATGGCAGTAAAATTAGTGTTGCAATGTGTCTTGTGGTTGTTTCTGTAGAAACCATGGTTAACTTTGTAGCACTTGCACGTGAGCACTGGGTGAACATTTTGGTGCCCATGGGATTTGTGATTGGATGGTACCTTGACAAACAACAGGACCAGAAGTTGACGGCTTTCAGGAACAAAAGTGTTTTGTACAGCAGGTGAGAAAAAGCAAATATCTACATCCATGTAAGAACAATTCAAGTTGGTAAATTAAGTTGCTAGTGCCATTTATTCAATGGACCTATTATTATGCATTCTGTTTATAGTTTTCTTCAACCCAGCAAATATTTGATTAAAAAGCCTATAGAGGTTACAGATGCGACAGTGATAGCAGTTACTTAGTATATGAGTCCAGAAAACATTTGACAATCACAAAAAGGTGATAACAGCCTGTAGTGTTGTGATAGTAAGCATTTTAAAAGAACTGCTTAACAAATTAAATTTAGATATGGTTCCTACATTTAGTTTGAAGTTTGATTGTGAATATTTATTCTTGGGCGGACTGACTGAAAAGGTAATCTAAAGCCACCTCTGTTTCACGTACAATGCTCATATGCAACTTTGTAATTTCTTTGTAGGGAGCTGAAGCCCGGAGAGGAGGTGACCTGGAAGTAGAAGACTCCTACCTGAAACATGTCCTATTACCTGTGGTGTGAATGACTGTTGGGTGGCCCTCAAATGAAATTATTTAAGATGAATTCTATTCCTCTGCTTTTGAGTTGTATCAACCAATAATAAACATGCCCTTTCTCATCAAACTCATCTTTTTGTCAAAACTGAGTTATTTTATGCAGAACACATGCAGAATGGATAATTCAGGACAACCAATGAAAATGACTTGGAACAACTTTTTTTTTTTTTCTTTTTTAATCAAAGATTGTAGTTAGTACAAAGGCTATTCAAATGCACTGATGCAGTCAGCAACACTGAATGAATCTGAGGCCATTTACAAAAGTTCGGCAGTGTGAATAATACCCCTCTCGAATAGCAGCTCGGCCAACACAACCTGGGTAACACAGGAAAACAAATAACAAAATAAAATATTCAAAATCAATATGAATGTAAAATGGGAGTGTGTTTTAATAGGTCCTTGCACACGGGACAAATGGAGGGACAGACATTTCTCCAAAACATCTGAACAAGCTACCAAATGCAACACCTTGCCCCATGTCACCATTAAGAGAAAATGAAGCCTGAACATAGAGTTGAATTATAGCGCAACAAAGATCATGTTTACATAGAACACCATACCTTATCTCCTGCAGAATCACATGGGAAGCTTCCAACTGTTACAAATGTTGGATAAGAATGGATCAGAAACTCAACAGCTTCTGTGTGCTGAAAGGAAAAAAAAAAAAGATTATTAGGCAACAACAATGTCAATAGGACATGATGTACGAGATATTATTTTTGCATTGCTCTGATCCCTACTTCTGGATTTATTTCGAAACTCTTGAGCTCCTCTTTGTGGTACACTCTGGAGTTGTCTGTGGTGTAATAAAGATGTACGCCTTCTCCATCACTGCATAACCTGGCAATAGAAATACTAAATCAATTGCATCTTCCTGCAGTAATGGATCATTGAAGCAGTTGATTTTGACAAGAAAGACACCGCGGTCTGCATTTTGAAACATTCCATTTTGATTATGCCTGCTGTGAATATGCTGCAAAATCTATTCAAAACTTCAATTACCTGGCACATCCAGCACGGAGGAGTCTCACTTGGGTCTGGGGAGTGATGCATCCACCCACATCCATAACTCGCCCACGTTCCCACCGCACAGGGGCACCTTTAACGCTACTGGCCAATTCCTCTGTAGAGGATGCAATGAATATGTCAGCTAGAAGCATAATGTATTCATTATTCATACACAATCTGCAAAAGTTGAAATGGGGATCCAGGAAACCACAATTTTCTACTCTTCCATGGGGTTTGTGAACTCAATTAATCAAAAGTGCGGTGATTGTGGACTGACATGTCCACCACATCACCTGGAGTCAGCACAGGAGGCAGACAGTCATGGAGGAAGTCTTTTGCTTTCTGATCCACAGCAGCATCTACTGGGGCGTAATCCACAAGTTTCTTCATAAGCGTCTCAATTCGTGAGAGGAACTTTGACCTGCGTGTGTCGTCCTGCACAAGAAGAACTTGTCTTGAGTCGATAAAGGGTTAAAAGACGGAAGTGTGGCGAATTAACTAGTTGTTTAAACAATATCTGATTCTGTACCTTGTCAGAGTTCTGTATTCCCATGAACGTCAGGTAGTCAAGAGGTAAGCCCTGTCTGAACTCCACGTCCTCCTCCATTGCTATTTCCAATGCTGCTGGAACCACCTATAAAGACAGTTGAAATGTGTAAGGTTTTTGGTATTTATAATAGATTTAACAGCAACAAAGTGGGAGTTATACCAAAACCACTTTTGTAAGCTAATGTAAAAGGAAAGTGCAGAGAGCATTACCTTCTCCAGCAGGTCTCCCCAGCTGTTCTTCTGGTAAGATGAGATGGTTATGTGCAGGGAGTGAGCGTCTGGCAGGCAATCACCTTGGTGGATGAACCCCCTGGGAAAGTAGAGGAGATCTCCAGCTTCCAGCACGACCTCCAGGATTGGCTTTCCGATATCTGCCTGATCAAAGTTTGCTGGAGAGAAAACCCAAAATGAAAACTGTAACACATCCTGAAGAATTACAAATGAATGAGCAAAGGTGATATGTGTGCATGTTTGAAATCAAGCTAAATTGCCACTCACGACTTGAAAGTACAGGCAAGACTTCATCCTCTGTCCTAAAAAAAGTTTCAATGTGTTTTTTAATATCTGTGTCTCAGAGATTGTTTAGTAGAATTAGACAGTCAAAAACAAAGTGGACTAACTTGATATCTTCAATTATTTTTGTATCAAGGCTACTATATTTTATATTTGTTGAATAGAAACGACAATGGTACATGTGATGCGTTTCATTATGGATCTCCTAGGGATGTTTCCAAGCCAACTCTCATGGCCCTGCTTCTTAAGTATCACATTGTGTGAACAAAATACATCCACCTTATCTTTTTGATGCATAGCTACATGAAATTTGACAGTGTGAATTTAACTTGGTGCTGTACTTTTAAGAGGTTGATGAATCTGACCTTGGGTTGTACACTCTCCAGTGTTTCTTCCCTTCCAGCTGAACCACAAAGGCTTCAATGTCGTCATAATGTGGAGCAAAGCCTTGTGTCCCAGGAGGTGTCAGGTATCTAGTGAAGAAAAACACCCGTTCAACACTGACACCAAAAAAGTGAAATAGCTTACCTTAATGTTTTACTGTCAAACACTCACACATTCGCTCCTGCCATGCTGCCAAACTGCTCTTGAAGGATGGACAGCACATTCCACACGGTGGAGGAGAAAGCCTGGGGGTTGAGCATTCGGAGGGAGCAGCCCCTCTGCAGAACGGAGATACAACAAATACCATAGTTACTGATCTGCAGTGGGAACACTGCAAACGAAGCACTGCTATGGTTAATGTACAAAATGACTTCAAAGTTTTAGGACTGCAAATATTAAACGCAATATATCCCTTAGTAGGTAATTATGCATCTAACTGCTTTTAAATTATGGTGCCCCTGGAAATTTTGAAAGCTAGATGAAACTTTAATGCCCACCAGCTCCCTTTCTACACAACCCCACACCCACATAAAGTTGGTGTAGATAATTTTTCTGCAAAAGGACTCAGCTATTAGAAAAGTAATCAGAACCATAAGAACACATAATTAATGTAATTTGGATGACAAATAATCACATGGTGTGCATTCACAAATCAACTGCATCCATTACTTTCTGCTCTTTACCTCATAGAAGTCCCAAACAGTGAATGGTAGAGCTCTCCCTGGAGGATTGTGCGTCTCCCTCTTGCCATTAGTGTAGCTTGTGACATCCAGGTTCACTCCGTACTGGACATCTTCCTGAAAATCAAACCGAGCAATCAAGTAGTTTAGTATGAATTATTTCTTTCTTAGTTTTCTATACATTTTTCTTTAAATTTAGCACATAGTATTGTAGTTAAATCTCTGAAGAGACCAGGTAGCACACCAAACAGAAGCATGAGCTGATAAAATACCCCCCCCAAAAAAAAAGACGAAAAGATATACAGTTACTGGGCTTTGTTTGACTTTTCAAGTGCTTACACAAGTCTGATTTCTGCCTTAGATAGATTCCTTTTTTTTAATTCATTTTTTTATATATATATAAAAAAGAAAAACTATTCACATTAAATATAATCTTTCAAACTACAAGTCCTACAGTATAGTGTATATAGATAACAGATTTCATATCCTTACCTCTCTTAATACACGATCAAACTCTGCTGTTGAAAACAGTCCCTTGTAAAAATCCGGATTCCTCCGTTGAACCAGAATCGGCTTCTTTTCCCATGTTTCTCTTATGAAGGAAAAAAAATGAATGAAACTAAACAATGAAAACTTTAACAGGGTTTTGAATTTAAAAGTTAGGCACAAGAATTCACCTATCTCTACATATGGGAGATTTTTAATGAGTCATAAAAATTGGAGGATGGAAATCAGAAACTCTTCCAATTTCAAAACAAATAAGATGGTCTGGGTCTGGTCTGATCTGGGTTTCACTTCTACATGATCATACAGGCAGAGAGACACCAGCAGCTGACCCATATGTACCTGAAGAAGGCTTTGATGGGGATGGGGTTGATGAGCCACTGGAACAGTTTGCTCGCTCTCTCCCTACTGTTGTTGACCTTCGCCAGATCGGCCAGCAAAGCATCTAGGGCCTCACCATCTCCACACTCCTCATCCTCCTGCTGCTGCTGCTCCTGGAAACCCAAAGACTGAATGAGGATTAAACTGCACCTTTAATTTTTGTCAAATTCAGACCAGTCATACTGGAATCAGTTACAGGGACATAAAATATTGACATTCAGTTATATGACTCACACCTTAAATGGATGTGTGATCATCAAAATGACATCTATCTTTGCTTGCCTGCAACAGACACACTGACCTCAGCAGTTCCCTTCAGACTCTCCTGTCTTTGTGAAGACTTCTTTCTTTTCTTCTTTTCAGGCCTCACTTGAGCTTTGAATGTGCTGATCTTACTGACTGCAACTCCATTCTCCTTTTTCTTCTTCTTCTTAGAAACCACCTAGAGACCCATACATGATGCAGACATTCAGGTAGTTTCAGTAGTGCTGCTACTGCAGCTGTGAGCGCAGAGAACAACATACAGGACATACATTATTATTATTATTATTTTAATACTGTCTACCTGCAGCGAAGGCTTCTTAGCTGAAGGGGGGCCCTCTGATGAAAACGTTTGGTACAAAGCAAAAGCTGACATGTGTTTTCTCTCCATTTTCCAGTGTCTACGTCATCACACTGCGCCGATGGGTAATGCCTTTTCTTCTTCTTCGCATTTATCGGCCGATTGCTATACTAATTTATAGGTGCGTACCGCCACCTACCGTGCCGGAGTATGTAGAACGGGATCCTGTTTACAGTAACTTATTCAAAAATGGAAAAAGGGTGTTCTAACACCTACTAAATTCTGTTAAACAATCTGGTGTTTGCTAAGAATTTTAATCCCGCTCTCTGAATTTCCCTCACCCTATCCCCGTGAATGCGTTCAAGTTAAAGGTCTTACCTGGTAACAGACACTTGGTTGGATGCCGGTTCTCTGCTGTCACCTGGTGGATAATCATGGAAGCAGAAACCTACAAGGTAAGGTAAATAAGGTTATTTATTGACAAATTGAGTATGTTAATGACTCAGTCATAAAGAAGTCCATTGGCTTAACCAGATGTATTTGAGTATTTGCTTCGGTTGCGCTGTGCACAATTAATGATGAATATTGGTATCCTATGATGCTCACAGAGAGATAAAAGTTACATTAAAGCTTAATAAATTCTAAGAGCCAAATATTGTGTTGAATGCTTGTCTAGTTTACATTTATATGTGTATGTGTGTGATATATATAGATGTGATTAAGACCTGCGTAATAAAAAATCTAATCAAATCAAATAATAAAATTGATTATTAAAAGTAAAATACAATATTAGTTGAATTTAATTTCATTTCTAACATTAGTACGTGTGTGGGATTTTTTTTTATATCATAACATATTATAAACTAGTTTGGACTTCTGGTGTAGATTTTTTTTTTTTTTTTTTTTTTTTGATTGATTATTATGGATTTTTCTAATTTGTTATGATTCTAATTTTGACTGTTATTATTATTATAAAGAGCAGGAGCGATATTCGCCGCCGTCTTTGTAATATTTAACACATTTATAACTTAGGTTATTTGTGTCACAACTGCGGAATAAATATGTAGAAACGGAAACAAAGCGTTGTATGTTTTCCGCCCGGACCGCTTTAGGACCCGGCGTCGTCCGTCTCCGTTAGCCTTCCGTCTCAAAATGGCGGAGTATGTCAACATCGCTCGAAGGGCTTTGGGACAGCTGGGAGGTCACGGCGGAGTCCGAGGTTTCCTCCTGCAGTTATTCCGGTCAGTTCAATAAAATATGTTTGTTTGTTATGTGCCGAAACATAAAAAAATGTTTAAATGTTTAAAAATCGACATGAAGAGAGAGAGAGAGCTAACTTAGCATGTTGATGTAATCCAGCTACAAACACTCTTCAGATCTCTATTTGATAAATAAACTTTATATTTATTCACCTTCCTTGGTTTAGAGTCGCGGTTCACCAAACTCCATTCAAAATCTAAATTCCGAGAATTAAAATGGTGTTTTTTTACACACACACACACACACACACACACATATATATATATATATATATATATAAATTTAACGCGTTTAGGATAAAGACAAACAAAGAAGCCGTCAGTGGCACAAAACTCACCGGGAGTGAGACAAACTTAAACTGTAAATAAACAAATCCGGTAACGTCTCTCATTCTGATTTCAGGGTGAATGACGTGAAGACAGGGACTCTGATCGGTGTGGATAAGTATGGGAACAAATACTACGAAGACAAGAAACACTACTTCTTTGGTGAGTTGTTTGTTTTTACACCAATAATCGGATTTTTTTTTAAAGTGATTATTTATCTGGAAGTGGGAGCTGTTTTATAACTGCGAAGTGCAGTTCATAAATGAAATGCTTGTGTTTTGTCTCAGGACGTCACCGCTGGGTGATCTACACCACAGAGATGAACGGAAAGAAAACGCTGTGGGACGTGGATGGCAGCATGGTGCCTGCTGAATGGTGTGACCTGTCGTTTGCTATATAAAAAAAATACACCCAATAAATTAAAGAAAAACAATAGTTTGAACTTGCTTTTTGGTATTTATATATATTTCTTTTTTTAGGCATCGCTGGCTGCACTGTATGACGGATGACCCCCCCACCACACACCCGCCGGAGCCCAAGAAGTTCCTGGCTGAAGTTCACCAGTTCAATGTGAGCGGCAGCCCCCAGCAGTATGTGCCCTACTCCACCACCTGCAAGAAGATCCACGAGTGGGTTCCACCCAAAGCCGGAGCTCAGTAAACTCTGACCGGATTAATGACCATGTGACCATGTCAATAAATGTTAATAAATGTTAATAAATTATGCTTTTCCCAAAAAGTCCTAATAAAATCTCCACACATATGTTTACGACGGAGGTGGCTGTTTTTACAAAGCTGTTTCTCACATATGCAGAAGATTGATTTGTTTCTGCTCGATCTCTGATCAAAGTCAAAGGTCCAAAGGTGTCAAATAAAGTACATTTTAGGGAATTTGTTAAAAGGACATCTAGAATATTCCCAACTGACTGAAGGAGAAGTCTAATCTGGTTCTTCCCATACCATCGAATCACTCTTGTTTTATTAAAGAAACAAGCCTGTGATTTAAAATTTCAAGTAAAAATATGAACAGGAAACACTCAATAGGTCAAAATAAAAGGTATCATAAAATTTGAGAATTTCTGCATCTTTGTCTATTGAATATATTGTATAGTTTTACTATTTAAAATTAATTTATGAACTATTCAATGTGTACACAACAAATGGTAAGATAATGGTCATTAAATATCACTTACCTCATACATTTAAAAAAAAAAAAAAGCTGTATGCAATAAATCTCTCACCATGAAGGTCGTAATGTTGACTGTTGTGAAAAATGTATTACAGAGATGTTGATTCAACTGAATTATCAAGTAACTAACAAATCAATTAGATATTTAGAATGAAAAAATAAGGAAATATACATAAACGACACAACATTGTATTTTCAAGTTATGTTTTCGACCACTCTAGACCATTTATGTAAAATGATGTTTAATTTGTCTTTACAGATAGTACCGACACTGGGCGCCAGGTGGCACACTTACCCCTTTCATAATCTCATTTCTGAGATACCTTAATGAAACCCATTTCTTATGTAATTCACGTATAGATCAAGCCAAACACAAAACAGAGAAAATAATTGTGACAGGATCTGAAAAATATTTAGCTTTGAAAGATGTATCTTGGGAGCAGATCAACATAAGGCTTCAGGCAGATGGGAAACTGTCACTGGAGATAGGAACCAATAATTATTTTTCAGTTGATACAAGATTATATTGGAAGTAACTACAACGATCACATTCAAATATATACAGATGCATCGAAAGGTTCAGACAACAGAATAGGCATTTAATTCATAATTCCAAAATTTAACATTAAAGTATGCAAAAGAATAGCACACAAACAAACATGTCTCAGGAAATTGTGACTATTGTGATTAACAGGAAACAATAGGTCAGGTCATACTGTACTGTCCAAAATATAATGAAGAGAAACATCTAATTTTGAGCCTCACAAAACTGAAGCTGAGGTTAAATTTAATAGACATTTTACAGAGAAGTTCGAATGAAAAATGTTAAGAAGCTCTGATACAGTATCTTAGAAGAACAAGTTTAATAAAAAAGAATTTAATTGTATGTTATTTACTTGTCTAAGTTTCCCTTAGTACAGCTACGCTCGATCCACACTCCATACCAGTCGGTGGCGGTAATGCACCATAAAGTCTTTTTTTTTTAGCCAACCGCCATTAAAAACCAACAAGGCAAGACCTAATGAACCTCAATTCCCAGAATGCCGTGCGGCGAGGCAGTCTGGGCCGTTTGTCCGCTTGTCGCTTCGACAATGCAGCTTTTAATGGAGCTGTGAGCGGTGCGGGCAGAAAACGCAGCGGCACCGCAGGCTTGTCTGGAGACCAGAGCTCATTTACGCCGTCACCACCACCAGCGAGCTGTTTTTCACGGGCTGGACGAACCTGCCGAGAGGCAGTGATTCAGTTTTTTTTTTTTTTTTTTTTTTTTTTGCCTGGGCACCCCGACTCTTCTGTTGGAGGGTGAGTAGCTACTGAAGCTAATGTTGCTTCTGCCAGTTTTTGCGAGCGAAAATGCGTTTTGTTGTGACCAGCGCTGGCTAGCAGGCTATAAGCTAATTGGCCAGATGAGACATATGGCCCCTTGTGCATTTCCCCTGCAGCCCCCCGACACCACCCCCCACCCTGTCCCTCTGAAAGACACTACTTTCACGTCCTGTTCTCAGTCCTAGACGTGGCATTTGAAACTGCTGCAAACGTGAACCGTGTTTAGTTTTTGTGAGACTTTTGGACAGTTGAGCCATTTTCTCTTTTTGGCAGCCTCTTCCAGTCGTGAGTGTGTTTTGCTTTGATCTCGGCTGAGGCACACGTCAACCCAGCCGGTGTTTGGTCGGGATGTAGACAACAAACGACTGTACTTGTTAAGGTTCATGCCATTTATTCATATTTTGCCTCCCTTATCAGATAATCTTAAAGTGTAAGTTGAAGTTGTCACGCCGAATTCCATTCAAAAAAGTGCAATTTTAACGTGGAGCCGCTTGTAGAGACCCGCACTCACTGGCCTGATCTTTTGGTGATAAAGGAGACCACTGTGGGGTTTTCGGCTCAGTGAATATCAGTAAATACACCAATGATCATCCTGCCAGCTAACATGCACTTAAATATGCATTTTCACTATTGTTATAAAATTGTGAAACTAAAGATGTGCCATTAGAGATTCTGTAAGGAGTGCTGGAAAATGGTGTGTCTTGTGTGGGGTTCAAAAATTTTGCTCCATTCTGGTGTTATCTTTAACCAAAGTGGCTCATAATTTCTTTGCTCTGATAGACACAATGACCCGCATAACACAGACAGGAGTATGACTGCATCAGTCCATGTGAAATATTTCTCTGTTGGTGGGGGAATTTTAAGTGTTAGGTTTTAATAACCAAACAGCTGCATTGATTTTCCCCAGCTGGCACCCCTTATATTTAAGTGTAGTTATAGTTATTTTCAGGCAAATATATTGCTATCATTCAATGCACTCTTCAACTAACTGTTCAACAAAATATTGTACAGCATGTAATGCATTCGCCTGCATTAGTCTTTGCCTGTGCCTAATAATGTGGTAACTTAGGACAGCTGTGTAATTTTCCTGATAGGACAAAGGAATTGAGTACAATCCTCTTGAAGCAGTTTCCTCTTTGTGGACTGTGAGCTGAGAACGAAGATGAGGCTCAGCATGTTTGTGGAAATGCTGAGGTTCCTCCGCTGGTCAATGCTTTCAAAACGTGTTTTAGTCACAAGTGAATCAGTTTTTGCTGAGCCAAAAGTTGTTGGCGTGGAGCGCCAAATACATATGGTTTTGTCAAATACATCAACTAATCATAGTTAATGAGATGAAATTACGATTTTACAACTTGATTACGTGTTATATTGTAGCTTTTCAAAGTCGGAAACTTTGGAATGGAGAACAAAGAGAACAAAGTTGCTGACTGTGAACATATGCAGCGTCCTGAATCTGATGATGCAAAGAAAATTGAAAAGGGATTGCAATGTATTGGTTGTGTGCAAAAATTGAGATTTCACATTGGCGTCTGGACTGAATGGTCTTTCCTTGTGTCCAAAGCAAATATTCTCTTAGTTTAAATTCTTAGGTATATTTGTCCTGAATGATCTAATTTCAGAGGCTTGTGGTGTTGAGAACTGGGCAGTAGTTGCCCTATACAAAGGTTTAGATTGTAGATTTTGCAGGTCAGGTGTCTCCCACCCAGTCTTTGCCAAGGCCAGTGAATAAATCACAGCAGGATGCAAACCATGTTCACTGCTGTTTTTATTTGTAGGCATTCTTCTGTCGTAGATGTTTATTTTTTACACTGAGACATAAACAACAGCAGTATGTTATTTCAGTATTTGTAAGCTATGTACTAAACAGAAGAGGCTGTTTATAAAAAAATAAAATCACAATCAAACAAACCCTTTCAAAAATAAATCTCAGTGCTCGTCTGTCTGAAAGCAGCCCTGCCATGGCCATACTGAACCGCGGACTGTGTGGGACTGCATGTACTCCACTAGTGACAAGGATATTGATCTTTTTTTTCCCATTGGGGTGAGATTACCACAACTTTGCATTTTTTTTTTCTTGTGGTCACATTGTAATCAACAACCACTGCAATACAGAATAATTGCACAGTCAGCTTTTCAATGTATTGCTCTTCGCTGCAAATATCAGTCATTAAGTCATTATAGATGGATAATTAGTAAAGTTTCAATTTATTTATTATTATTTTTAAAATACAGATATATTAATTGGGACTAAACAGATGACTAGAGGTGTCAGATAGCATGGATTGATGTCTTTTTGAAATGCATTTACATGCAAACAAAGTGCTGGCTTATGTTTATTTTGCCACACTATTTAACCTTTCCATGATCATATCTTCTTACACACCACACCAAAATTATAACTTGGTCACATACAGGGATGTGTGTAGTTTAATAAGTTGATATGGTTACAATATAGTAACCTCAGTTTCTTTCTCTCTCTCTCTTTTTTTTTTTTTTAATAATGGCTTACATTGCACCTGTGCATATTTTTGGTTGTGATGTGGTTTGACACTGGATCAGTATCCCAGATTCAACAGCTGAGACTCAAATATTTAATTTACGGATATACAAGCATGAATTTGTGATCTTTTTCTTTTTCCTTAAAAACAACATCAACAAAGTTGTTTCTTTCTGTTGAGTAACTGATTAATTGACCTATGGATTTACTGCTGTATACTGCTGTGGACTGCAATTCATATGTGGTCATTCTGATTTGTGACTTATCTGGTATAAACCTCACAAGCCACACTGAGAGATTGTGGCGGTGTCCTTGAACATAAAGGATTGGGCATTAATCGGCATATCTTCATCATGAAGGTGTGGAAATTCAGCGGCGGGCTGTCAACTGATCCGTCCTGCTCCTCTGTGAGAAAGTACAGAGGTTTAGTTCAATTAGAACAAAAGAGTGTCCTCGTCATGGAGGAGTGAGCTTCTCTACTCTAATGAACATCTGCTTTAAGAGGCAGGAAAAGTTAGGCTACATTAACCTAGGACATTTAGTTCTCTGTTTATTGAATAACAGCAGGATAGGGCTCTTTTTTTGGGGGGGGGGGGGGGGGGGGGGGGGCTAGGCAGAGAGAAATAAATGGCATGGATAAAATTTCTGACAAGAACAGATGTAACAGCTCGTAGCTGTGTGAGAAAAGAAAAATGCTGGGGAATGATCGAAGAGATGGCAGGACTAGTTTTACTTTTGGCAGAATAAGCAAACATCAGCTCCTTCCGCCATGCCTGCTAGTCAGACTGATTTCTCAGCTAATTCATTTTCCGAGCAGCAATAGTTCTTTAAATAGAGCACAGTTTTCCCTTCTTCAGTGGACCTTAGTTAGTGCATTTCACTGTCAAGCTCAAGGTAAGTGCCATATGTGACTGAAGCAGTTAAAAATAAACCTTTTGTTGCAAGGCAAGGGTGAATATTTGAGTGTCACTCCTGCTTTTCTTTTTACGCAATTAACAGAGAGCATGATGTCTTGTGCAAAGAAGACAATCACTCTGACAACGCGGTCAGTACTTTTATGTATGCTACCATGTAACACTTTTGAATGATGCCTGCAAACAATTCTGCCACTAGCTGTTATTGACATGCTCTGAGTCTTGGTAAGACGGAGTTGCCGTTAAGAATTTGACCTACTACGGTGTGACTGCCCTATGTTGACACTCAGGTGCAATCTCTTTTGGGGTGGTACAGTGCAATAATTCTCTCATGTCAGGGGCTAATCACCCTGGCTTCTATCCCACAATCCATCAGTGTCTGGAGGACTAGGCTTGCAGGGTTCTGGCAGCTGTTGCCGGGCTGAGTCAATCTGTTATGGTCTATGCCAGCCTGTGCAGGAGGGGGAGAGGAAGAGCTCTCAGGAGGCAGCAGCAAGCAGGGCTGCTGGCGCTGCTGTGGCAAGATAACAAGAGGATTTATTTGCGAGGAGGGCAGGATTTTAGGGCTTGTGTGTGCATTTTTGTGTGTTACCCGCTAAATATTTCCTCTGTGGACTATTTGTAGAGGAAAGCCAGGTTTTGTCATGTATGAATTAAGCAGGAACGCTGGAATGAGTAGTTGATCAACCTAAAGTTAATTGTCTCAGTAATTGTTCAAGGTATTTAACAACTAAAAAGTTAGTTTCTCCAGTGTGAGAATTATTTTATAAATTAAATACTGTTTTAAGCTGTTTTAAGCTTTCAGTCAGATCAGACCAATAAAGACATTTGAAGACATCAAAGACATTAATTAAAGAAAAAGTAATCTAATAATGTAATTAAAGTAAATGAAGTTCAAAATACACAAAATAGCTCATAATAGCAATTTCATTTGTAGATCATTGTGAAGAGTCTGGCTTATTTAACATTTCAACACAAAGTCATATGCCACTGATTTTTAAGCTATCCATGCTAACAGCATCAAAGTGATAGTTGTTTAAATTGGTCTTATTAGGGAACAAGGAGAGCATTCGGTGGACTTAGCCAGGACTTTTTTATTTCTCTGATTATCAAACTGGCTTACAAGCTAGTCCTATTTATGGATTTAGCCTACTATGTTGATATTGCAGGGCTGGCATGAAG
Organism: Echeneis naucrates; assembly: GCF_900963305.1. Taxonomy (NCBI): domain Eukaryota; kingdom Metazoa; phylum Chordata; class Actinopteri; order Carangiformes; family Echeneidae; genus Echeneis; species Echeneis naucrates. The sequence goes on from NC_042534.1 coordinate 7,819,897, forward strand.
TGGTGTTGATGCTGAGAAAGGGAATTGGCAGAGACCTCACAATTAGACTCAGTCGTCAAAGCAAATATTAGCAGTCATACTTCCGTTTGCAGACTGTTCAGAGTTCCCATCTATTCACCACTTTTGGAGGGTAAATGGAGGGTGAAGCCACAATAACTTAACTTTGTGTCACATCCTATGAAATTTGTCAAACCTGAAAATGCTAAAAAAACTAAATTGTGGGACGTGAATAAATGGTTAACTTTAAATTCATTAAATCTCGCTGCTACCACAAATACTAATTAATGAAATTAATATAACAACCTCCCACTGCAAGTCAGCGCCACACTGGCAAACAGCAGCTGCCCCATCTGCTTATGTCAATGTCTGGAATTTCTAAAAAAGCTCGGTGGAAAGTGGGGAAACTAAACTTTTATGAAGGCTGTGTCTCATAAACTGCCATATAGGCATTCAACTGGAGCAACATGTGACCAAGTGTAAACACAGGGTGTTAACCTGCCTGGAGAAAAGGCCAATGTTAATCACGCTGTAAACATAATGACTTTCTGGGTCTTCTCTCAGACTAGTCAGCTATACCATTTTCCAATTTTTGTTTAATTGACATGGAATTTTATCAATAGGTGCATCGTCAATGAAAACTTAGTGAGGTATTTTGAGTAGTCAGCAGAAAAAGCACAAGTTAAACCTCTTACATTTATGAATGTGCTGTTCATTTCAGCTGTCAGTAAGCCAGCATGCAAAACTCCTGGACCATGGCACAATGCAACAATGAAAACTGTTTCATTGCTACATTTGTTTTACTTAGCGGCATTTTATTCATGAGAAATCAAAATAAATTGCTGTTGCCATCAAATGTTTCACGGTTCATCTCTCATATGCAGAGTTGTTTTTTGGGGAACCCCAGTAGAAAGTTATATTTATCAGAGAGAGGCCAAACGCTCAATTTCACAGTTAAGGATTCACAGCAATATGTGAAGATCTCTTTTAAACCACTTCACGTACTGAGAAAGCTCAGATGTGAAACTAGATTAATGTCTTGACTGGTCCTATCCTGCACATTGCATTTCCTCCATCACCACACAAACCTACTTCAGAGTGGGTCAAACATAATACATGACATTGTCATGCCACATACTTTTACTATGGTAGCTATGTCCGTATTCATTTTATCGAACAACGTTCTAACAGTTTATTAATGAGAGTATTAATGTGTAATGTGTACTGTCACTGGGGGGAAAAGGGGGATTTTTTTGGGCAATGTCTCGTTGCAAATTGCTCAACATCACAGAAGTTTGTTTTTTTTTTCCCCCTCCTTTCTTTCTTTTTGACATACTCCAACCTCTGCTGCAGTGAATTCGACGTGTATTCAATCACTGAAGCAGCTACCACATTGGAATACAAAAAGACTTTGTCCTGTCCTCATTCTTTCCTTTGACTCAGAAAAAAACCTGTGTAACACTGAGTTGTTGAAATTGGTGCATGTGTGATGACTAGATACGCTTTGCTCTTGACAAAGCTTGATTATATCCCAGTTGACTAATTAAAGTCGGTCCTGCCCTTCAGAAATATGACATTTCAGCTTTTGAAAGGTCCCGAGCTTTTGATTAATGAGAGCAGTTTTAATTTAGCTCTGCGTAGCTGCAGAAATACTTACTTGATATGCACCTGGTTGGGAAAACATAGCCTCAAACTGCTCTGCCCCTTTTCATCTCTACGTAAAGTAATTGTGCAGACGCAAATGGTGAAATGAGGACCACGTGGCAGCCTGTAATTAGATTTTTGGTAATGAATGGGTCAAATACCCGTTTCTGGCATTTGGGCTCAGAAATTGTCTTCGAAGAGAGCTAGAAGATGAAATCACTGTGTCACATGAGACGGGTGCCTGCTGTATCACATGACATGGATGCACAGCTTTTTTTTTTTTTTTTTTCCTTCAACTTTGGTTTCCCAAAATGGTCAATATTCAGGAGGGCTACACATGATATTCCCATGTGAGAATTGGGATTGTCGATAAATGTTTTTCAGGATCAGGTTTTACACAATCAGCTTTAAATCTGAAAAATTTCTTCACATATTGAAAACATTACTATTTATGAAATTTTTAACTGTTTGGGCAGTCTTACTATAACAGAAATGTGTTAGTTGTTAACAATCCCAATAAAATTCCACAGTTCTTGACACCAAAGTAACATAGCTAAACACAAAACAAAAGAGGCTTCTACACGCACACATTAACAAACGCATGCGCACAACCCATTATAATCAGTGTGCCAGCAGTAGTTTAAATGGGCTGATAAGTTCACAGAGCAGCAATGTGACCTCAAAAGTTTTTGTTTGCTTTTTTTTTTTTTTTTTAAACTGACATATCAGGCCATTGGGATTTGTCCCTTGATCCCAATGGCCGTTCTCACTTTGGCTGTTCTTGGGCCAATGGCAAAACTGAGCACGGAGCTGTCACTGGCTCTGGTTTGTGAAGTGTTGTAACCAACAGAAGTTGATGGTGAACTTTCAAATCTTTATATTTAGGTTTCTGACCAAACTGATACTCAGGACAAACAAACCACCAGACCACACACTGGTTAACCCCCCGCCGACACTAATGTAAACCCCCGAAGTTGTATTCTTTTCAAAGAGACAAGATGCAGTCAAGTGCAGTTGAGCTAGGCCTGTTTTGGTTGTGGTGCTATACAAACACTTTTAGGTTTCAGCAACATCTCACTTTTTCCATGTTAGATTGCTGAATATTTTTCAACATCATCATCTGTGACCACATCATTCTGTAGTTTCTTTTCTGATCAGTAAACAGCAGCAGCTCCAACAGCATTGATTAATCCAGGAAGCTCATCAGTGGCAACTATGCAGAGTAATCAAGAGAGCGAGGCTAGCTAATTTATTTGTAAACTGTGACACACAGAAGAGAAACATCTGCTGGGTCAGAAATCGCAGAGACTCCATGCATCAGATTACTGAAACCATCTATGCAGATGTGACTTTCTTTTTTTAGGTCCTTTCCTCTGGCTCACCCTGTCAGACATTTTCCCCCACTGATCAATGAAATGACAACCATATCAGTGGTAACAAACAACATGTACTTAGGTGTCCTGTTCACGATCAGTTCAGACTTAAGAGCCAGTGCCGTTGTCCTCAGAGATGGAGGACACCTATGCAAACAGGAACCATGTGAACCATTAGATTTTGTATGGAATCTCATTAGATATTCATGTTTTCCTGTAACCTTATTTAAAAAGTTCAGATCAAGTTGAAAAAAGATAAATGCATGAACAGGCCAAGTTGTTCTTATCATATGTTCTGTACATATCTTCATTTCAACAATGCAGATTTGACTTAAAAAATTGAAAACTTTAAGTCCTCCATCCACCAAAGTGTGGACTGCCATTCTTGGGCAAAAACTTGTACATGTACATAAAATAGTTTTGACTGCACTGCACAGAAGATTAATTCCACTCTCATGTATCATCAATGCCAGTAAAACCATGATTAGAAGAAAGAGGGGAAAACCAAACTCACATTTTCAACTTACTCTGTTTTTGTGAGGAGCAAAGTAACAAAGCTAACTAACCACTTTTGGGAGACAGAAAGGCACCTAATTAAATTCAAAAGTCAAAGAATCCCTTCTTTTTATAAAGTTTAAAAATCATCAGAAAAATGTGTGGGCTGTTGTATGTGTGTTGAAAAACGGGGGAGTCCTGTGTGTCTGCATGTCTTATGCTGACTCTAATTGGCTGTCACACTCTCAGTTCTCACCATCGTGGCAAGAGTCTCTCCTCGCCTCACCCCTGCAGGGCACAGTACCCAAGCCACAGCAGTTTTCCAGCGCTGGCTTCGGTGACAGATTAGCACTCGCTGCAGAGACAACATGATGCATTTTGTTTGTCACTCTTGCAGCCTTTACAAACACAGAGCATCGTCACTCAAGAGCTTCACAGACTGGTCAGCAGGTCTTGAGAGAAATCCCAGCGTACAATCGTGTATACCTTTTACCTTTGATCATCTCCTAAAGGTCAAAAATGTGCAATCCTGCTAGGGCACGGGCACCTTTTTTTGCTCTACTATGTAATCTTGTTCATATTTCAGGAGCTTTGGAGGTTGGAAGGCACCCAGAGCCATCTGTCATTATGCACTCATTCCATCTCTCCTTCTTTCTCTGCTGGTGTCTCTTTCTTTCTGTCTCTCTCTTTCTCTCTAAAATAGTTTACTGCAAAGTTATAAATACACATCATCAGACAACATGACTATGCATGTAAGAGAGATGGTTGTTTTCAAAAAATGGGGCAGTGAAGGGTGTGTTTTCTGCCTGCCTCCGTTTGTCTCTCGCCTTTTAATAGTCACACTGACCGACAAAGATCAGCAACGTGCTCGTAGATTTTGCACTGAGTAGGAGGTGTTCCACATGGAGGGCAATTTTAATTGTTCCTGCGCTGGGTCATCACCACACTGATGCTCCTGCTGATGATAACTGCCTCAGTGTGATCTCCTCAGCATTATTAAAATAATAAAAAGAAGATGGCAGAAAGCACCACCCACAGGAAAGTTTTCAGTGCTGAGACGGGGTGTGGTTCTGTATAGCTTGGTAGTGTTATTAATTACATTATTATAAGAACATAAGTGTGTGTGTGTGTGTGTGTGTGTGTGTGTTATTTAAGATACTACTAAATAGTTTATAGCATGGATGATAATTTGCAATTATGCAAATTTAGCAATTACTTTTGCTTGGCAAAGCAGCATTTTTGTACTCGTGTGATGTAGCATCTTGATTTCTTCAGTCTTTTCTTAATTGGATTAGATTTGGTCCAGTTATTTTCTTCCTCCAAAGATTGCTTCTCGGTTAAAGAATATTTAGTGATATTTCATTGCAATTATGTCATGATGAGTTCATTTGAACCAAATAATTTCACTGAAGCAGCAACCAGCAACAAATCTAGTGCATAAATGGATTTAATGCCATATCTCCACACATAAACAGGTGTCAGAAAACTGGTTGAGGTTGATTTTTCTAGAAACTCTAATTGCATCTGTCTGGCTGTGATCTTTGTCAGAGTCAATCTGTTACACACATACAAGTGAAGTTTCATCTACTACATATGGGTCACTCATTTAGTCTGGCCTCAATGAGTGAACATTAATAAGTTTAAGTCAATAATAAAATAGGAACATTTTTTTAAAGATGATGAAATTGAGAATTTATATGATAAAATTAGATAAATCAAAATGCCTGATTTGGTTTTCAGTAAATTAATCTACTGAGAGTTTCTGAACAAAATCAGACAATGAGCCATTTTGTTTAGTAAAGAACTAAAAAATTGTCTTCTGTCAATTTGAGAAGTTGTACATTTTCTGACTTTCTGTGACCTTTGGAGTGTCACTCCACCTCCCTGCAGGCACCTCTGTAATTTACCAGTGAAAAAGGTCCTTGAGATGGTTCAGTCAGCCGTCTGGAGATGAGCTGTGATCCATGGCTGCAACAGCTGCTCCCTTCACACAGCCCTGTGACTGTGCCTTCCGCTGCAGCTGCCTCCATCTATTTTTTTCTTTTTTCCATCACCTCCACAGGGAATGCCTTACCTCAGTCTCTTCCATGAAATCACAATTAATCATGGTGAGAATAGTCTCCCTAAGTACAATAAGTGAAAGCCTTTTAAGGAGAGAAGTTCATCAGGCTAACCTGAACTCCCAGTAGGCGTGATGGTTTTCTGAAGTGCAGGAGTATCACCTCCAGTTGTCTGTGCTGAGCCTGAGCTTTGTACGTTTAGATTTCTGCTAAGGTTGCACAATATGAAAAAATGTCATTGCGGTTATTTGTGGCATTGGGTTTGAGTTCAAATTGTTGCTTTTTGTGTTTTCTTTTCACTGAAAAATCATTTAAAAGGACAAAGTGATTTTTGTTGGGTCAAATTTAAATTTTCCTATATCTGTAGGATATGATTTATAGATCAGGGCGTCTCTTACACATCACACGCTCATTGTTAACAGTGACACATTTTACTGAAATCAAAAAAATTGCAGATCTTTTAATTTGAATCTAGCACAAGGCCGTATTACAATTTTGATGAATAAACTTAAATAAATTGTGCTTCACTTGTCATTCTTTCTTCTTGAAGTTGCAACTTTGCTGTGACTGTTATTTTCAGTTACGGCCGGTTTTTATTTATTTATATTTTTTTCAGTTAATGTTGTACTCCATGCAGTGCAGGTTTTTTAACCAGTGATTAAATATAATTTCATTTTCAATTGATGACAATCATAACTTGTAGCTCAGTTACACATACAAGGTGAGAAAATCCATAAGCGAAATGAGCACATGATATAAATGCTTTCAGTGCCATCAGCACCAACAATATTTTTTTTGTTGTGTGTGTGTGTGTGTGTATTGATTTTCACGGTATTTATGATAAGTGGTTTTAGTGTTGGAGTATATGTTACTCCCTTAGTTCTGCAGTGACATGACAGTGCTTAAACAGTCAGGTATTAATGTGAGAAATGTTGTAATGCTGCAAAAAAAGCATGTCTTTCCTTGTCCTTGGACATTTTCCTCTAAGATTACTGTGGATATGTGTCAGCATGCTGAAGTTACAATTCACTTCAAAGTACCACTGTGCCTAAATACAGATGCATCACTGTAGTCTTTATGCCATTTATAAGATTTACTTTTTGCTTTTAGGGGCAGAACCCCAACCTGACTGTCAAATTACTGATTCCTTTATTGTAGTTTTTATTTGTGTATCATTTATATCCAAATCACTTTAGTGGAGAGTCATTGGAAGACAGCATTTGAAATCTTGGGATTTCAAATGATTTTTTTTTTTTTTTTTTGAGACATTAAAAGAAAAAATCAAAGGTCTATCTTGTTAATATTTCAGTTCTTAGAGTCACTACCACTTGGAAACTTGCTCTTCGGAGCCTCATTAAAAATACAAGCTATGTGATCTCTCTGTCAGCCTGAGATTCGTCAGTTCATCCCCCAATGTTTCAAAAGCTCCGTCAGACATCTCTTGTAGACGGACAGAGAAATGCCAAACAATCCTGAATTCTGCTGCAGGATGTGCCGTTTCCCAGAAACCTCATCTTCAGCTCACTCATGGGCTGCTAATGCTGTCTTTCTCCACACCCCACACGCAGTGCTATCTTTCAGTCAGCTTGATTGCATTCAGGTGGAAATCTAGTTGTCCCACTGAGCAACAATCCTATCTTTTCTATGCTTCCACTTCCTTCACAGAGGAATGTCAGGACTGTCTTCGAAAGCAAGGCCAGTGTGCAGGGAGACTGTTAAAACATTTATATAAGCGCTTCCCCTCAAATGTCTGGGAACTTGGATGCAGCTTCCTCACTTCAATCAAGCTTGGAGATCAGCACCTGCTGCGGTTATTCTTTTGACTTCAGATGAAGCCATTTTGCTCAGACCTGCTCAGCATTAATCACAGCGTGATGCACGTCTGAGTGCCTGCAAACATTACTGTAAATTCTTTCACACTCCGTGACTGGGCTTAGGCTAAGAATGTGCTTTTGATTGACATCATCGTGTGTTCCAAATCTCTGTCCAATAAACCCCATTGGTACCTCAAAATCAAATTAACACGCAGCTAGACTGTTGCGGCCTGTGTTATTCATAGGCCTGACCAGTAATTTGCTGACTAAGTCGTTTCTCCCTTAGTGTTCACCATGTGGAGCAAAAGCTTTTTATCTGGGTCATCAGCGTGGCGGCTGTGCTTCAGCTTCTCATTTCCCCCGAGAAGACCGCACAGTATTTCATTTAAAAGTGTTGTAAGATTTTACCCCTCTGCAAATGGACTGGATTCTGTATCAAATTTATATTGATTTTCAGCATGACTAATGGAATATTTATGGTATATTATACAGAGATTAGTCATCTGTCAGCATCTGTGGAGAATTATTTCAACATAATATCATCAAATTATATTATTCCAAAATAACCAGAACATAACACTTGGTGCCTGCCGCCCAGTGCCTTCAGGCTGTGATGTGTAAGGTGAAATCAAGGACGGGAGTGTCAGTATCTGTTAAATGTTTAAGTTCACTCTCAGAGCTCTGCAGCCTGGCTTTGTATGGCTAAAGCCTAGAAGTGAAAATGGCCACATCGGCAGCCCCTTTATATGCTTAACACCGAACCGCCTCGCAGCTCAGTGGTAGGTAATGATGGCATTATCATTGATCCCCCTGCTAAGTAAGTCCAGAGTGATCGATGCTTCTCTATCTGTTTTCCATGCAGACAGATTAAGCTGACTGGAGTGGAGAGAAGACATTCTGCAGATTACAAAGCTACAATTGAAGGGATTGAGGCTTAGTTTCTTTTGTGTGTGTGTATGTCTGGCTCTGTGTGTGTTTCTGAGAAGCAGCCACAGGCAGAGCTTTAAACCAGCATGTTTTCTGGCCCCAGATTAGGCCGTGCAACAGCCTTTGCCAACATCTGTCTGCTATTACCCCTGTGACACTGGCAGTCATGCAGCAATTAATCAGACTTGTGATAGTTGCCTCTCGTTCGCTCTGCACCTCAGGCACATCACTGAGTAGCAGGATGGAGGTCAGTGTTCAAAGGGTTGTAAGCTCCGGGACTTTTTCTGTACACCTCCCCTCCTAACTACATCAGACGCCACTGACCTGTAGTTACTTTGCAGCACCAGAGCATCTTGTCTAATAATAAACCAAGGTGGTCTATTTTCAGATTTGCCTGACCTTTGAAGCCAACAATATACCCCACATCCATCTGTCTGGTTCACACGGATGTTATTTTTTAATCTATTTCACTTCTCCTAAAACAGGCATTTCGAATATTAACTCTTTTTTTTTTTTTTTTTTCTATTCACGTATTAACGGATTAATCAAGGAAACGCTTTAAAACGCAATTAGATTAATAGTGTTTTTCAGTGGTCTGTGGCAAATGGTAAAGTGTTTTATGTCAACCGATACAAACTTTGTAACTATGTAATAATTAAGGTGCAGTCAGACGTGAGAAGGAAGAGGATGTTGGTCACTTTAAGGGAGATAAACTTGCTTGCCTGTCCTGTGAGTGGCCGATTACCTATCCTTATTTAAAGGTGCTGCATTTCAGGAGAGCTGGGAATTGCTACGTGTTCGAAATACCAGGCACATGAAGGCACCAGGAAGAAATGTTTGTTTGACACAGAGCAAACATTAAGATGGCATCTGCCCCCTCAATCTAACTGAACTGTAAAGAACAACATTACTACCACAAAGGTTTGAATTTGGTAGTAGCCCAGGGAATAATAATCCTTATCCCGGAGCGCTGTTATGTCGGCTCATGGTAAACGCCACCTGCATTCTTCTTTACCTCTGTTTTCTGTGACTGTGTCATCCTCAATTGTACCGATTTATCAAGGCTGGCTCTCAGTGTTGCTGCTTTAGTAATGCATTCGATAAAGGCTTTGTGGCACTCGGCCTATCAGCTGACATCCTCAAGGCTTGTGTTGCGGTGTGATAATAACGAGCTCAGAGAGCCTTCTGCTTGTAGAATGAAAGAATCCACAGCGTTTAGATTATGCTCGTGATGTGGGAACATTTCAGACATTTACGCCGCTTAAAGTGTAGTTTCTGTGACTTCCACTGTTGCTATGGATTTTAGCCCAGAGCTATCTTTTCAAAATATCTGTAAACTGGAAAAGCAACTCCTAAGGTGTTGAATTTTCTCTTGCATTACCTATCACAAGGTGAAAGTGAGTTGAAGCAGAAGGATTTGAATTGTTTTTGCATTAATTTCAAGATGAGACACAAGCCACTAGTCTGAAAGGAACCCCCTGTGGCCTCGCCCCGCAAACTTACAGAAATAAAACTAGCAAACTGAAAATGTCTACTTCAGAGGGTGCATCTGTTTTCCTTTGGTGTTTCCTTTTAATCCTTTTCTCCTCTGGACTAGTGATGATAATTTGAATCACTCTCTAAGATGGTGCGTTATCAGGGAGGCCCAGTAATTTGAGTCAGTGATGAGGTCGGGATGCAGAAGGGGGCCTTTAATGAGATTTGCTGGTGGTGCTGTTGGTGTTGGCTTGCCTACTGCGTATAGTTTACCACTGATGTCTCTCCCTTGCTTTGTACTGAAACTCAGAAAAAAAGGATATTGAGAGAAAAAGATATCCCTTGACATTTAGTGGCATACTGATTTATTTTATTTTATTTTTTTCCCCCTCCTCCAACTAAGCAACTATGCACAGAATGTAGGAAAAAACAGAATGAGTCTCGCTCTTACAGTGATTGTACACTGTAAATTTTAAAGATTGACTTTTCTGTGTTCTCTGCAGCCTTTCAAAACTCAAATTTCCGTTGACAATTTAGGCTGCCATTATAAAACCAAAGTCGATCTTTGGAGAATCAGTATATTACACTGTCTTTCTACACTGCTGTGACTTTCACTACATTGCCCCAGAATTGGAGTGTTACAGAAACACTGCTGTACCATTTCAGGTTGAAAAGTTTGAAGTTGTCTTGTTGTCTAGATAGACAAAAACTGAGAGCTTTGGAAAGTATGAGGCGATCATAACTAAGTCATAGACTACATGTGGGTCAAAGCAACAACAGAAATGGGTCTGAGGAGTCGTCTTTGTTTGCAGCTGTTGTGCAGTGAAATTCTGTACATGACCACAACTTGGTCTGCTCTCAGTTGCCCTCAGCTGATTATGTGCAGAAAATACTGTGAGTGAGTAAAGCAATCTAATCCACTTTCTGTTTGCACCTGCCTCCACATGCCCAGTGTCATCTATATATTTAGATGTTTTCAGGTGTGTTCTTACAGACGCAGACTGGTTCTGATGAGGAGCTAAAACACCTATCTGGTTACAGATTATCATTTTTAAAATGTTCATTTTAAAATTTCATTGGAATAAATTTATATCTTGCTCAGTCATGTGTTTTTAAGAAGAGCAAGAAAAATTTTAGATTTTTAATCTTAAAAATTTCCCATGGGCTGAACATCAGATTCTGATTGTACTTTCATATATTTAAGCAGTCTTCTGTTTGATCATACTCCACATAATCTGTCTCTCATTGGCTCATTTTCATGTTCTCCTGTTACAGGTTTTGTATTAAGACGGAGGATTCTGTGATTTCTTCACTAAAGGAGAGAGAAAATGAGCACATCCTGGAAGGAAGCTACTGGCCCACCCAGCTTCCTCACTCACCTGTGAGCAGCCATGCCCTCTCTGCATCACCCATCGAGGGGCACCCCTCCCCACCTCTGGGACTGTTTCCTGACATAGAAGTGGAAGAAAAGCTGAACAATAGAAATGGCATTAGTTTGTGTTGTTGATAACGCTTCAGAGTACACGTTAGAGTGCAGGTGAGGCTGAATCCCTAGCCAATACCCACAGGACACTTAGTAGGAGGTAAACAGCCTCAGATGACCTTTACAGAAGGACAGTGCTACATCCTGCCTTGATGAATTAGTTGCTCTCTGCCTTGCTGACAAGGTCGATCATGGCTGTTGCCCATCCCCATAGCAACGGTTCCTTGGTGGGGCGAGGAGCAGACTGAGAAAGTCAACAATGCAGCGTAACAGTGGTGGCGTGGGTGCTGGAGGCCAGCCGTGGGTGTTGCGGCGTGTGCGTCTCACATGGCTCAGTTTCATGCTCTTCTTTATCCTGGTCTTCTTCCCACTTATTGCCCACTACTACCTCACCACCATTGACGAAGCTGGAGGTCCTGATAAGCGCATCTTTGGACCGCGGCCCGGTGGTGAACTTTGCGAGGCCAAACATGTGCAAGACCTTTGCCGCATCCGAGAATCGGTCAGTGAAGAGCTACTCCAGCTGGAGGCCAAAAGGCAGGAGCTCAACGGGGAGATCGCCCGGCTCAACCTGCGCATTGAAGCCTGCAAGCGGAGTATTGACAGTGCCAAGCAGGATCTGCTGCAGCTGAAGAATGTTATAAGCCAAACAGAGCATTCCTATAAAGAACTAATGGCCCAAAATCAGCCCAAGCTGTCTCTACCTGTAAGGTTGCTTCCAGACAAGGAAGACCCAGGACTGCCACCCCCCAAGTCTGCACGGTCCTGCCGCCTGCGATCTTGCTTCGACTATGGCCGCTGCCCTCTTACGTCTGGGTTTCCTGTGTACGTCTATGACACGGGCTCATATCCATGGGGGGAGCATCTCAACCCACTGGTGAAGCAGGCTTTTGCAGCATCAGTGAAGAACAACATTTATGTAACTGATAATCCCAGTATCGCCTGTCTATATTTGGTGCTGGTAGGAGAGTTGCAGGAGTCCTCTTCCCCACTGCCATCTCCCTCAGAGCTGGAGAAGCAACTAAAAAGTCTTCCTTACTGGAGAACTGATGGACACAACCACGTACTGGTGCATCTCTCTAGAAAGTCCATGACACAGAACTTCCTGTATAATGTGAGTACAGGACGTGCAGCAGTTGCTCAGTCAACCTTTTTGGAGCAGCAGTACCGTGAGGGCTTTGACTTAGTTGTGTCCCCACTGGTTCATGCTCTTTCAGAACCAAACTTTTTGGAAGTTCCCCCTCAAGTTCCTGTAAAGAGGAAATACCTTTTCACCTTCCAGGGGGAGAGGGTTGAGTCACTAAGGAGCAGCTTACAGGAGGCACCTCCTCAGTCTTTTGAGGAGGAAATGGAAGGAGACCCTCCAGCCGACTATGATGATCGCATAATAGGCACCTTAAAGGCCGTGCAGGACAGCCACTTGGACCAGGTGCTGGTGGAGTTCACTTGCAAGAATCCACGACCAAGTTTACCTACTGAGTGGGCTCTTTGTGGGGAAAGGGAGGACAGGATGGAGGTGCTCAAGGCTTCCACCTTTGCCCTGGTGATTGCTCCAGGAGATGGACAGCTGGTGGCCTCAGCAGGCTGTGGAATGAGACTCTTTGAGGCTCTTGAGGTAGGAGCCATCCCAGTCATGTTGGGGGACCACTCCAGACTACCTTACCACCAGTTTATCCGCTGGAGTGAAGCTGTCATTATAGTCCCCAAGCCTCGTGTCACGGAGCTACATTTCCTGCTGCGCAGTTTGTCAGATAATGATATGTTAGCTATGAGGCGGCAGGGCCGCTTCCTGTGGGAGACCTACTTCTCCACCTCTGAGAATGTAATCAGTACCATCCTTGCCAGCATCAGAACTAGCATCCAAGTTCCCGCTGCACCAATTAAAGAGGAACCAGCCCACGAGATTCCTCACAAAGCTGGGAAGCTGGCAGGAACTGATGCCAACCTGGCTGACAATGGGGATCTGGATTTGGGCCCTGTAGAGACAGAACCCCCCTACGCTTCTCCATGTTTTCTCCGGAACTTCACATACACAGCTGCAGACACCTATAGAGCATGGAACCGGGCCCCAGGGCCTTTCCACCTTTTTCCTCACACTCCCCTAGATCCTGTGCTACCCTCTGAGGCCAAATTCCTTGGCTCCGGGACTGGTTTCAGGCCTATTGGCGGAGGTACAGGGGGCTCGGGGAAGGAGTTCCAGGCTGCTTTAGGAGGGAACGTGCCACGTGAACAGTTCACTGTGGTCATGCTGACGTATGAGAGAGAGGAGGTGCTGATGAACTCTCTGGAGAGACTGAATGGGCTGCCGTACTTGAACAAAGTAGTGGTGGTGTGGAATTCCCCCAAGCCTCCTTCAGATGACCTGTTGTGGCCTGACATCGGTCTGCCCATTGTGGTGAGTGATACTCCAGAAATATTAACATGAACAGATTCATACGGATGATTGTTTTCTTTAATAAGGAACCCCTCTCTATTTCATCCTGACCCTCTTAGATGCATCTAAAAGCTCATCAGTAATATGTATCAAAGGTGTTGTCGTTTGCTTTAAACCTTTACAATGAGCTGCTTGGATCAGTGCCTCTTTGAATTATTCAGGAGTCCATACAAATGACCAACAAGATTTAAAGATTTCTAACATCCATGAGTAATAAAATTATCACTTTTACACCTTCAAAATAAAATATTCTTATGTTCGTATTCACACCATTCGTGACTGTTGGAAGCTCCATGGACAAAAGGAAATATGACATGGCTCTGCATTTGTCAGTGCTGTTTAGTTGTTGGTGCAAACCAATATTGGGCAAGAGTTAATGCTACTTTTGATCAATTTAGCAAAATTGACAAATCTCCAGTTAAGCTTCTTGAATTTGAGGCCTTATTGTGTTTGTAAACTGAGTATCTTTGAGTTTCTGTCGGACAAACATAATATGAAGTTGCCATCTTGGAATCTGGACAATTGAAGGATAATTTCCTGTATACGTTATAATTAAAGATTTTAACAGACCTTAACAGAGCACATGTATAATACATAGTTTCTAAGATCTTAATTTGAGATTAGTCATCTTCAGTGAAATGCCAGACAGTATCAGACAGTAGCTCCACCGTGGTTCTCCTGCTCTAAAAAGTATTCTCTGTGAATACACTTGCCAAGTCATGTCTTGTCTCATGCCTGCAGGTTGTCCGCACAGAGAAAAACAGCCTCAACAACCGCTTCCTTCCCTGGGATGCAGTGGAAACCGAAGCCATTCTCTCGATTGATGACGATGCTCATCTCCGCCATGATGAGATCATGTTTGGATTCAGGTGAGTGACAGGGACCTGATTGATGGCCCTCAACAGATTCATATGGAATAAAAGTTTGTAATTGCTCTAGGCTTTGTATTGGTTTTACAATTAGTGGATATAATGAATCGAAAAGAATGTGAAATCCACGGATTAATTGAGGAAGGTAATCTTCTCTGGAGTGGAACTGTGAAGGAAGGTCAACACAAAAATGCAGTAAATTAGAGGAGAATGCTTTGCCTATTATCAGTGAAAATGTCCAGAAAAATGCAGTTACATGACATTCATGAAAACACAGAATCGGTCACTGGACCAACCACTGCAGGCATAAAATGGAAACATGATGTCAGCATCTTGAATTTGCGATTAATTTGCAAATGTTTTGCTCAGATAAGCTGAATTTGAAGGCCACTTTTAAACCAATTAAAACATCAAAAACTTGGTAAGTTATTTCAGTGCCCGCACTCCTCCCCCTAACTCAGACTTGTCTACAACTTAGTGCTGTAGCAGCTTGTCCAGACAGGCAAAAATTGGCTCCGTCACTGTGTATGGGGTCATTCATTGTGAATTATCTCAGAACCAGACAACCCCCCCCCCCCCCCCCCCCCCGCCCAAACCACTCATAAGAATTAGTCAGGAATGCCTTTCTCCTTCATCTCCCCAAAGAACAAAAATTAAAGTGATCTCTCATGAACTGGGGTTTTGTTTTTTGTTTTTTTGCGTTTTCGCCTCAATATCTCCTCGGATAAATGGACGTGCTCTTTTTCCTTCTCCCATACTTTGAAGGATATTTTTGTTTTAAATAATGATACATGATGAATCGTCATTTTCTAGCACAAAACAACAGAATGGTTATTGAATTGCTCCCATGAGAGAATTTGTCATATTGCTTAAGTCGATAAAAAGCTGAAACAGATGGATGGAAAAGTGTGGCATAGTCATAGACAGACACTTGGAAGCCAAAGTAATGGCCATTGAAAGAATTACTTTATTAAAATTACATTACATTCTTTCTTTATTAAAGCTTGTGTTATTTAATTTATTGAAAAAAAGGAGTTCTGCTGACTGTATGTTTTCGCCGGCGTCTCACAGAGTGTGGCGTGAGGCCAGAGATCGCATTGTGGGTTTCCCCGGGAGGTATCACGCGTGGGACGTCAACCATCAGTCGTGGCTCTACAACTCCAACTACTCATGTGAGCTCTCCATGGTCCTGACAGGAGCTGCTTTCTTCCATAAGGTCAGAAAAACTCCAAAAACCACCTTGTTCCACAGATTTCTCTTTTTAACTCTATCATGGCTATTTCACACGCATCTCCTTTTTGTTCTTTTAGTACTATGCCTATCTCTACTCCTACGTGATGCCCCAGGCCATCAGGGACATGGTGGACGAATATATAAACTGTGAGGACATAGCTATGAACTTTCTGGTCTCTCACATCACCCGCAAACCACCCATCAAGGTCAGTGACAGAGCATGTAGTGCAATGGTGCTCAGCTCAGCATCGATGAGCATTGTATCTCCCTCAGGGCCTGTGTATTTATATTTTTGCCCACTTAGCCTCGCCATTACTCAAACTGACACATCTAATACTCCACACAAATAGTAAATCAAAAACACTAAATCGAATTGGTGCATTATGCCTGGTTTTCCTGCTGTTTTTTTTATTGGAAGGACATTTATTACCAGAGAGCATATTTATGGCGAGACAAATAATTGTCGCAATCAAGCCAGGGAAGCTGTTGGAACAGAAATGTCATTGCAGCCCGCAATTTAAGTTGGTTCTGATTCAGGGGGGTGTTAGTATTCAGGGGTGTTTCAGGGGGGAATTAAGCTTGGCTTTGATGGAGTGTGTTACATGACAGCATTCCCCTGTAAGGAATAAGCCTTGTGAATAATGAATTTGGGCCAAGTTTGAATGTGGCATTCTAAACGTTGACAGACAACATTTCCCCATTTAGTCCAAATAAGACAAATAAAGCCAAAAATAAATAGATTTTGCTATGAATTTGTATGTCATTGGTGTTGAATTGACATCTTTTCTGTATTTTTACTTCTTTTCCAGGCAGCTTATTTATTTATTTATTTATTTATTTTTAACCAATGGTCAGTGTGGCAGCACCCATTTTATAATTTCTGTGCTGCTGTGTAATCTAGAAATGATTACATCAGTTAGCAGAAAGCTGCAGCTTGTTGCTGTTAGCTAATTAAGAATTCATAGCAGATTTTTTTTTTTTTTTTGGGGGGGGGAAATCTTTAATAAGGAAGAAGGAAATATCCACGTGATGCCTACATAAATGATATCCTGAGCAGATGATCTGTGAAGAAACCATGGGAATGATGAAGCAGCAATAATACTTGTTTTCTCTCATCAGTCTTTGTATTATGAGTTAACATTGTCAGACAGTATTTCACAAGTGTTATATAAGATTGAGGGTCTTTGATTCAGGATTAACAAATGTGCTCGGATATCACAGCACCATCTATGGTAATATTGGTAATGCTAACTGGCCACCCAAATCCACGTTGGAGACACTAAAAGGGAGCTTAAACTCTCATGGAGTCCAGGATCAGCATATGAGTCATGATATGGTTTATGTAAACCCCACACACTGAGTGGTGAGTTAATGACGGGCGCCCTGTGGAAGTAAACACCAGTTACTGCTGCGCATCGTTAGCTGCAGATGCTGACATTCAAGCAACTAGTCACAGTTTTGTTGATTTTTAAAAGCCTCTTAGACACAGCAGCTTACAGTTTGTCTGGTATCCTGTGCCTTGGTTAGACAACACACTGTTAGAGGGAGGGGTTTTGCAAGTAACCAATTCCTTCTCTTCCTATCATGCAGCATCATTAGGCTTTGAATTACTACGTGCACAGGTGCGAGGTAATTATGATTTTCTCTACCTTTCTTAGGTAACGTCTCGTTGGACTTTCCGCTGCCCCGGCTGCCCTCAAGCCCTCTCACACGATGACTCACATTTCCACGAGCGCCACAAGTGCATCAACTTCTTTGTCAAAGTGTACGGCTACATGCCACTGCTGTACACTCAGTTTCGTGTTGACTCAGTGCTGTTTAAGACTCGTTTACCCCATGACAAGACCAAGTGCTTCAAGTTCATCTAGGATTGGGCTGAGTTGTCTGGCGTAGAGTCAGAAGACAGAATAGCTCTGAAAGGCAGGAAGTATTTAAAGAGAACAGCAGCTTCCACTGTGTGCAGTGATGAAGATGGATGGATGGACTGTCAGAAAATGTACAGAAGAAAAGTTTTGGGTTAGGTTTCTGCCCAGAGAGATAGACAAGGATCCTCAAACGCTGTTGGCTTCTGGTCTAATCCACAACTCTAGTGAAAATTAGAAAAATGGAAGCTGAAAAGGACCACTGCCAACAACATAAGCCTTTTCAGTGGATGTCACTCCTCCTGTTTCATGTTGTTCAGTCATGCTCAATCATTAACCACTACAGATGTCATTTGCACTTCCTGATGGCCTGCTGAGGAAACAGGGCAGTTGTACAGAGTGTACAGAAACTCTCCAAGGATAAACTCTCCCTGACAACGGCGCAATCAGTTGGTGAATCACTGACAGACTGATGTCGGGCTGCATTTGGCTCAGCAGCCAGTTGATGGTTTCCGTTCGGAGAGCAGAAATGACAGAGGCACATGGTTGCCACTGTTTGCTCTCCATTTTACAGTTACAAACTGTACTGAGAAAGGCACTGATGCTCAGAAGTATTTTATTGAAAAAACTTTTTTTTTTTTTAATGTTGTTTAAATGTGTAAATCTATATGTGGAATGAACATTATACAGGACTTTTCTGCCTGTGGGAAATCAGACGAAGACTGAGAACGAGACAGGAACTCGACTCGAGTAAAACAAGTCAGCCCGATCATGTTTAGTATTGTCACATGCTCAAGAAGGAGAGAATTCACTTCAGCAGTCACCATAATGCCTCAAACCTGTCATGAAAACCAGCCACCATTTTGTCATTTTGTTATGCTTACAGGCACATGGCTCCTCTTTGAGGACTGCTTAAAATGGTCTGTTTTTTATGCTATAGAGTGTTTACTAATGTTTCTAAAACTAGTCCAAGGTCCAAGTAGTCCTCTGTAAATGTAATGGTGTCGACCAATCAATGGTTACAGTTTCCTGTAGAATCACAACCACCCAAAAGAATGAAAAAAACTTTGATTTCTGATTAACGTTATAAATATGCAGAAGGTCTCAGTCAAGTTACGTATACTATCAAAAAATATTTCCAGAGGAAAAATCTACCTATTTTCTTTATGGCACAAAGCTGGACAAGAAGGTCGAGAGCTCTCATTATCATGGTAGTCTATTAAATAAAAAGCTACAGCCAGAGTGCAGCTTATCTTGCATCTTCACACAAACACTGCAAACGGAAGGCATCACTTCTCTTGACTTTGTGAGAAAGTAACAAAGTTCACAGAGCACATCTCTAAAGCTCTGCTGAGTAACCCATCATCTCTTGTTAAATCCATTAAGGAAATTAAGTTAAGCTCGATCCCTGCACTTGCTCGACAAGTGTGTTGGCACAAGAGGGTGTATTCATTTGTTTCCAGTCTGTTTGCTAAGCTAAGCTAACAGGCTTCCGGCTGTAGCTTTATATTTTACAAATATGAAAACAAAATGAAGCGTCCCAGCTAACGTAAGATGGCAAATAAAAGTATTTTTTCCAAATTGTTAGAAAAGGCTTTGCATTTGAATGATTAGATTTGCCCCACCATGTTCATGTGAGCCTGCTGTATAGACCTCTCCCAGCTCAGACAGAAACGCCATTTAATAGCGCTGCCATATTGGTTTTGTTTTGTATTTTTGTTGAACCATTTTGATGAATGTTTCCTTTGCCAAATAGGTACGATGTAATTTTCAGGGTGCTTGCAAAGCGATGCAGTCTGATACACCTATATCCACTCTGCATGGTACTTTCTTAAGACACAACCCAGACCATCATGTATTATAAATCCAAAGTCTTTTATTTGACCTCGTCATCTTAAATTCCTGTAATCCGAACAAAAGATCGACCTGAAGAGAGCCCTGTTAAATATATTTAGATTAGTGTCTTCTCTCCCAAATTATGCTCTAACTGTTCTACTAAAAGTTCACGGTTCCTGTATATTTATTGAATATATTATGAAAAAAATGTTTTGTTTTTTTTTAACCGATAATGACACATGCAATAAAATTATAAGTCATTGTAGTTTATTCTTCCTAATGACAAAGAGGACCCAGGCTGAGCCGACATCTCCTCTCATTTCCAAGGAAAACAAGCCTGTGCCACGGAGGGACTGAGGGGATCTTTGCTGACCTGAGAGCAGCTCTTTGTTAGATATTGTGGACTGAGAGGTCAGTCTACAGTCAGAGTGAGTCAGAGGCTCTGAAGCCAAATCCCTTCCTGCTCCTGCACTCTGAGCTCTCCACTGAATGAACATGGAGGGATAAATGAGGAGCCGGCTTCCTCCTCGCTTCGGTGTAAGATGCCAATCCAGTTGAAACAAATCCAAATTAACACTTTGTCCCCCAACAAGCCAGGCTTCTCAAACTTTCATCTATTATTGACACTTTTATTGCAGCTCCAGCGGCCTCCTGATCACCTGCCTGTCCTCAGGGCAGAGTTTTGGTCAGCTGGTGTTTTGGAAATAAACCTCTCCCTTTCTCCACTCCCTCCCTGCTATCAGGAATCTGTGGCACAGCTGGTTTTCCGAGGCCTAAAGCAGGAAGTGTTTCCCTTGAAGGCTGCAGTCACTGTGTGGTGTGAGGAGCTGTGAAACTATGTGCTCCTGGGTCTGATCCACAGCTACAGGTGAGGCTGCAGCGCTGCCCAAGCTGTATGAGACTGAAACATACTCCTGAAGGCCAGATGAATGAAAATAAAAACTCAACATTGTCAAAAAAAAAAAAAGCATTCTATGAATGTCCTTGTTTTGTTTTGTTTGTTTTGGGTTTTTTTTTTCTCTCTCCTTTACAAAACACAATTCTGCACTTTGAATATTTGGTTAAGCCTTAAAAGTGAAGCAGAGCGCGGCACAACAGGTTCCAGTTGGTGTCGTTTCCTGCATTTCCTTCCTCACACGCTCTCCTTCGTTTCCTGTCACCCATCAACTGTCCCATCAGAAAAAAGTCTGCAGCAGCAGCTCAACTCATGATAGGAGAATTTAGTGCTGCACTGAATGGCCCTATAGTAGTTTGATGATGTGTTGAACTTTATTTAAACATGCAGTATAAAGTGACGCCGTAAAGAATTACTGGGTGGAAATTATCTTAGATGCTTGAAAATTGTTGGGGCAATAATCCCTATGCAGCAACAAAGTGCGAACCCAACACAGGATCTAAATAGTGACTGTGAGGTTTAGAGAACAACTGTGCTGGCTGGCAGGTTTTGTCTGTCTGTTAGTCCAGATGTGACCCATATCCAGAGAGAATTGTAAAACAAATCTTCCTTTTTAATGACAGTTAACTGAAGCTGAATGAGCCACATTATAACCTTAATTTTATTTGGAGGTAATTAACCTTTGACAAGACACATTATTTTAAAGAAAAGCCTGGCACAGGGCTCACATCTACGGATTAAATGTGGAACTCATAAAGAGATACGATAGTCTGGTTCTATCCAGAGTGAATGAAATCCACCGTGCATCAGCATTTACCTCATCTCTCTACACATTGCATATAAAATAAAAATAAAAAGAGAAGTGTAAAAATAACATTGTGGTTGTGGAGCTATCTGGGCCAGCAGAAGTGACTACAGTCCCCCCCCCCCCATGTTCAGCAGCGCGGTGAATAAGTTGATCTCCCAAAATGTCACACTTTTAGTGGCCGTAAATGCTGGTTATGCACAAATAGTGTCAAGAACGAAATGCAAGTCCGACTTGTGATAAAAAGCACTCCAGTGGCTGCTTTTCCCTTCTCTGCAATCAGAAGCCAATCATTTGTCCTGTACGTCTGTTTTTCATTCAGTTGTGTGAAATAATCTTATGAGGAATAAAAATGTGGCGGTTTGTTTTGCCAGGAGAGGCAAAGGGACGAGGAGTGGCGGGGTAGCGCCCCTAACCCCGAAGAGGGGTTCAATTCTGACATCACCAGGACAAGGGGAAAGAAAAATGTGCCCCACGCCCCTGAGAGAAAGAGAGGAGACAGGGGAGAGCGTTCACACTGTACTGAATCATGGGTGTGGTGGGTGTCCTCAGCTGTCTTTTCAGGGATCTTCTGACTCATACTTTTACTTTTCTGATGGAAGCTCAACATTTGCTCTTTGCTTGATGAAGGCAGCACAGGTAGAAGCAGATTCCTGGACAGTCACTTTCATTTATTTCATCGCATTTAACAACACGTCCATTTACTTTGAATGGGAACATATGGTTTACCTTTCCCTGCTTTTTTTTTTTTTTTTTTTAATCCTTCTCTTTTTTGGGCCACCTCAATTCCCCTCACAGCAAACACAGCTGAAGCTGTCATCAGCAATGCCTCAGACAAACAGCCAGATTTATTGGACTGCGCAGCCTTTTGCATATTCCTCCACAGCGGGAAGCACCGTGTTTCTACATGAATGAACATGGTTGGGCTGTCAGAAGGCTGAATGGTGAAATAGGCTCAGCCTGTATTACACAGGAAAGGAAGCTGCTTTTTGATACCAGTGGCATGCAGAACAGTGTCCAATTCTGTAATTCTCAATGAGCACGAAACAGTTTCATACCTCTCCTTTAACGTGGCATCAGATGCATAGTGGACTGAGACCATGATTTAAAAAGAGAGAAAGTCAGTAAACCTTTTGACCGATAATCCCAAAACATAAAAGTGGAAACTGATGAATGGATCTTGCATAATGTCATGTGCATGTAAACAAACTGTACAAAGCATAGCTTGTAAGCAGAGTTGCAGCATGTTGTAGGCCTTTAGTAACAGTCTTCATTGCATTCTCTTTTGTCAGTGGCTGTGACTGAAAGAGAAATGTCTGGTATGCTGGTGACAGCAGAAGTCTAGAGAAGCCCAGAAGAAACAGGGAGGGGTCTGCTAGTCCTGGACCACGCTCTTTGGTCCGAGTTTCAGAGACGGAAGGTGTTTGGTAGTGTCTTGATTTTTGTCCTGTAAACAGTGAGTGTGCATGCAGATTTTGCTCTGTCATCGTTCTGTTCTGGTCATTCATTTTTCAGCCGAACAGACTCCTCGTTCTGTCAGTGGAAACGCTGGAAGTGCAGTTAACACCTCCACCAATAAAGTCAGTGCGTCTGCCTCAGATTAAAGGGTATCCATGCAGTCTCTGGCAGTGAAGACTGGAAACCCAGGCCTGTCCTCACATCTCTATGCAGAGCGCACACACACACACACACACACACACACACACACACACACACCTCTCTCATAAGGTGCTTCCTGCACCAGGGAATGCTGTTAATAGAAATTGCTTATGAGTCCTCCCCCTATGTGTCGGTGAGGGTGTGCCAGTGGCAGACCTGCTGTCCCTCCGCCTCCTTCATCTCTGTCCAGTGAGCCTGCTGCTCCTCGCCGGTGCTGTTGAGGCCTAGGGAGACCCAGCCCAGCCTCTCCCTGGGCCTCATGCTGCTCCGGCGGCAGAACACCGACACCACCAGAGACACCTCGGACAGCTGGAAGAGCGCCACCTGGAACATGAATGTCTCCTTGTAGGTGGGGTTGGGCTGGCCGCGGCACACGGCTGTCTTGCACTTGGACATCTCCTTCCCCTTGGAGTCCAGCATGGTGAGCTTCACGTAGGTGTCTGAAAGGCGAAGAGGGAGAGCAGTGAGAGAGTGCCATCAGGTGGTGGAACATGAGGATAGAGATGTGAAATTTTCTGCAGCACTGGTTTGAAGTCAGCTTTCTTCAGGCACATTTTCCCTTTTGTGTCCTTTAGAAAAGCTTGAGAAGCCAAGTTACGGGCCGATGTCCTGAAAGATCAGACAATCTCGTTTTCCAGGACTAAGGAGCCTCCAAACCAAGTCAAGGTATGAAAGGAAACCAGGACTGAAATATATTTTATCTGGCTTGTCCCTTGTCATATTCAATCATGAAAAGATTCTGCCGTCCAGGATCCAAGATGTGTTCATAGTGAAGTCTGTGGCCCTTAAATGTAAAGTTATGTGAGCATTGTTTACTTCAACAGCTTTATCTGGTGACCCAAATTGGTATTTTAGTAATAAGATTTCAAGCTCAGCGGTGACTTACCTCTCATGATATAAAGCTGCCCCCCTACGAAGTGTTTTATACAACAAAACAGACCATCTGTGACGCGCACACACACACACACACAAACACACACACCACACCACACAAAGTTAGAAAGGAGAAAGAGAGGCAACAGTCAGAAAGAAAAGATTACACACTAGAAAGTCAACTTTTATGGGAAACTGATGAGCAGCTATTGGCTCAGTATCAATCAATTCAGAAAACCATGTTGGTGTTGTTTGTTTTTGCAGGTGCGACTTTTAAAGCCAAGGCAACATTTTGCTGTCCCACGCCGACACAAAGCCCCAGAATTAAATGCTGATCTAAACATGGCGGCTCTCGTACTCACTGACGGGCTTATCGGACATTGTCGTTTTGAAGTGGCTTCCCTGGATGACCTCGGCAGATAACCTCCCAGTGGCAGAGTTGTAGATGAGGCCCAGGAGGATCTCCGGAAAGGACGAGTCTTCGGTGGAACGGTAGGACAGAGCTCCTGCAGAACGGGACACGCTCACCAGAGAGCCACAACCCTGCAAGTTGGAACACAACACGATGTTACTCCCACTGAAGAATCCTAATCAATGAACATTGTTCAAGCTAATTACAATTCAAATGATTTCATTGTCTTATATTACGGTAAATACAATATTGCTGATAATGAATTATTACCATAATTAAGCCACCACAGTAACAATAGATAGAGAAAATGCTGATAAAGTAGCCCTAGACGTATTTGTAGTTGTAGAAATGCAGTATCACATTCCCACAGACAAAGCTGTGCATAGTGCAAAATCAAAATTCACAAAGTGTTCTCACAGTGAGTTCAGAGCCAGGCTCCAAGGTGACAGGGAGAGCAATCTTCCCCTGCAGGTTGAGCTTCGTCAGGTAGAACACCTTCTCCCCCAGGACCTTCTCCTTTTTCATCCGCCGGATGCTGTATAGGCGGAATCGAACGGCGTAGTCCCCCAGAGCGTCCTGTTCCACTCTGGAAAACTTGAATGTTTCCGTGAAGACGGGACACGGGCCCTTCTGCACCCCAGTCTTGGCTCGCTGCTTCTTGGTTGGCAGCAGGACCAGGTGGACCTGCCACGAGATGTTTCCCGTCTGTTTGAGGGCAGGGATGTCTGTCGCCGCGGTGACGGTGACGGCCAACCACTGCTCACTGGAGTCGTACTCGAAAGCAACGTCCAGCGTGCCGTACTTGGCGAGGGGCTCTGGCTCGTAGGCCAAGGGGAGGTGAGGACCAGAGCCATCCTGACAACGGGAGTGAAGCAGGACAGTTTCAGACTGAAAGGTTCATTCTAACAACCCTTAAAGAACCATCACTAATCGTATAGCCGCATTTTTAAATAACTAACTATGAGTTTGTTTTGTTTTGTTTTTTTTACAGATTTTCACAGCAAAAAGTTAAGAAAATATATTTACACAAAATAGATAGGCCTAATAATAAAACATGTTTTGAAATGTATATTTAAAATGTTTTTTTTAATCTGATATTAAACAGTTTTCCATCTTTGCAATCAACACTATTGACCATTGAAAAACAGAGTAATGTGTAATATGTTTCTATTTCTGTTATCACCTGTCAGACGTCATGTGGCTTCAGTATTGACAAATTACGGAGGGACTGAGTTATTAGGAATTCAGTTACAGTTTTGGATTAACATAGACATAACATAATTAACATAAACAAACTATTATTCTTGTTGGTGCTAGCTAACATGATAATTTTTGTTTTTATACTCAGTGTACAGTGAATTACAGGCCTGTGCAGGTCTGAAACTTTGTCCTGTTGTGTTCTGCTTAAAGACACGTTAGGTAACTGTCATCTCACGTCTGGTCCGAGAACAGCAGTGCTGTCGCTGGGAATGTCCTCCTCACAGCCTTTGTTGATGTAGCTCTCAGTGTCCTGCTCCACGCTGGCCTCACTGGAGCAGCGGGGGCTGTCACAGCGCTGCGGGGGGGACGACCCCCTCCGGACCCCTCGGTCAGAGCGGGAACGAGAGGACACGCAGGCCGCCGGGCCCTTGTCCTGGTAGGGAGGAGGCTGAAGCTCAGCGAGAGAGGAATCTGCCTTGATCCTCTGGATGCTGTTGGCTGTTCAGACAGTGACGCAGATACAGAAGAAGTTATGTGACATGGAAGGATGCCACCGGAGACAAACTGCACAGGCAGACGTTCTTATTAAATATGCAACATACCATCCACTGAGCCAAGTTGACCTCCTAAACTGTGGGTGAGTCCATCCTACCAAACCCATGTTGTTACTTTAAACACTATCAGTTTTCAATAGCTTAGTTCTTCCTTCCATGTTTTAATCCATCAATAAATAATGTGTTTTTTTCTTGTTAGAATTAAAGTAGGTTAAAAAAACTTATTCCTGTTTTGGCAAATACTGATACAGACCTGTCTGATATCGGTCTCATAAATGTCGATAGTGTGTGTGTGTGTGTGTGTGTGTGAAAACAGCCAGCAACTATCTTAACACAGCATAAATAAAGCCATCCAGCACTGGCACCTCTGGGCCGAGGACTGTTGCTGCACACAAGCCCCTGCTGGTTTTACACTTTGGTGTTGTGTCTTAAACAAATGGGATTAACATTGGGTCTTTGTGTTAAGATAAAGTAACACTCTGCTGGTGGCAGCCTCACAGTTCAATGCATATTTGTATTTATTTATAGAGGTACTGATCTTCCTACGTGGCTCCTGACAAGACAAATACAGTATTATCCATAATATTGAGCTCCTATGGTTTTAAATTTAGGAGGATCTAAGAAACCCCCAAACAAATATAGCTGAAGCTCCCCACGTGAGAAGAAATCATAATTCATAATATGTTTCATAATAATCAAATACACAAGTTAAAGAAATAATTCAAAATGCACTAAAGGCACAAAGTAGCACTTCACGGTAAATGAAACCATAAAAGCTTTCGTGTAACGGTGGCTTCCATTTCCCACCCTGTTCGCTGGACGCCTCGCTGCTGTATCCTCCCTGCTCAGCCAGCTCTTTGCGTTTGCTGCTCCACACAGAGGCGGTGTCCTGCTGGGCCACAGCCTCGGGGCCTCTGTCCTCCTCGCTGTCTGATAAAACTCCCTCTGCGCACAAAACACAAACACTTCAGCTCAAACATTACATTTATCTTGCGGAGCACAAGAAGCGAGAGGCACCAGAGCTGAGATTCTGATTTCAGCGAGGTGAAGAGTTCCGGTAGAAGAAGAAGAAGAAATCCAAAGAAATCCAAGAGCCACACCCTCTAACCTTGGTTGCCTTTCTTTTTCTTCTTGCTCTTCTTGCCTTTCTCCTTCTTTTTGGCATTTGGGGCTTTTTCCGATTTTTTTGAATCTTCTTTTGCACCTTTTTCTTTCTTCTTGTCAGACTTTTTCTTTTTCACAGTTAAAGACATCTTGGAAGGCTCAGGCTCTGTCTCCTCCTCCCCGTCTCTCTCCTCGCTGCTCTTTATCTCGTCCCCTCCATCTTCTTCCTGCCTGCTTTCATTTTTGGAACCAGGAGGATTTTGAGCTTCATCGCAGTCATCACTTCTCTGCTGAGCAGCTGATTGGCCCCCGCTGTCACTCGCCTCTCTGTCTTGTCCACCGCTGTCACCTGTCTTCTCCTCAGCTTCCTCCCCTCGCTCTTCCTCCTTATTCCTCTTTGCTTCTCTCTCCCGCTGCTTCTCTCTCCTTTCTTTTATCCTCTGCTCCCTCTTTTCCTGCAGCTCCTTCTCCTCTGTTTTCCTCCTCTCTTCCTCTGCTAACTCAGCCTCTGTCTTTTTAACTCGCCAGCACCCGTCCCTCCATTCCCACTCCAGCTGGCTCGGACTGTATTCTGCCTCAGCTGATTCACTGGGCTGGTTGTTTTTAGAAACTGTGTTACCTGTTTCTGAGTCTCTAGACATTTGCCACATGCTTTTACTGGCGGCATTTCCCTCCTGTGCAGCAGCAGCCTGACCAGGCCCCTGCCCGCCGCCACTGTTTTCTCCCTCCTCCTCCTCTTGCACCTTGCTGATGATAGTGGTGACCTGTTCAGTCAGCTGGTCGCTGACAGCGTAGGTGACATCACTGACGGCGTTGGCCAAATCGTCCACGCGGCTGGTGACTGAGTCCAGGATGGAGGAAATGTTGACAGATGGAAGGTTCTGCTGGAAGCTCTTGAAGAAGGCCATCTCTCAGCTGGGGAGCTCGTCTCCACGCTGACCACCAGATTAGCTCATCAGAGGCGCTGACACGGACATGTGGTTGTTAGCAGGGTGTGGTGCGATCATCACAGTGTGTGCTCAAACCAACATCATGGACACACACAACAATATGGCTGTGTTCATCAACAAACCCCTCACTGTGTTTTACATTTAGCTATTTGTATGCAAATAACAGAAAGGCAAGCCATTTTTTTTGTTTTGCATCTAATGATAGTCACAATGCTGTATTTAGCTGGTGATTTGCTGAGATCTTTATGTGGATATCAGAAGACTTTTTTAGTTTCCAACTTTATTAATGGACAAATTAATTGTGTCACCTCAAATAATATAAAATGAGTGCAGTTAGTTTTATCTTTATATCTCATGATCTGTTTAAGACCTCAAGATCAGTGTGCGTGCTGTTCACGTGAAAACTTTTGTTATTTCTTTATTGTTGTGGAACCACAACAAAGTTAATAAGCATCCTAACGTGTGTAAGTCAGAGGTGTCCAGCTCCGATCCTGGAGGGTCACTGTGCTGCATGTTTTAGATGTTTCCTGCTCCAACACACCTGATTCAAATGAGTGACTCCTGATCAGACTCCTGATGACGAGCTGATCATTTGAATCAGGTCTGTTGGAGCAGGAAACATCCAAAACGTGCAGGTCAGTGGCCCTCCAGGACCGGCGCTGGACACCTGTGGTGTAAGTCCAACTGCTGAGGTAATGTGAGTGTGTTGAGTACCTGGCCGGGTGTTTCTATAGCTGCTGAGATGTGACAGCTCGTCAGGACTCCCAACTGACAGCTTGTTGCTGAGGTAAAGAAAAAACAGAGCCATCAACGCCATGAAGGCTGCAATGGAAGACAGGACACCCAGAAGCTCAGGAGAGACTGAGGAGAAGAAGAACAGAAATAAAGAGGCAGGGAAGAGGGAAAAGAAACGACAGACAGAAAAAGAGACGAAAAACTAATTAGACACAGACAAAAGTAAGCAGTGCTGATAGTGGAGATACGCAGCAGTTCAACTCTCAAAGTCAACCAAATGAGAAAAATAAAGCCCCATGGGATTTAAGTAAAAAGAAACACATGGCTGAAACTAAAAAAATGCTATGGGGAGCAAAATGCTTTTAAATGCTGTAAGCAACCCAGCTTTGATACCACAAATCATTTTGTTTGATGATAACATCTTGTTTTGGAATCCAAACTCCCCAAATATTGATCTATCAGGGGAGCATTGGCTATTTTAGGTTTCAATAGTCAGAGATTTCCCCACTTCAAAGACACACCAGATACAATCTGCAGATCTACAGTATGTAGGCCAACCATCCTTCATGTGCTGCAGCCCAGTAGCTGCTGATGTGTTATTTTTATGGCGGCCTCAAAGGGACATTATCAGAGCGAAACCTACAGTCAGTGAAGCCAACAAAACTGCACTTAATGGGCTACACCAGTGTAATGGCTGAAGAAAAAAGGGAAGTCAGAGGACGATAAAGCATGAGAGACATTTTTAAAGGCCAAATGCATCCCTGGAAAGGCCAACTGTTAAAGAAAAAAGTACTGCAGGGAAGGTTCACTAATAAGAAGGATCTGAGACCTCACTTTAAATGCTCGAGGCACATAATGCAATTTTTTTGATCCCCATAGTCAACAATAAATATAATAGTATTTCATTAGAGACACCGAATATGAGGTATAGCAGATCTGTCCAAGTCTGGAGAATGGTGGAATCCCTCACTGGCCTCAGCAGCAGCAGCCTCAAGAGTTAACAGCCCATTAAATACTATTTAGATAACTAAACTAGTGCAGACGAATTTCCTGATTTTCCTCAACTTAAGTGATGGTGATTCAGATTTTTTTATTAAAATTGTGGCCAGCACAATGAGCTTGGTAAAATATCATAGGCCTATTTCACCACCTTCTGACATTTTATAGAAATGTCAGATGAGTTAACTGAGTTAACCGATTAGGACACCAACGACTGATATATTAAACAATAATGAAATTTATCATTATTGAAGCTATTTTTCCCATTCAGAACGAACAAACAAACAAAAAAACCAAAACAAGGAAACAAAATGGTGGTGCATTTGAGGACAGTTCTTCTGGGGAAGCAGACACAGCCCAAATGTTGCAGCATGTGGTTTGTAGCAAACACTCATCAGCAGTTACTGATTAAGTGGGTCAGCTGTGTGAAAACTGGTATCTCCCTGAGAACACTAATGAGAGAACAACAGACAAGTCGAATCTCCTGACTGCAGGCTGAACTTACTGTGGACCAACTTGTTTCACCATGGCAACAGGCAGGGACCACTGCAGCCTAAAAAACTAGCGCTGATTGCTGCAGACTGCCAAAATGATGAATGCTAAATTCCCAAGAAGTGGAAGACAGGTAGGAGAGAGATAACAGAGCAACGTGGCTTACCTTCTCTAAATGAATATCCTATTTAAAAAACGCTGCTCCCAAAAAGTACAACTACTTCTGCAAATACGGATAGCAAACTTTCTCAGAGGAGGGAAGAAGCTGTCCTGCTCTGGAGTAATCCGACATGTAACAAATCCCTTACACTTGGTCATGTCCAACACTTGCTGGACTTGCGTATCAACTCTCACTGCTGACGGTTGTGTTGATTGAACCAGAATGACCTCCACAGGCGCAGCAGACGTGTGTTGAAAATGAACAGCTTATGGCCCTCTGCGCCCTGCTGTGTGATGACACTTCATACATGGCCCTGCTCTGTAAATGTCAACGTCAGCTGAATAATTTAAGCACCTGTAGTAACCAGATCCCTCGGTCGACGTACACTGGAAAGTGGAGTGGCAGAGAGCTGGCCTTACAGAGGCCTCACCCCGTTGTCAATATTGCTTTTTATCAATAATTCTCTGAGGTCTTTGAATTTAAGAAAAATCTGAAAATTTTCTTCACAGCAGAGCAAATTAATGGTGTTTCTTTTCTTCCCTCCAGCTTTTCTACTTTTTTTTTTTTTTGTAAAGTACTTTTGGGACATTAAAAAAAAAAAAAAAACACAGACAGGGAGAGAGATATGCAGAGAAAGGCCAGAGGTCAGACTTGAACCCCGGTCACTGTGGTGTATCCTCAGCATTAATGTTAGGCATTCAACCAGGTGAGCCACTAGGGTGCTCCCTTGTGGTCTGATCTGAACACACACACTAACTAACTTGAAAGCACAGCCATTGCGCAAACATGTAATGTAAAAACGCAAACTCAATAATAAGCTCAGATAAATGGGAGTTCAATTCAAAATAACTGCTTGTGTCAAATAAATGCAAGTGAAACAACATATTACACGATGTTGCTACATTAATGAGACAGAGCTGTAAACAAATTAGGTGAAAGCTGCTTCCTTCATTCATTTGTTCACTTTCCCACATTGAAGTTTTAGATCGCTGCTTACTTAACTTTTCTGTTGTTTTTATGACATGCTTGTTTAAAAAGTAGGTAGGCAATCTGGAAATGTTGCTTACACATGGACCTCTGATACGAAACAAAACCTCCACACTGAATAAATCATGATCACACAGCTGCTGTCTTTTGCTGAAGTGAAGTAAAACTTGATAGGCCATGCATAATGCACACACGGACATTATGCTTTCTGGAGTCTATAGAAAAACTTCCTGCACATCCAGCTTTGGGTTAAATTCAATGGGGCATGTTGAGAGCTCGGGCTAAATAGTTGGACGTTGAAATCACTGGCAATCAGTAATCCTGCCAAACAGATGATGATGGTCAAACAAACAAAGAAGCGCACACTGAAAAAAGGCACCCATATGCACACTCAGAAGAATGTAGGAATAAGATGATAAGATGGGCTCTAATGTGACACTGTACATTGGCCTTACCTCGTCTGGCACAGATGAGCTCATGGACACCACAGTTTCTGCCCCCTCCTGGAAGAAAGAGACAGATGAAATGGCATCTGAGGTTAAAATATGGACTTCATGTACTGTGGAAACATATGCTCAGGCCTCAGGTTAGAGGAGCTTGCAGATGGTCATAATGTCCACAAACATAAACCTGATTAGGTGGAACCAAATGAAAAAAAATAACCCTTACATACGAACATTAATTTATGAATTAAAGTGATGTAGTCTGAACAAGCAAGTGTACAGGTATTTTTTTATTTTAAAAGGAGCTGGCATTGTGAAATAATGTGTGTTTTTCCTGCAGTTGGATGTGAAAATACTCTACTCTGTATGTGGGTCAAAATGCACTAAAGTCTATGAATATAATAAATGATACCTAACCTATTCAGTGCAGTGATCATTACAAAATTGAATTATTAGAAATGCTGTTAGTAAACGCTCAGTAAGACTAAAAGTCTGCTAAGGAAGGAGTAAGCCATGGACAGCTGTCAATGGTATCCACCATGTGGAACAGAAACTTCCTGCACTGGCGCAGCATTTCCGGCCGGACACGGCACGCCACACAGCTTTAATGTCGCTTAAGTGTCGGTTTGCGGCTGTTTCAAGCACACGCTGAGTTTTCTAACGTGAACCAACTTGTGGCTACAGGTATGCTATTATATCAAATGAGAGGTTGCATTTCAACACTTTTGAACTTTGATGATTTTGTACATAGTTTTGCTGCAAACCATGATAATCACAGAATGCAGTGGCTGTAAGATGAATGTGTGACAAATAAAATGAGTATGATAGTTTTTGCGATGTTTGTTCATGTCTATTTTGAAATTTAAATTAAATCAGACGTTGATTTAAATGAGCCAGTATTTTTGTAATTATGTATCTGTCTCTGTATTTTTGATGACACACTGATTGGCTGCGCTGAACATCTGCTCCTAGTAGTAGTGATAATCAGCAGTTTGTGACAGTTGTCTTGTTGAAGGGAGCAGAATGCCTTGTCATCACAGATGGAATTGTGTGTAACTTCCCAGCAGCAGGCCCTACATACAACATATATACAACAGTCAGCAACAAATGAATCACCTCAACTCTTCACGGAGTTGAAAAACAAGCATGAATATAAAAATAGAATAATAATTTGATAATTGTGAATTAGAAGAGTCTATATCGCAGTGTATTTGTAAATTTGTATAGTGTAAGTATATAGCGTATATATGTATTTTAAACTTTTTATGTTCGTGCAACAGTGATTTCTATGCCACCACCAAATTATTTCAGGCGCCATCCTGGCCACCCCACTGACCAAAGGTTTCCCAACTCACTGAATTCATTGAGAAATCTATCAAGGTCATGACCTCAGCTGTTTTTGCTATCAATTCTTAAGCAACCATAAAAGTATGCTTTGATTAATATGAGCTTCTTACAGTATCTGTTTGATTAGCTTCACTGGCGCACATGGAAGCTTTTCTAAAATGTTATTACAAAACCTGATGGCTACATATCGTGTTCTTCAAGGTAAGGTAATGAAGGATGGTGACACTCAAATTGCTCTCACACATGCGCAAAGCTTATGCAGTTACATTTGCACATTATCCTTCTTGGATAAGGTGGATTATCCTTCTTGGCTTGATCTATGATTCTTGAATCTACTGATTCAGGTGTCTACAGTCTACAGTCAGAGAATGGTGGGATCTGTGTGTATCTCTTGAAAAGAAAATAAAGATGGTGGAAATGTCTTAGTTGAGCGCTTGATGGCAGAGAAAAAGATTTTACCCCGAGCAAACTCAAAAACTTTCTATAAATGATTCATGGATTAGTGTACCACTCTCCCTCCATGTTGGAAGTGGTCTGAGGCTCAGACTCAGTGCCAGATCCAAAACATTTGTCTTTAGTCTCACGGCAGACCAATTCCCTTAATGGTGCAAGAACTCTCATTTGGATATTGTGGCAGAAATGAAAATGCACAATCACAAGAACTGCGTTTCTCTGGAGGTCAAGGTACAACTTTTTTTTTTAGCCAGAATGGAGGCAAACTATGAAGCAAAGCATCCGACTTAGACTCACAATGAACTGTTTGAATATTTGCTGTTGTTATCCTCACCTTGACAGATCCTGTGCGCTGCACGAATTTAATTTTTACTGAATTGCATCACAGCAGCACGCAGGGCTGCACGTGACACAATAACAAACCGTGTCCGTGACTGCTGCTCGGTCACTTCTCCAAAACCGAAGAGACACCGGACCCTGATGCTGCTGTGAACATTATCCGCGATGAGCTTATCATTATTATTATTATTATTATTACCGATCGACACATATCCGTCGTTATGCTGAAGGAAAGCATCATCGGCACGTGTTGGACGGAAATGGTTTGGTCAATAGCGGAGTAATGTGGAACTGAATCTTTCCTTTTTAAATTAAACTACATTCATCCGCCAATTCATGTAGGTCAGTCGGTGACAGAAAAGTAGTTGGCGCGGATGCTGCCGTGATTTTTCACTTCCAGCCGTTTCGTGAATCAATCGCTGCACTGTCACGCGCGTGTTATAATCAAACACATCGGGCCAGTTAAAGCACCGGGACGAACCGTGTCTCTGTCCACTTCCCGCATCACTTCACGTGGCTGCCAGATCACTACATTCCCGCATCAGTGCGGGCGTCCACGCTTCAGCATCATCAGCCCCCAGTCAGCTGCTGTCCCAGCTCCGGAGCACTGCGGTACTCGGCCCGCGATTTATAAAGAAAACCGGAGAAATAGCACTGATGACCGTGACTGAGTCCGCAAAATAGAAATAGAAATCATTTTTACACTCCGATCGCTCTTTCCGTCCCGAGCAAAGTTTCACGTGAGTCCCGCAGGACACCTGAGAGCGAGTACCTACCGTCAATCGCCATGATGCTCAGCCTTGGACTCTACCAACTTTGAGGGTGGGGGGGAGGGGGGGGGGGGGGGGCGGGGGGTGTCATTCATGAACCACTACACGCTTTGTGTGTGTGTGTGTGTGCACGCGCGCGTGTGTGACAGATGGAGAAATTGCGCAAGAGTTGTAAAACCTATGGCAGTGGGCATGGGGAATATTCAGATTATAATATACTATAATATGATAAAGCATAATAAGATATATAGCTTTTTGTATGCCTTAGTTGTAAGTGTTGCCCCTCTTAGATGTCATTTGCTTCCCCTTGTGTCTCTCTTTTACAGTTGGTGTAAAATGTCACAAAAAACACATCTTGGTACAATAATGTATTAAGCTTTATTTTAAAGGGATTTTTTCTCTGCTTGTTCTCTCCGTACAGTGTATTGTTTACAAACAGCCAGAGGCCCAGGAGGTCAAAGGTCAGGACGCCCCTGGGCCTGTGACCTTGTTGACCCACCAGTCCTCCCTAATGAGCATGAGCTCCACACCGAACTTAGACAGCTACTTCAAGGGCATGGTCAAGTCTCTACCAGCCTGCTGCCACAAAGCTGGAAGCTCAGCATTTTCCTGAAACATCTTTGGCTGCTGTTGGATCAAGACTAATATCTGAACAGAGAGAAGTGTGTTCCCGGGACACGGTGACGTCACGGCCGGAGGACACGCCCACCAACCTCCCCCTTCCAGCATTTCCGCAAAGTTTCCAGTTTTTTTTTTCGTTTTCGTCGCCGCCGGCTCGTCTTTTCAGGCTCCCTTTTAGGGATTTTAGGAAAATGAGTGAACTGAAACCGAACGACTCAGCGGCCACCGGGGACAGCGGAGACGAAACCGACTGGATTGCTGCCAAAAAATTTTTTGACAACCTTAAAACTAAAGTACCGAGACCGGTAAGTGTCGCTGCTCAGCGGGTCCACCGGAGAAACCAAGCGTGCATCCGGACAGTACTTTGCTGCTTCATATCATTTGTCTGCGATCGATCGCGTTTTATTTCAAACTTTCGCTCTTCGCCCCTCAGCCCAAACCCAAGTTTGCTGTCACCATTGCAGTTTCCTCTCGGACCCTCTTCAACATGGTGGCCGAGAGGAAGATCTACGAGCAGGACGGAGTGGAGAAATACGTGGCTTATCAGCTGGAGCATGAAAACGAGCCCCTGAAACCGGGAGCCGCTTTCCCCTTTGTCAAGGTACAGCACCCCGGAAGTGTGACCCTCCCTGGGGTTTGTGCAAGAGTTGTGTAGCTCAGAGCTATGTTACACACAGAAGTGACACACCCAGTTCAGATGTGTTTTACTCAGTTCATGGAAAGACAAGAGTTCTTTTCTGAGTGTGATAAAAGCTTAATTTAAGCAAAAAAAACTAAACAAAACAACAAACAAACCCAAAACACTTCTTAAGCGCTAACTTTTTATGTTGACATGAAACCGGACATATTTCCAGTTAACTTAATCTACTATATTGAGTATTTTGCCCAACATCTGACATAATTATCAGTGTGTGAAACTGCAGAAGCTATAGGGAGTGGATTGTGTGTTGCACAGCGCTGAAAATGCTGTAAAGGTGTTGTAACACCACACTAACCACAGGGACAAACACCCTGGTTTTTGTTGTGAATCTGTGCCTGTCCTCTCACAAAGGCTCTGATGAACGTCAACTCTCGGTTGAGGGAGCTCTACCCAGACAGCGAGGAGCTGTTTGACATCGTCTTAATGACCAACAACCACGCTCAAGTTGGAGTGCGCCTCATTAACAGCATTAATCACTACGGTATGGTGTGACATAAACCAGATATTGATGATTACCAGTGGTGGCTCGCACACTACAGCAACATGGTTAATCATGACGAGCACTCAGTCTGCTACGTACAAACTATAATACAGAATAGCTG
Organism: Echeneis naucrates; assembly: GCF_900963305.1. Lineage (NCBI taxonomy): Eukaryota > Metazoa > Chordata > Actinopteri > Carangiformes > Echeneidae > Echeneis > Echeneis naucrates. The sequence goes on from NC_042534.1 coordinate 7,856,500, forward strand.
TTGTAGTATAATAATTCTTTGCATAATCTCCAACCTGCTTTTATTCTTTCAGGGCTGACCATAGAGAGATTCTGTATGACAGGAGGGAAAAGTCCTATAGGCTACCTGAAGGCCTACATGACTAACCTTTACCTCTCCAAGGACTCAGAGAAGGTCACCGAGGCCATAGAGGAGGGTAAGACAAGATGCTGATAGATTATAGTCAAAGATGATCCCCTCTCCCTGCAGCAGTGAGATGCTTCCAGGCCTCACTGATATTTACAGATTTGAACTGTTGACTTTGTGTGTGACTCATTCATACTCTTGATAGAAATCCCATCCACATACTATGCAGTAAGAACTGCTTGCAGTCAGGTTGCAATTTATGGCTCCCCGATATCTAAATATGCCTAACAATTAGATAAGAAGCAAGAAGATTGAAATTACTGCAAATATTACTTGGTTAATTTATCAGTGAATTGACACTTTATTTGAGAAGCCTTATTCAGCAGAGTTCTTAAATACGCCCTCCTTTTCTTGTTTTAAATTTACTGTAAGATCAATGCATTCAGATTGGTGATAAAATTTAGACACAACTTTGCATAGAGAAGAGCCTGAAACCTGGATTCTATCTACTGATCATCAGAGGGCGACTCCACTGTTTCCAAGAGGACTTCTGTATAGAAACCTATGAAGAAATGGCCATACCTTTCACCTGATTCACTATGGTCATGGTTTGTGGTCATTTGTTTGAACTATTCTTCCATATGACACAGTGTTACACACTGTGTAAATAATATTTCAATCTAGAGGAAAATAGGGCAAATATAAAGGCATGCATGAAGGTGTGGCTGCTAGATCCACCTCTAATAGACCAAGACCAGACAGTCTACCATTTTTTGCAAAACAATTTAATGACAGTGCATAATCCCAGGAAATGTGACACTCTGAAAAGGAAACATAAAAAATTCAAGTCACTGTTTGCGAACAACCATATAGAAACATAGTGCGCGTGAGTGCGTAGGTCATCATCTTTCTCATTTATGTTTTGAGCTGTTTTATTTATAAGACACTCTGTCTTGCACTGATATATTTCTGTTGAGACCACAGTTTGCAGATAGTGTCGATCCTTTCATTCTTACCAAGTGTTTGGTATGTGTGGTTTGTTTTTTGTTTTATTTTGTAATCAAGTCTCTGACAAAGAAGCAGCATAATTTGTTCTGAATTTTTTTCTCTAATGAGGCAGCAGCTGATCAACATCACTGGCTGATCTGAAATATAAAATGTAGTAGAAAATAAGTTGTTCTTGACACCTTGTATCGAGCTGAGAAGTTCATGCTTTATCTCCCCTCCCTTAGGAATTGCTGCAGCCACAATGTTTATGCAGAAAACGGATACTCAGCTTAGTGACACTCAGCTTAAAGTGGCATTTGACGGTGATGCAGTCCTTTTTTCTGATGAGTCAGAGATCATCGTGAAGCAACACGGCTTGGACACTTTCTTTGAGCACGAGAAGAAGTTTGAGAACAAACCTCTTGCTCAGGTAACATTTTGTTTTCTTCATTCTGGGTTGTAGTAGTTCGTTATATAGTGACAATAGTTTTCTATATAATTGGCGTTATTTCATATTTAAAAAAGCAGATTGTAAGGTATTTTGGGATTTGCCTTTCAGTCATTCAGATGTAATCACACAGTTGCCCTAAAGTAAAATTTAAAATGTACACACGTTCATTAACAAACTTAGTTCTCGACTGTACTTTTTCACCATGTTTCTTGTCAATTGTGTTTAACTTTTTCTCTTAAACTCTTTAAGGGTCCTTTAAAGTGTTTCCTCGAGGTTCTGGGGAAGCTCCAGAGAAAATTCTATGCCAAGAATGAGCGTATGAACTGTCCCATCCGAACCTACCTGGTCACAGCCCGCAGTGCTGCCAGCTCGGGGGCTCGTGTCCTAAAGACTCTCCGCAGTTGGGGCCTGGAAATTGACGAGGCTCTGTTCCTGGCAGGGGCTCCAAAAGGGCCCCTTCTGCAGAAAATCAAACCACATATCTTCTTTGATGATCAAATGTTCCACATTGAGGGGGCCAAGGAGCTGGGAACCATAGCAGCACACGTCCCCTATGGGATCGGACAGAAGTACCGCAAAGGGAAACTGATTGAGCAACCAGTAAAAAAGGAATAGGCTCATGCAGTTAAATATTTAGTGTGCACTACACACAACTTTTGCTATTTTTTGTCATGAACCAGATTTAAATACTGCATTGAGGAAAATTGTCTGTTAGCTGCATTTTTTTAAGGATTCAGGTAATAAATTGGCAATATAGTTTTTAAGGTTTTCTACTTTGGGAGGTTTTATGAAGTCTTTCTTTATGATGGGACATATTCGTGAGTGGGGAAATGTATTCGGAGTTACACTAGGGGCTACTTAACTTTTATAGCATAAAAGAGAAAAAACTTTTTTTTAGTTTTATACTGCTTTTTAACAATAAGGCATCTGTTTACCCTTTGAAAGGTTTTCTAAAAAAGGAAAGAATGTTCTTCCCTTTTCTTTGGAGTTTATTTAATTTTTCTTTGCACTGTTAAGGCATAAATATCTGGTTATTTTATGTTTTTATTCTCACCACATATGACCCAAATGGGAGAAAAAACTGTTGTATTAGCTGGTTTATTGTTCATTGTATTTTTTTATAAAACAGCAGCTAGGTTGAGAATACATTTCCGCCTCCAAACAAAGGTTTATGTAGTTTTCATATTTTTTTGTGTCTGGCTATAATATTGCACATTTAATGGGACCTGTTAACATCCAGAATTTATGTTATTAAAAGTGACATTGATCAGGGCAGAGTCTCCAAGCTTGACAAGGAAAATTGATGCCGTTTGTTATTGTGTTTGCTGGTTATGCACGCCACATAAAACTTTTTATTATCCTCAAAATTTAACAGTCATGTTCTGTAAGTTGTTTATGTACAGGCAGCACACTGTAGCTACACTTTGATATCATTTAATGTGTTTCTCCTAGGTTTGACTCCGTGTTTCTCTTTTATATTGCTAATAGCTTGAAAGTGCACTTATTCATTTAAGATTTAATTTTCGATTTACAGTTACAGACACTTGTGTGTATCTTTAATGTCAACATTGGTAATGTTTCTCGACTTACTCCTGCTGTGGTAACATGTTACCATTTCACTTTTCTACACAATGAATTTTGGAGTGTGTTTCTAAATAAAGGAATGTGGTGCAACCTATTTGCTTGTCTATTTATACTAAAAGTAGTATTGAGTCAGGCCCATTGTTACGTTAGCAGTTATTCTCAGAATTTATCAGATTATTTTGTGTTGTTTTGGGTCTCTGGAGGGGTGAATATAAAAATAGAATAATAATAAATCTGTTAATTAAAAGAGTCTATATTGCAGTGCATTTGTAAGTTTGTACAGTGTAAGCATGTAGCGCAGTGTTTTCAACTTTTTTATGTTCGTGCAATAGTGATTTCTATGCCACCCCCAAATTATTTCAGGCGCCATCCTGGCCACCCCACTGAACATTTTCAGGCAGTCACCAATTAACCAATTAACCCACACTGCAGCAACCTCCACCTGTGTTTTTCATTTCCACCCCAGTTCCTCTAAATTAGCCCGGACCATTTCTGTCCAGAGGAGACAACACAACCAATCTGAGGCAGTGTAAGTAGAAAACTAACTTGTTGAATATACAACTTTCTCATCCTCCGAGTCTCCGAATTAGATAACTAACCGGTGGTTGGATGCTAACCTTAGTTAGCTTCTGCGTAAATCGTAAGTTACAGTTAAGCTAACTGGTGTTAGCTAGTTGACAGCAGTAATATATGTTAAAAAAAAGTTCTTTCTGTTACAGTACTTTTGGTTGACAACTTTAATTTAACAAAGAACATCCTGCAAGTGGATGCATCTCTACTATCTACAATGGTAAAATATATAAGGCATGAAATATTCATATCATGCGTAGTTCAGTTTCAGGTGCAGGGGAAATTTTCTGTACCTGAGTACTTTTGCTTTAATTAATAACGGATTTCTGTTTTTCATTCACAAAGATTTTGATCTTACTTTTACTTGGAGACTTAATGAAGTATCATTCAATTGATGTATTTGCTAAAGTGATCGGCCTGGACCTGGGTACTTTTTCCCCACCACTGGTTTTTGTGATCTTGCCATTAGATGGTGGTGCTTAGTTATAAATGTCCACTTTGATGCTTTGGCTTTGCATTGTCCTACAGCCCTGAGATGAGTCACATCCTTGTGAGCTCAAACACAATGAAATCATGAAGTCAGCAGTGTATTCCTTAACAATCGGCCCATCTTTAACCCTCAATGTTCCCCAGCCTCCTCTGATGGAGAGTAGGCCTACCTCTCCATCAATGTACAGAATGAAAGAAGCCACAAGGGGGAGATCTTGTTCTAAAAGTTCGGGATGTAACAGACGGGAAAAAAACAACCCAAGAATCCCCTACTTTTTATTTATGTGTAAGTGTGAAACTGCAGTGAAAATGGAAACATCACTGGAAAACACAATTTAGGCTTAAAAATGAAGTATAGAGATAATTTAAAAAAGTAAACTACTTCAAAAAGACAAATAAAAATGTATCTTATACAGTGTACAGTGCTTTGAGATATATATCCTCTCTTTATAACTCAGCTCCCGCTCGGCCCAATTTTCCAGGTACCAAAATATCACTGCAAAGCACAGCAAGAAAAACAAAATGCAAATCACTCTCCTCAGTAAGCTAACATCAAGCCTAATTAGAAGTTAATGAGAGATCCTGCGGTTCCAAATATATTAAAAATATGTAGGGTTTACCCTTCCTGACTATAAAAAACCTCTAATATGAGGTTCAGAAATGATCGAATATTTGCTGTGGACAATGTGTTGTAATGGACCATGCCCATAATAAAATTTTGATTGATTGATTATTTTTTTATACACTTTTTTACACCACTTTTACCAAAATCACACAATGTAAAAAAAGAAAGGATAAATAAAATAAAGAGATAATCTAAATACAAATCTAACAATCAGAGCAACTTGATGACTGCAATTACAGTAATCATTATAATGAAATCTTGACTTTCACCAGGTCAGGTTCAGTTTTTGAATTTATGATTACACATCACACTTAAGACTCAGCGTACTTCTGTTTCTAAAATCTTATTAAATATAGTAATTGTAGGAAAAAAAAGTATATTTTTGTCTGAAATGTAGTTTAGTAGAGTAAAAAAGTGGTATCAGATGGAAATATTCAGGAACAACCACCAGTAAACCTGCGACTATGGTTACAAGTGGCCACATAAATGTAGTAGGTGAAATAGCGCCATGATGGATTCATTTAATTTATTCATTAAAATAATATGAAAATATTCTGATAGTCGAATAAGCATTTAAAAAAAAAAAGAAGCTAAATTTAGCACATTCTAGCCACTCAGATATTTGATTTTTTTTTTTTTTCTGTAATGCATGATGCAGCCTCAAGTGTATCAATAGAAGATTTTCACTATTGTCTGAAATTTTTAAGACAAAAAAAATCAGTAATTAAAGTTATTACTAGCAGAAGAGTACAATACACACTATTTAATGTAGCGCAGCAGAAAAATAAAAGTGGCATAAAATGGATGTACATCAATTAATTGACTTCATTATGTACTGATTTACTTAACTGGCTATTGTTAGTCCGCTGTGGTTCCTTTTATTAGAGAGAGATTTTTTCGTGTTTGTCTTGTGTTCTTGATCCTATATCAGTAACATGCATCTTTACCAATTTGGTCACCATGGTAATGACTGTGAATGTTCTTCCCTGCTTAGAAACTAAGAGCAGGATAAGATTGGGAGGTTTATAAATTCATGCTTGAGGGGTGTCAAGATTTATTTTAATTTACTAATATTTTGTTACAGTTGAGTTATTCATCTTGTCAGTGGATTGCCTTTGCAGCAAGGAACAGTTTTGTCAGGCAGCAGAGTGTATGTCTGTTTGTGTGCATCCCAGAGAGATGGGACCCAACCGGCTGTTGCCATGGATACTCCGTGCTGACACCACAAGAACTGTGTAGGCTTGTTGAAGATGTAATTAATAACAAAGGATTAGAAGCAAAGGTGGTGTGTGTGTGTGTGTGTGTGTGTGTGTGTGTGTGTGTGTGTGTGTGTGTGTGTGTGTGTGTGTGTGTGTGTGTGTGTGTGTGTGTGTGTGTGTGTGTGTGTGTGTGTAAAAGTTACTAAAGAATAACAGTGGAGACAGTACTCACAGACTGCTGCTGCATTTATCTTCTTGACAAGCAATTTGCTCTAACTATGTTTTGTTGGTTGGTGGCCAAAAACTTGTAGGTAGTTTTTTTTTTTTTTTCCCCCTTAAAAGTTATTTATCTGAATCTGTATCACCTTGGTGGGTGCCTTCATGCCCGCATTCTGCATATCTGGGGAACATAATTATATAATTGATATTTATTTAAGATGTATTGATCAATGGCATGAACACACACTCTGTCTATGCTGAATCTCTTTGGGTGTAATGCAGACCAGAGCTGAGTTATTTTTAGCCAACCAGATCATTTTTGGATGGCTTGCAATCAAATTAATCTTTCTCTGGTGAGGCTTCAAGTATTTATCACTTCAAATGTTTCATTTTGGTCCGTAACCTAATACCTGCCAAATGAATGTAATTCCCATTATTCTAAACTTGAAATGTGCTTAATGTTAATTAGCAAATGTTTGCATGCTTATATAATTAACAATAAAAATATGCCTGCTAAACATTAACATTTCAATCTGTGGATCAACATGCTCACATTATAATTAAGCATCTCTGTTACAAGAATCTGTATTTTCACATTTATTTAGGGGTCTTGGAAATATTTTAGGTCAAATTTATGGCATTTGACCTGAAGGTAGTCTGAAATGTAAACAAAAGTAGTCAGAACATACTGACTATAATTAAAGCTGCAAGTGAACCCAAATTTTTTTATATTATCCTTACTTTTTTGGAATTTGCCTTCCCGAAACCAGAGATAATCTACTTCCACTGTAACTTTATGTTGATAAAGTTTGCAGATCTTCTTTAGATGTTCTTCTGTAAGTCGTATCGACTCTTGTTTAAAAAACTAACAAAAAAAAAAAAACTAAACGCTGCCAGAATCGCCATTTGCTGTTTGACAGAGCTGATGGTACACACACACACACACACACTCACACAGATGCACAGTGATGTGACAGGCTCTGTTGACAAAACTGTAGTATGATAATGACATGTATTGAGGTCAGCTGGTCCCCCTCCCCACTAGCACATCGTTATAGAAATCAGGATATACCCAATCCAGGCACAGGATAATTAAAGCTATAGTTTGTAAATTTACAGCACATCTTTACACTCGAAGTGTTTGATGCAGCACAAAGTTATCCGTAGATGCTTTTAAAAATGTAACTCCAGGCTTTATTAGACACTGCTAACTCAGTTCCTGTTTGAAACAGATGCTCATCGCCCTTATGGTATGCATTATGTGCTTCTGTAACTGCTATCTGACTGATGTTGTTGCAGATCTGTGCGTTCTGCAGGGATCCCAGGAAACCTATCACCACACCTCCAGAATGAACTACCCCTTATTCAATTTAGTCCATTCTCATTTGATTGCACAGCGTGATTCTCTGAAAGCGACCCCACAGGTCCTGAGGCATTGACAAGTGTCTCTGCATGAGATGGATTACTGATGCCTCATCGACACACTGTTTCCCCATCTAGGCTTTTCACAAGAGCACCTGTTTGTCATTATTGACAATATGAGCTAAGATACAAGCAACATTTAGTGTGCTCCATACTCACATCCTGTATGCAGACTTAATGTTAAGTAATTCCCTGGAAATCTTTCCAACAGTATGAAATCAATCACTGCTTTCCCCAATCAAAAGACAAGCAGGAGAAGTAGGCAGTGGTCTTGCTGATGTCATGTTGCATTATGTTTTTGGTCAGCTTTCATGTTGTTCTTGTATGAGCTATTAATTTACTCACATTTTATCAGTTTGTAGTGAGAGTAAAGGCAGAAGATTACATTTCTTTCCAGCATTTCAGATTTCTTTCTGGCCTGTGTTAAAGGGGATCAACTACTGCAAGTCCATCCTATACAAGTTTGTTTTATTTATTTTTATTTTTTTTGCTGTAATTCAGCTACAAGTTAAACTAGCGTTTGTCATTTGGAGAGGCATCACACTGACCTCTGCTAGTGTTTGTCTGATATAGTGTGGACAGGAGTGGTCTGTGATCGATGAGGAGAGCTGGCTGGGAGAAACAAACAACTGAGCAGAGACAATACTTCTTCATGGCCAGGGCTGACCAGCTGTGGCATTTAGTCTGCTTTGCAGGCTTCGTAAAGGATGTACAGCGAGACTCCTGCAGAGGCTGAGCCAAACCAGCCAGTGAGGGGAACCAGGGTGCAACCACTGAGCAAGCAAGCATCACCAATTATCTCCACCTCTGCGCTTGTCGCAGGAATCCATTTCAGCACCATTACCTCTGGGCAGCCATGGGCTGACAGTCTCTCCCATCAGAGCGATACTTCTAAATTGGCTCCCTCCCTTCCACACTTCCTGAGATTGAAAAGAGATTATTAAAGACATTCATCATAGAAGAGGCCTGAGTTTGTCTGGAAAGTCGGAAAATGGTGAGAAATGGCAGCACAACGGAGAGAGCCTGGAGAAAGAGGAAATGGATGGAGTAGAGTTATGTTTGTTTGCTGAAGGCCCGGTGGTCCCCTGAGTGTCTTGAGAGCCGGCGAGGCTGTAGCAGCAGGCCGGCTGGATGTTGGGCCTAGGTCTGGAGGAAGGCATTCAGAGGAGGCCACCCAGTAATGGCTAAAACCTAACACATCAGCTGCAGTGCTAATGATATCCCAAGAGACTGAAACAGCTTGGCTCCTGCATGACAAGATGCACTTTGCAGTGTATTATATGTGTCTGATCTGAGGTGAAGTCTTTGGGTAAGACTGTACAGGTAGGACCAGTTTAAGGTCCAATCCATTTGGATTGTAATGGCCTGGAGCACCGAATATTATCTTTGTAGATAGATAGTAGATGTTAGCCATGCACTTATGTAACCACCTGAATATTGATGAACATTAGAGCTACAGTGCTAATGAGTTCGCCAATCAAAATGTGAGAGCGGTTTCATTATACAGATTGCATACATATCAGTGGATGGTTAAGTTAAGACCCAGAAGAAGACATAGTAGCAGCATGAAATGTGAAGCTGTGTGTTATTGCAATCATGACTAATCAAATACTGTTAGACTACACATATTGTTGTCTCTCTGGCTGACAATGTTAGTGAATGAATAAACTTTGATAGATTGAGCATGTAAAACTACAGTTGAATGGAGAGTGGAAAACAACGATACAAGATGAAAACAGTTTAGTTGATTTTACCTTTTAAACTTATATTTAGGATTGTTTGGAAAATCCACTTTCTCATTATGTGAGTGTGATTGGGGATCAGTGCCAAATATGGACCTGTTTTAGTCTCTATAAAAATACATTTGTTTCATTTTAACATTTGTGTAAGATTTTGCCTTTTTGTTAGTGCTGACTTTTTTTTTTATAGCAATTTGGAGCTATGAGGAAGTTCTACACTGGTAGTCTGGCTCTGTTAAAAATTGTCAAAAAACTTACAAATATAAAATGTTGCATGTTATTTTATGTTTTTCTACTTAATTATTTATTTAATCTGAACACAAACAGAAAATAAAATTGTTTGGTGTCATGGATCATTATGCTCTAACTTCTAAGAAGCAGTTCTTTGATCAGCTTTTAGGAAGTCACACCACCTGGGCTTTTGTTCCTGAGGAAATGGTGAAGAAACTCCATGTGAGACCAAAATTTAAGAGCTAGGTTTCCTGTTTTCCAGTCTTTATGCTAAGATAAGATTACTCCTTCCTGGGTTCAGCTCCATACTCAACACAAAGACATTATAATGCCACTAATCTCATATAACACTCAGTAAGCCTTATTAAGGAAATTACTTTGGAAATGGGAAGTATGTATTAATTTAAATTTGTCTCTGTTCATAGTTAATATTCTATAATAGCGAGTCTCTCTTCATTTCAAAGACTTAGTACATCTTCAAATTTTTATAAGTGCCACTCTTTCGTTAATGAGAGATATTGATAAGATTATCGTAATCCATTACTCAACATGGTCGTCCATTAGTCAAATGTGTGTCAGATTCCAAGCGATCTGTTGGCTCAATGCTCATCTAAGACCACTGACCTGGAAACAGCAGAAAATGCTGTGCCTGCTTTACTATCAGTAGAGAGTCTAATTAAGGACAGCACCCTCGGAGTAAGCTCTGCTCGGCTAGCAAAAACACTTGCTAAGATTGTATGAAAATTCCCTGTCATTAAATCTAAAGCGAACGCTTCTGCAGATCAAGTGTGAAGCCACTGTCATTTTCACTGTCTTTGAATTTGGCTATTGTCACGAAAAGATATCATCCTTGTTTGTAGATATCACCACTGATTCAAAAATAGGAATAGTTTTGTTTTACTGGCCTCCTGAACATCTCCATAATGCGCTGAATGAAATTCTAACTAATGAATGTCCTTTGCTTGTTATAGCATGGGGTTTCTTGCCCTGAAGGAAGCCATCTGTTCAGCCTGGAGTGAAAAGTATTGGCTCTCTTCTAGGTCAGGCTTGCACAATAATGAGGCAGGATTGGGGGAACTGTTTAAAATCAGAGCATTCCACTGGACCATGGATCATCTGCCAGTTGTAACAATTAGAGAACACATCCATGGAGACTGGACTCAAACTGATGGACCAGACAAGCGGCGCAGCCAAGCAGAGCCACCCATCGCAGAGATGCGGAACCTCCTCTGCAGCCCTTTGCTCTATGCTTAGTTGCGATGAGGTCTGGCTAGAGGAGCTGATAGACACTTTTTCTAACCCATCGTCCTCCAGCAGCAGCCCAGGAGACAGCAGGAGCAGCAGTGAAGGCAATGGCAGTCTGTACAGCTTGAGCTCAGGAGAGACTTGCATCCTTCATAGCTCAATCAAGAAGCACAGCCAGGAAGCTTTTCAAAGTCGACTCAGAGAGGAAAGAACGTGGGGGGAGCTAGCAGCATGTCCTACCATAAGGTCTCATGGCAGAGTTCATCCACAGGCAGAGAAAAGGGGAGGCTGCAAATATAACAAACCACATGTATGGCCAGAGAGAGGTGGGATGTGCCAGGGGAGGGGCTCAGTGCAGACCCATACCAGTGTTAAAAGTGTAAAACTACAGTGGCTACAGGAGGAAAAGATTGAGGCAAAACTGAAGTTTTCACAGTTCTTAGATGAGGTGACATCCAATGTGCTTGACCCGAACAGTCTGCAGGCATTTGGGAGACCAGTTTCTCCCTCCAGCTCTATCACCACAAACCCAGAACAGACTAAAGAAGAGATCCAAGTAGTGACTCAGTGCAAGGCCAGGCAGCCCTGCTCAATGGCCAAACAGCAGGGCTCCTTAATCAATCAGGAAAACCCCAGAGAAGAACCAACTCCCCTTGTCCTGAAACTGAATATGTACTTAGAGACAGCCATTGGTGACCAACAGCAGGATGAGGAGTCAAAAGCAGATTCAACATCACAGCTGGATCAAGACAAGAATGACCCAATTCCACCTCCTCTGCAGTTCTGTCAAGGGTTTGAGATGAAGAATCCCTTCCTGGAATTTAATTGTGACCTCTCCAGATACCCCAACAAATCTGCCTCTCCGCCCAAGGGCATCAACATGGTGAGTGATGAGAGCTGGGCAGTCTTTTATCAAAGCTAGGCCTTTGAACATATGTTATGATTATATCAGATTTTTTTTTGTGATGTCTGAGTAAATCAAGTTTTTGGGTGATTTGAATGAACTGCTCTTGATTATTTTAGTCATTCTGTTCCACTATTAAGAGCACAAAGGAGGTGCAGGGATATGAGGAGCAAGATAGAAAGTTGTTTTTTACTTTATTTTTTGTCTAATAGTGCTTTTTTTTTTCTAATATGAAAATAATCTAAACCAGACATAATGCAATAATTATTTACACTGTGAGTGTAATAATATTCTACATTTTATCATTTTTAGAGTTTTGACACAACCTTGTGAAGTTATACTAAACCTATTAGCAAACATGTATTTGCATATCCAGCTGACAGAGAGCAATATTATGACAAATAATCAAAAATAGTATATGTAACATATATGGCTAGGTTATAAATGTTCCTCCATGGTCATCAGCTAATGGCTCTGTTGTCTGTTGTATAGAATGACTGCTGTCTGCTCCATCCAAAAATGAAAAGCAGAATCTTGCTATGCTTCCCTTTATATTTGTCAGGATGAGGAACCTCTTGCGGATAAATCTAAAAATCATTTTTGGCTACTTTAAAACTAAAAGTATTTGCTGCAACAACAAAATCTCTGATTGTAGTAATTTTAACTGGTGAAAAAAAATGGAGCTGATCCAGACTAATACCTATCAGCTGTGAACTGCAGGATCAGATGGATGATTTGAGCACTGCTTCAGGCTGACCAGTGAGTAGTTGGTATGGGGGGGGTGTGCTCATTAGCATTCTGCCCATCAGCATCTCCTCCACACAAACAGTCTCAACAGAATAATAGAGGCATTTACTGAGTCAACCCACTCACCACTATTTATTACCAACATCCATTATTTACTCAGTTTGAGAAATAACCCTGCTAAAAAGGTTGTGGATGCAGAAAACTTGTTTAAACAGCTGTTTTCTTCAGGAATAGCAACTGGTGGTTTTTCCAACCTGTAAAAGGAGGACAGACTTGAGGGTCAGTTAGCAGTTGCTGCATCAAAATTGGGTGTATCCGTAGTGTTAGCATGACATTTATCTCGGCAAAAGATAACATCCATTTGGCTGTGGCTCTTATTTTAAAATGTACATTATTTCAACTGCTAGAATTCATAAAATCAGATTGTTTTGTATTTCATACACAATGTAAAAGATGACTGAACTGCTGACTCCACTGTTATATGAAAGCTGTCAGTGTTTCTCTACAACCCCCCAAAACACACCTGAGAGGTCTCTGTAATTGGAAACCATTGCCATTAAATAATAAGGGGAAGATCACAATGCCTTAATTTATTGTCTGATTAAAATTCAGCCTTTGCCGTCACCTTAGCAACTGCTTGAAAAAAGGTGGGTGGTGTGGGGGCTGTGAGGCAGGCATGTGAGCCTGTTGGTGTTCATCGCAGTGCAGTGTGCGAGTGTGTCAGTGTGCGTCTAATTGCAAAGTTTCATCTCCTCACACAAGTCCTTGCAGGAACAAAATATTCTTCACAGGCACACGACCTTCATGCTGTGCACTCGCTGAAGACACAAACTCGATTCGCTGAGCAACTCCCCAACTTATAAACATCTTTTCGTCAAAATTCTCGCTAGGTTTTGTTTACTGCTAACCCTGGGGATTGAATAATGTGTTTGCAGCTGTCTCTCCCTTCTTTAATGACACCACTGAACATGCACCATTTCCCGCCTTTTAGAACTACAGACGTTCAAACCTGCCTCACCCAATCACGGACCGTGATAGCGGAGGAGCAGTGATGCCACACTCCATCAGGCCTGCACCCTAAATCCAAATGAAGGAGAGAATATTCTCAAGATGATACATAATTCATCGCATTCAGAAAAAGAGCCAGCAACAGACTCATAAATAGCGCGTTCTCCATAACAGCTTCAGACTTGAGATGTAAGATTCAACAGCTTGAACCACCTGTTCCCCCTCATGTCTCCTCATCTCCCCTCATCTCTCCACTTTCTGCCTCTTTCCATGTCCCCCATTTACTGTCTCACTCCCTCTTTATCAGCACCTCGACAGGGATATTGAGTTGCTGCCAGTATTCCTCATGGGGGGGCTTGCCATGTATCTGCAGTCTGGCTGCAATGGAGGTTTCCGCTCTCCCTCCACACTCCCTCCTTTCTTCCTTCCTCTCGTCCTCCCCCACCCTCCTCCTCCTTTCTCATCCTCTCCTCTCATACTCTTGGTGTGATATGATTGTTTTCTTCTCACCTCAAGTAAGCGTAGCTTCGGACAGCCCGGTGCAGTCTGATGAGCGCTGCACGAGCACGGGTGGAAGGGGAGGGGGGGGGACGAGCAAATGAGTGAGCAGGGAAGAGAGAAGGAAGAAGGAACACAAACAAAAACAGAGGGAGGCTAAGACCGTGCCTCCTGAATATGTATGTTTCATTTCTTTTTCGCATAAGCGTGTGTGCTGCAGCGTTGCTCTTCTTGGTAGCTCCTGGGCCAGTTTCATGGGTCCCCTCCACTAACGTGTTGTAATTATTGTCCTTCAGGTGGCTGATGAAGAGATGAACAACATAGACATTATCAGGTAAACCCCCTCCCTCCCCACTCTAGCTACCTCTCCCCCATCTGTTTTTCTACTCATATCTTTGAGCGTTCCATCATCACGCCCCCGCGTTCTCCCTGTCTTCTTCCTTTAAGCTCCTTCCCTCCCACTCTTCCTCTCCGTCTTTCTACTCTTGTACAGTCTCTCTCCCTCACTCCCTCTGTCTTCCCTCCTGGCTCAACCGCTGCTGCTGCTTTTGCTGTTGCTGCTGGAGCGGTGTGGTGCTCTTGGGGGTGGCAGGGGCGCCGGTGGTGGTGGTGAGGTGTTGTGCATGAGTTGGGGTTTCGCTGAGCTCTAAGGGAGAGCTGGGTAAGCCAATCCAGATAGCATATAGCGGAGGGGGTTTTCTCCATTCCCCCGATGAGGTTCAGTCGGCAGGATTTTATCTCCCGTTCTCCAGGATGAAGCTCTGCATGAGCGGAAGGTACTGCTTCATTGTTTGCATCTTTGATTTGGATTACAAAAGCTGGCTAGATTGTGTGTGTGTGTGTGTGTGTGTGTGTGTGTGTGTGTGTGTGTGTGTGTTGTGGGTGCACTCACAGTGGCAGTTTGTGCTCTCTGTGTACTGATGCAGTGCTGTTAGTAATGATCTGCTTTTCTGATAGTTTGTCAAAGGAAAACAGTACTCTATATTTTGTTGTGGTTGTTCTATGCAGGAAATCTTTTGGCTTGAAATCCACTGCAGTGTATGGGGCTCCACTGGAAAAGCTTTGACTCTGAGGAATCAGTCAAGCTTTTTAATTTGTCATGAATTTATTAAGATAGTAAATATGTGAGCTGTGACTCACACATTTGCTTCTGCGTGATTTTGGACAGTCACCTGTCGGAATGCACCCATAACAATAATGAATGGCCCTTTATCACAGCGCTGTATTGTGAATGTGATTAACTACCAATGGAAGGTCTGATTAGTGATTTCCTTGTAGTTATATGGCCAGGATAGTCTTAATTCTTCACATAAAACCTAGGTAATAACTGAATAGATGCTTTCACATGCTTGCATAAACAGATTTTAATGAGCTCATTACAAAATTGCAAGTGCTCACCCACTTTTCTGATTAAAGTTGCATTACATGGGAATTAACGCAGCACGGAAAATGTGATGAGATGCAGGAGGTGGCTTTTTGCAGTTTCTCTCTCCCCTCTTGTGCTTCTTCTTTAACTCATTGTCCTACAGTAGACACATTTTAATCAGAACTATTACAAATTAACCATTATTAATCTGTCACAGATAGAAATAGATCCCAAGCTTGTCCCTTTGTATTTGATTATTGATGGTATTATTACGATTTCAGGCAGATTACATTTTATAAGCCATTTAACCAGCCAATGAGGGGTAATTAATCTCACTGAGTATTTCTCCAATATGAGGCATCAATTGTCCTCACCTCTGTGTCACAGCTTTAATTGAATTATAGCAGCTCTGCCAAGATAAGCGAGGGCAGTCCCTTGACTTTCCCCCTCCCTCTTTGGTGAATAGGAAACAAGCCTCGTCACCTGTAGTCTCCAAGGAAGCAGTGACAAGGTTAAACAGGAAGCTCGATCTACCTGAGAGCCTGACCTTACCCCTGTATCCTACTCACATCCACCTCCACCCCCACACCTTAATTCCAAGACACCTCCTAGGCTAAATGATGAAATGTCCTGAAATCTTTCTTGGTCTCTTATGCTCTGTCTTTCTCTCTCTTGCTTTCTCTTTTGCAATTTCTGTCCCTCCCTTGGCCAGGCTCCTGCACCTGGGCTCCTGTGGCAGAGATAGATCTGTAAATTTTACATGTACACACGAGTGCATCGAAGCTCAACAGCAGAGCAGGGGCAACTTCAATTGGACAAGCACATTTATAGTTGAGTGTTTTAAATGTCCGATATTGCAAATGACAAATGTTGACATACAGATAAAACCCAGATTAATTATTTAGTGTTTCATAGTGTGTGTAAAAGTAAGTGTAAAAATGACATGAACAAAAAAGCATTTGAGAACTTCTCCTCTTGGATGATTAACAGGCTAAAGTTGAACTAATATTTTTCTCCTCTCGGAAATAGGGATGGTGAAATGTTGTCCTTTGGTGGGACGAAAGCAAATTAGGGTTTGTTTGGTTTTTTCGCATTTTGTTTTTGACTGATAAAGGAAATGTCACCATGGACAAACATAAGAATGGGGTTTTTGTAAAATATCAGGAAAATTAAAATTGCAATTCTTTTATTCACACTTTTGCTTTAAAGGAACAATTTAGCATTTTGAGAAATTAATTTCTTGCTGAGAGTTAAATAAGATGGTCATGCCAGTAAAGACTACAGACTGGTTGTGTCAGACCAGACTGACACCAAAGTCCCACACTTGCGAATAGTGGTACAATGACATCCAAGCCACAGTTAACTGGCAAAAACTGGAAAAGACAAACTGTCTGAAATCTGAAGGGCACCTGGTGCTAAAAGGTACTGAAATCCATTGTTGACAGCGATTTAGTATGTGCAGTTGAACAACAGACGTGTACATTATTACACGTCGTTAGTTTTCTGTTATATCACATATGTTTTTCAATGTAATTTTAATTATTTATTTATTTTTGTTTTAGGTTAGACAGCTAGAGCCTCTAGAAATTAGTACAATTAAATGGAATCCGTATACTGATAGCAGTCATCTCAAGCTGTCAGCTCATGTAAATGGCTGTGAAACAAAAATATTGCCACCTCTTTGAACTGTTATGCAGCAATACATCCTGTGGAAAGGCAACATTTGTGCTATACTGGTGTTTTGCTTGTTAGAAATCTGAAATATTAAACACTTCAGCCATTGTACTGTCCCAAATGAATTAGTTGTCTGCTGAATTGCTTTTATTTTAGATCGAGTGGTGATAGAAAAGACTAATATAGACATATTTCATTGAAAGTGGTGTGGGAGAGAGGTTGGTCTGAAGAAGGTAGAGGTTAGTTTTGATCAACCTAAGTGGACATTGTTGGACTAACAGACCTCCTCCCCTTTATCCTCTGTCCTCTGTGGTTTTGAACACCTCTCTCTCCCACTCTGTCTGTTCCTCTCCTAAAGCTCTGACAGCTTCACTGGGGGTCATTAATTGCATCTTATAATCTCCACCCCATTATTCCACCTCCCCTTTGCCCTCTTCAGCACCATATGTCAGATTGTACAGGTCAGCTTTATTATTCATGATGATGAAGCAGTCAGCCATGTAAATGCCTGTACTGGGGGCTCTACAGCATAACTAAATTTTTTTGGCAGTTTGACTCCTGTTAAATATTTACATATGAATATTTATTATGACACAATTGCATTCCTGTTAAAAGAGCACATGATGATGCTGTAACAAAATTTAATGTGAGGCTATAACTTTTGAATGACACCCAGTGTGGATAGTGACTAATGGGATAATGCTAAACATTAAACTACTTTTTCCGCCTAAACACGTAACACAAGTGGAAAAAGGTTGGCAAAATGAACGTATGTTTCTGTATAGTTTGTGTTACGGAGTAACGTTTACTTCAGCTGGCATGATTAGCTAACATAAGATAATAGTCATCCAGTTCAAATAAGGCTGTAAAGCAGTCAAACTGTATTGGACTGAATAAGTTGGTATTTTCTTGCTTTTAGATTCAGGTTTTTCTTTGTTACAGGAAGAGCGTGCCTTTAAAACTTTGAATATTTTACTCTAAACCGGAGTCTTGAGATTTGAGTTTTCATTGAACATTGGCAAAGTAACCTACCTTTTTGGTGTATGCGCTTCTTTTAGTACACCCAGGAAATAATTTGTGTAGCTGCTTAGCATGATGATTCAAAGTGTTGGCAAAATGAGTCTTGTGCTTTCCAATCGTCAGAAATTCAGCAAACCTCTACCTCTAATGTTATCTCTTCTTTGATTAATAAAAAAAAAAAAAACTAAACTAAAACGTTTTGACAGTTTTTCTATCATAAATCTGCCACTTGTCATTTCACAATTTCAACATATACAATAATAATAAAACAATGAAATATAACAAGTCATTTTTCTGAAACATCTATTGCTATGCTGTCTTGGCTAAAGTTATGAGAAGACAGATTCCACTCTCGCATCACACTTGCTTTTTGCAAGATGATGAACAGTAAGTTCATCTCTTTAAAATGTTGAACTATTGTTAAACCTCTATTTAAACCACACTTAAACTTTTTAAAATATAAATTGTAGCCCTCCCAGTGAGCAGGATCAATCTATGACTGTGACAATGAGTTTTAACTGAGAGACTGACGTAAATTAGAAGATTTTTATTACGTTCTTTCTTTTTTTTTTTTTAAATATATATATATATATATATATATATATATATATATATCATTGGCAGTATGTTGGGAAGCTGTTACTACCATACTTCCTTGGAAATTCTCTCAGAATATTCTCTATCTGTAAGAGCTTCATTCATGCATCTCTGATTCAAGGCTTTTTAGGCTGGATGGACCAGTGAGTACATCTGAGCCACTTGCTGTATGTGTATGAAAGCGTAAGGCATGGTTATGGAGTAAACACACGCGTGCACACACACATATTCCAACCTTGCCAACAAGGGGCCATCAGACTGTCAACAACTATGGACCATTACTTATTGTGATGCGATACTGTGATGCCTGGTCACTTTTCATGGCTGCAAAACTTCCTTTTAAATTTTTTCTTTTCAAATGTTGTGACACTGACTGGTGTTAGGAAAAACAGAAAGAGAGGACCTCCATTTCTGCAGTGGAATTGTCTCTCAAAATTGGAAGTCACTACATATATTTTTTTACCATTTAAACATGTCTCTTCATGTTGCACTCTATTAGCACTATAATGAATGTAATCAAATCTCGTATTCTGTTAGAGTGGCAAAAAACAACAAAACACTCAAGTATGTAATCGAAAAGCAATTTTTTTTTTTTTAAAGAGTAGCAACACCACTCTTAACAATCAGTGAAAAAAATCATCCTTTATTTTCAGACTTTACTACAAATTTCAGTAAAACCTGCTTTGGGTTCCCATCCCATAACCAATAGTTTCTATCTGTCTGGAGCGTATTTAAGTCTTTCATCTGGGTGTTACAGTTGAAAATTTGCCTACGATTAAACCTCTGACCTTAAGATTTCAACAAAAGCGTCTAACAGCCTGAACCATTTTGTACAGTAACCTAACAGGGAATGAACTACTGTCCTCAAAACTATCAAGCATTACTCTATCACCCTGAGCTCGTCAGGGAGAGACCTATGACCGACCTATCTTAAGGTACTTCAAAGGACTTCAAATTTCAATGCAACGCCTGGAGATTGAACTCAGGACTTCAAAAGTTGTTTGACCTCTATGTCCCACAGCTATTTAGATTAGACCCACTTAAACGTAATGTGAAATTAGGAGATCTGTCAGTTAAAATCATTCCTTAAAGGGTATGAGTCCAACAACCATAGGGAGGATTGAAAACCACTCAGCATTAATATGACTTTGTGGGTTCTTGTGGGGACCTTTGGCCTGACTTTCAGCCACAGAAACCGGTTATGCACTGCACCTTGTGTATATGGAAATGACAGTTTGAATGAGGAACGCTGGGTGGTCTGCTGTTGGACAGGTAGACAAGCAAAATACAATGATAAACCAGAACCACTCATTCTTTAAACACAGTTATTACATGAAACTTCAAACTTTTAAGTTCCAAACTCACTAAAAAGTTTCAGCCAAAGTTTCAGCAAGTGTTTGGATTCTGGGTCTGAGGTCCCAGTAGCTTTCCTAGGACAGCTCTCAATAGGATTCACTGGCACCATTACATGATTTTGTCTGGAGGCTGGTGGTGTTTTTTTTTTTTTTTTTTTTGGGAACAGCATGTGCTTAGTGTGTGTGCATGTGTGCGTTTCTGTGGGTGTGTCAGTGCTCTTATGTTTTCAAGGTTTTTATTACCTACATTTTTTTTTTTGAGATAATATTTAAAATAATTTTGTTTATTTATTTATTGGCAAATGGATTACGCACAAAGACTTCCTCACAGACTGTAGTTTCAAATTTTTTTCTTGCAAGACCAGACATGTTTTGGCATTTTAATATTTAATTCATTTCTATAGGCCTATGTTAGATGGCACAGCATATACAGCCTAAGTTAATTTGCACTGCCTGAGCCTGCGCAAACACTAGTGAGCTGTTGCTCTGAAGAAAGATATCACAAAAAAATCTGCACAAGTCACAACTGAGTGTCACTCACCCATTAAAAGGAGTGTATCTTTTTGTGTTTGCATTTTTGGAGCCCAGCTAGCCTCCGTCACCTTTTCTTCTCACCCCAAAGTCCCCTTGGGAGGGTTTGTGGGATTATGCACTCCCCTGTGCAGAGTGCCATCAGCAGCACATGAAATCTGTTCACCCGGTCATTATCCCCTGCTGCTGTTAATGATGTTGGTAGTTGGTGTGTAACTACTCAGGTGTCTGCTCACAAGTTAATCAATTCTGGACAGAGAAACAGGCATAAACCTCCACACACCTACAGAATAGTACCCTAATTTGAGAGCAGATTTATTTATTTATTTATTTTATGAGGTGGTTGAGTCATATACATGCCATCGGGCTGAGTGACGACTATTGGTTAGCTGCCTTGTTAATCTTAAGGCATACAGGTTGGAAAGAGCATCTTCTTGGCTTTCTATCTCTGCTGCTGCTGCTGGATGAGTCAGCCACTCGGGTTCCCCCGCTTTAACGCGGTCTGGGCCTGTGATAAGGGCTTTTCCTGAGAGCCAATCTATCTGCAAAGTAGATGCGATCACTGAGGCAGAGAGGGAGAATTATATAGACAAAAGAGGCAGGGGAAAGGAGAAAAATGAGAGAGAGAAATGACGAATGTCAATAGAGACTTCACACCCACTCTATTTGCTTTTCCTCTCTAATTTGGTGATGGCCTCTGCCTCTTTCCTGTCTGGCTAAATTGCAACAATTCTGGCCAGCAAGCTCTGCTTTTCCCTCTTCCCCATTTCCCAACTTTAATGTCTTCCTCCTACACCTCCTCTACCACCTCCCCCTTCCTCTTCTTTTCAATGCTCTGAGTTCCTCTCAAATGTCAGTGTGGCACGAGTGGGTGGCAGGCAGCACCATCTGAACGAGCCCCATCTATGGTTTTGCTGCAGTGTGAAGATTGGCTGAAGTAAGAAGACGGAGTGACTGAATGAGCGAGGGAGTGAGTGTGTTTGGCGGTGTGACAGCGGACGCCTGACGTGTTCTGAGATGGGGCACTAATGGGTGTCCTTATTTTGACTTTTATGGCGGATAGTGTTGATTTATTTCATTCAAGTGAGGATTGAACGTGCAGAGCCGATGCGGCATCCAAAACACACACATACTGTATACACAGAAACAGACACATGGACATAAAGACACACAACTATGCTCCTAAACACACAAACATAAAGTCTCATACGTACCCAAAAAAAAACATGCTCACATCCAACAAATCTTGTGGGTAACACAAGCGCACATATACACACAAATTGAAAGCCAGTGTGCTATGACTCAGAGGGAAGCAGCTGGAGTGAAGGCTCCAGTGGCGGTGGTGAGCTGTCACCATCTGGAGGAGTGCATGTCTCCCTGCCTCCTCAGCTGGTAGAATAAATCACATCTCAACAACTGCATGTCTGTGGATCAACATGTTTCTCTGTTATTTTTTTTACATGGGTACATACATGTGTACATAATGTCTCCGAGTGGAACATTGTGAAAGTAATACTTTCTGTGGTGCAGTCACTCCCTCAGTCTGTCATTGTTTCCTCTCTGTGTGAACAGTCCAGCACTTGGACCAGAGAAGCTTTGATCAGGCTTTGACACTCTGTCTCATCGAATAATCTGTACTATTTGTCTGCATGTTGATGGCTGCACCTGTGCAGCACACGCCGTAGAGTTGCAGGGCACAAAGAGTGGATGCATGGCGAGGACGTCGAGTCCGCAAAAACTTTCAAATCCCATAATTTCTTTTAAAAGATCCGTATTTCAGTGCAGCTGCTTTGAATGAATTGAATTGAATGCAACATGAATTTGAATTTTCTGGTTTAAATGATAGAGATGTAGTAAAATTTATCACTATGCGATGACAGTTGTGGGTTTGTTTGCTGTTGTTGCCAAACCCTAGTCACAATCTGATCTAACCACATGCATACAGTGGCATAGATGCAGATTAGTTGCGCTTTACCTCAAGAGAACGTTTGTTGTTGTTGAGAGGCGGGACACTGAGGTTTTTAAATACTTTGAAAAAATATAAACTATAGAGTATCGATAGTCTCTTGTCTATCTTGTTTATCCTCATATAGTTATTGAACCTTGATGCATAACAAAGACACTTTTGCTCTTTAATTCTGAAGGACTGGGACCAGAGCTCGACATTTACCAGTGCCTCAGATGATTCCATTTTCAGTTACATTGTGTCTTTACAGGAAGTGGCACATTGTGACATCATGAGCGAGCAAATATTAAAAAAAGAGAGAGAGAGAGAGTGAAAATACCCCCAAAACTGCATCAGCAATTGCTTTAATTGTGCATTTTCACCTTTGCGTGCTGCTAACCTTCAAAATGGAGTGGAGTTTAATGCTGTTTCAGCTTTTCCTTTGTTGCCAAGGACAAAACTGCGGGGAGATTTGCCATTAAAAGGACTATCATTGAAAAAATATTGGCAGCATCAGTCCAGAATTTTTAATATCGACTATGTCCTTCACACAGGCTCCATGGTAGTTACTAATTGCCAACTTGTCTGTTTGCTTTGTTTGGCAGGGTCATCACAGGTAGAGCACTCACTAACTCTGCAGGACAGACTTAGCAGGTCTCCTTTGGAAAACTAACACACATGCTGGCTCCCTGTGGTCAACCCCTATAAACACATGAGAGGGAAGGAACACAGACAAACCATGAAAAAGATATACATTGGCAAAACCGCCTTAAAAGTCCCCCGAAATGGCGGTAAACATCCAAAAAAGAGGTAAGAGTGAATCTCTCAGGCGCCATCTTTCCATCCGTCCTAGATTATATCTGTTTGTCCATTCGTCTGCCCACGAGGTGTCTCCTCTTGCCGTCCAGTGGTGCCAAATCAGCCTCATCCCACCTCTCTCTGAACCCAGAAGTCATGCTGCCTCGTCATCTCATCTCACTGGAATGAAAGCACTCATTATGTCTGACTCAGCTCTGGCACACAGAGGAGGTCACTAATGGGGGATTTTTTTCATCCCTGGAGCTACTTCACGTAAACTCACCTTCTATCAAACAACAAACACCTGAATTCCCCTGCTAATGCCTGCCAATCAAAAAGAAGCAAGGGGTGAGGAGGTGGGGGGCTTCTGGGTAATGCAACACTAAAATGCCATCCAGTAAGTTGAGGCGCTCATTGAATCACTCTGTAGGCAGGTACAGAGTTACTCACTGACTTGCTCACAGATGCTGCAGTTTTCTCTGTAAATGATGGTAAACAACAGTCCAGGGATGGTGTGAAATTCAAATTTCTGGTTTCATTTGTACCAGGGAAAGCACCTTTTCCACAAATATGACAATTCCTGAATTCTGGAAAACAGCCTCTTGGTGCCACACAAATGTTGACTGTATTTCCTCACTAACACAGGTAGACAACCCTTCGGTAGCAAATCTCCAAAATAACCACATTGAAAAACCGTTGTCACACATTATGAAGAGCACACGCACACATCTGTTTTATTTAAGTGACTCAGTAAATCGGCAGCAGGATGGCAATGAAACGGCACGCACAAGATTAGGCCCCTCTAACTGAAACAACTAAATTGAATCCAGCCATCGTTCATGTTATCACTTATACGTGTGCTTTTCCTACTGAGGCATATCAGAATATTTCATGTGAGAAAGTCTCATCAGTATAAACTATTGACGTGACCTTTAATCAAAGAGCTATTTTTTGGCTCTTTGGTTAAGGTTTATTAAACGCTACAAAAACAATCTTTATGCAATAATTGTCACAGATGGGTGGCTGCTGAGCTCATACCATATTAACAGTCATCCAATATACCTGATTTAATGCTGAACTTTAACCAAAGTTGTTCCATTTATTTTCATTAATGAACTGAAAATAGTCTGAATCAGTGCCAACATCACATATTCATGTACCTAATAAAGTGTATTTAAAAAGTGATGCAGGCGCTCTGTGTAAAACAGCAAAGTGATTCTTAATTTCCATTAGTAGTTGTCATTTTACCACAAAACATTTTCGCGGGTGAGGGCCATACCTACGAAGACTTTAAAACCAAAATACTGGCATTAATCTCTAACCAAAAATCTACTTAATTTTCTTGAGAAATCACAAATGCCATCCTTAACAACAAGGTAAAATAAGTTTTCTGACCCAAATCACACTATGTTTTAAAGACCTTTTCAAAAACCAAACAACCTTAATTCTCGACCTGTTGCTAAAGCTGGTGTTTCGGACTTATTTGACCCATTGAAATTTGAAATAACTACTAATTTTGTTCCTCTGGAGCAGCTCATCTTTGTTTCTGCAGCACTTATTTGCTGCTCTCTACAACATGAATCAATAAATATCAGTATTTTCCGTTCATAGTGCTCCTGAAAGTGTTATCTGACATTGCTTACACTAACTACGGGGCTGAAGCAAGCCCAGACATTGCACTGTGTCTCTATATGTCAAGCCCTAACCCCGTACTGTTGGCTATTTTGTGTACTTTATTATTATTTACTAAAGATAAAAAGATAAAGGCCCCACCCTCTGCATCTATAATCATGTTAAAAGATAGAAAAAGAGGGAGTGAAAAGACCAACGTGACCAAATCTCCATCTACTCCCTGTTATCTGTTATCCGGCTGCAGATAAAGTCATTACCCTACTTCCGCCATTTGTCCATCAATATAGGTCCATTAGGCTCAGCTGCGCACACTCAGATCCATCAAGGCAACAGACATTTCCTCTTTTCCTACTCACACTTGCGCTTTTATTAGATTGAAGCCCAGGTAACACACGCACTCTAAAAATAGTCATCATTGTGCTGTCTCACTGAATTGCATGTGGTGGGTATTGCCTTTGAGTAAATCCAGGCCTTCACAGTCTATTTATATGATGTATTGGAGTTCATTGGCTCATATTTCATCACAGATCACACCATCCATTTTTTCTGTTGGTCCCATCTCACTGATGATTGGGTTTCTGTGATATGCTGCAGAGCGTTTATACTGGAGGAAAAAAATAAGAGATCTGATGCTCAAAGATGACTCCAAGAGCTCTGTGTACTTGGCTCGATTATTAGAGATCTGTGTTTTGGTCTCATGTTTTCTACACACAAAGCAATTTTGCACACAATTTGATCACCCTCTCGTGACGTTCTCATCAGTGCAGCATGGCCATTTGGGGATGCATTAAAAAGATATGTAGACTCTGATAAGACCATTTAGAAAAGGATATGCCCAAGTTACGAGGTTGTTTCTCTTTTCATATGCCCTTAACGCAATCATCTCCTCTGTGTGTTCATTGGTGTGTGTTTGTGTGCGCAGCTCATTGCTGGAACAGAAGGAGGACTTAAGAAAGAGACTTTCCTACACGACTCACAAGCTGGAGCTACTGCAGAGCGAGTTCGACTCCACGCGGCAGTACCTGGAGACAGAGCTGCGCCGAGCACAGGAGGAGCTGGACAAGTTTACTGATAAACTGCGCAGGTTGGCCCACATGCAGTGCATCACTGAGCAATGGTGTCAATCCAGGCAATCTACAGAAGATTGATCCCTGTGACTCACATCACATAGTAACAGAGTTATTAGATTCTTATGTTAATGGCTCAGCACTAGGTCTACCTACTTTACATACTGAACCTTCACTCAGTTCAGCTGTGTCCAAAGTGGGAGTCACAAGTTAGGAGGAGTCATGGGAAAATGAATGGGGTATAAACTAAAGAAGTTTATGCTACACACGTGGTAAGAAACTGGATTGTTTCATTTTTAACACTACTTTGTATTTGATAAATATATTATCTGCTTTTATGTAAACTCTGAATTTGAAATCTAAGTACTAACTCTTACTGTCAAATAAATGTAGTGGAGGTAGATCAAAAATTTAAATATTTCCACCACCACTCAGGTTTTAAGCAGTGGGAGTATTTTAATATTTTTGTTTACAGTTCATTATGCTTAATTTAATAAACCATTGAGGTCGACATGTGAACTTACAAATATCAAAAACAAATCATAGGCCTATATTGGTTAAAATGAACATGGATGTTTGTTTTCACTCTTTATATGTGGTACAAAGTGTTGCAATGGACTTTCCAGTTTCACTTGTAAACCATGAGTATACAGAGTCGGACAGTTTGAGGTCTGGTGGACAGATTAAATATATGGTGGAAGTTTATGGAGGAGACAGTGTGTAATTCAATTGCTTTTGCTAATGAGGACCAGCTGACTTTTTCTTTTTTTCTTTTTCTACGTGGTATGAAATGTATTAACTCTAATGAAGTGTGTGCATAGTGATAAACATAAAGTTGTCATGAAGTGATTTGAGTAATGGGCCAGACCGGTGCCACTGTAAGAGAATCAGGATGTACAAACACTCTAAGAGACACATTGTTCTACGATCTGACCTTTTAATGAATACGTAATTAGGAATTTCTATCCATTAAACGTCCTTGTAAATTCTAAGAAAATAAGAGCCCAAACATTACATTTTTATGTTATCTTAATTATTTGATAGGAACTGTAGAGATAAAGGAAATGGGCTGGATAGAAGGAGAATGACGTGCAGAAAAGAGTCCAGCCTGTTAAGCAGTGATATTCAAATGGTATACACCCCAACCACTTTTTCACCCCAAGTTTAGCACTGATGCAAGTGTATGAATAGCAAGACTGTGAATTATTGTGCATTAAAGACACTTTGTCCTGCCATGATTCAGAGATTCTGACATGTTCTGAGTAATACAAAAGCCAAATTTATATATTAACAAAATTTGCAAACATTTTCGAAATAATCATCAATAAGAGTGAGCTGTGAAAAACAACTCTCACAAGTGATATAAAGTGTGTAATGTCTTCAAACCATTTATTTTCATTTTTCATTTTTGTTTGCTACAGTGTATCAATGTATGTATGTGGAGAAACTGTTAACAAAAACAGTGTGTTGTGTTGTTTAGAATTCAAAGCAGCTACTCAGCACTGCAGAGGATCAACCAAGACCTGGAGGAGAAGATCCATCGAAATGTAAGTGTTTAAACCTGTGATATTGTGCGTGTGTGTGTGTGTGTATGTGTTCACACCCATTCATATGAATTCCCATGATTGTGGTTAAGTACCTGAAGACACAGAAGAAAGAGAAGCATGTAAGCAAGTCATGACGTTTACAGATGGTCCTGAACACTTGAAAAGCCAATTTGAATATGAATGCCCTGCTGTTGGTACCGCTGACGTTAATTATGGCTTATTACAATTGGCTGTCCTCCTTCCAGTGGCAGAGTGATAGGAAACCCATTGTTCGTCAGTGCACCGCAGCTCACTTCATTTGTCAGACTCTACTTTCGCTAGTGGAAAGATACAATTAACAAGCTTGTCTGAGAACACTGTATGACTATCAGGTGTCTTTGCTGTTGAATACACAGCTGAAAAAATGCTGAAGGAGAGGGTTCGTTACAGTGCAAGATAATAATCAGGATTATCGTCATGATTACAATGTGAGAGATGCCAGGTATGGATAATGAGGACGTGAAGATCACTTGGCTTTTTGCAAAAATTTAAAATGGCCATATATATATAAAAAAGGCCGAACTTTTTATTTCTTTATTTATTTTTCGGGTGAAGCATCCTCGTCAGCTGTTGTTGATTCACCTCACGTAGTATTCCCCCCTCAAGGGTGAGAAAGGTGCTGAGTAAGTCTCTCTGTAATTGTAAAGCCTGTTTACTCCAGAGGTGCCACAAACCCATCTGACCCCTCGGCCTTGCGCGACTATAGAGAATGCAATTACAAAAGAGATAAACACAGTGATATACTTTGAGTGCTTTTACTCACACAGTGGCTGTTTTCTAAGAAACGAAAGCAGAAAAGGAAAAGGCAAAACTTCTGCAAAACTAAACCACAAGAAAAACTGTCAGCTACTATATCCATTTCAGATTTAAGTTGTTTCAGCACATTGAAAGGGAGACTGTCCAAATACAGTCTGGACTGTTCCTGTTAATTGAAGCATCATGCAGAATGTAACAATAGCAAACAAGTGCTCAGTGAATAGAAACCTGTCATTTCAGACTTAATCAGACAAAAAACAAGGACATCATTATGCTTTCTTGGTTACCCATGGTAACCTGAAAATTCAGCTGTAGCCTCTCTTTCTGCCACTGTAACATGAACGGTGTAACAGGTTGCTTTGTGTGTCTTTAGTGTATCTATCCTGTGTTTATATTTAGAACCAGGATCTGATGTTTTTTTTTCTCATATGTCAAATCCATGAGTTTTGGAAATGGGAAAACCTTTATTTTGCATAGTTAAATTTAGTTTTAATTGGTTGTAATATGATTGATTCACAGATTCTCATCCTCCGTATGAAGAGAGATCTGCTGAAATTTGGCACAAGACTGATCTATGAACAGAAAGCAGTAGGACACAGTGTTGAGTCATATGTGAGGCTGAATCTAAAGGTTTTGTTTTTGTTCCATAGCATGAAAAGTTACCAGTCCCACCTAGAATATCAGCCATTGTTGTGTTTCAAAGACAAGATTTTGTAATCAAACCTTCAGGCCAGTGAGGATGTCTCAGTAGTCAGTATCAGAAAGGGAAGAGATAGTCCAGGGATAGCCAGTTAGCATACTAACTTCAGTAATTAGATTAATGGCCAGCTGTTCCTGCTATTGCTGGATTCGTAGCAACAGCAAAACTTAGTAATAGCTTCAATCTCTGCTCACTGTTCAGATTTATTTTGTGATGAGCAGAGGAAACAGGCAGTGTTAATGGCCCCAGCGGAGAGACAAAAGACTTTGGCCATCTGCAACTGACTTGAGAATTACGATAAAGTCTATTTCAGGACAGTGGCTTTTAAGAAAATGCCCAACAATTGTGATTACCTCTTGTGGATGATTTTGTCAATTAGTAAGGATCTTAGTTTAGGTGGAACGTTCCTATGAACGCTCCATTGCAGCTGTCACTGTAAAGGAAAAACTGGGTATTTTATTAAATGTTTTAAAAACGGTACTTCGTTCTGGTTAATCTTGTTTAAATTGAAAGCTTAGTAAATATTATCTTTCCCATGCTTTTTATAATCTAAAACTCCACTCTTGCCCAATCGGTTGAGGCAGATGGCCGCCCCCCCGAGCCTGGTTCTGCCCGAGGTGTCTGCCTCTTAAAGGAAGTTTTTCCTTGCCACTATCGCCAAGTGCTTGCTCATCGGGGATCTTTTGGGTCTCTTTAAATAATTTTATAAAGAGTTTGGTCTAGACCTGCTCTGTATGTAAAGTTCCTTGATGTAACCTTGTTATAATTTGGCGCTATACAAATAAATCTGATTTGATTTGATTTGTGGTCATCTTCAGTCCCAGCACCATGATGATGAGAAGCGAGCTTTGAGCAGAGAGATCATCGTTCTAAACAACCACCTGATGGAGGCCAAACTCACCATTGAGAAGCTGCGAGAGGACAATGTAAGTAAGAGCCCATTAAAAATCACATGGCTCAAAATATCACTTAGAAAACCAAATAATACCTGTGAACTCTGTCTTGCATGCTGTTCTCTGGAAGTGGATTACTCTGTGACAAATGTTATCAATTGAATTCTCTTCAGAAAAAGATATTTAGATGTGAAGATACTTTCTTCTGTTTTAACAAAATTGAGCAGATTTATTTTTCTTGAGCTGGCATCAATATGATGGTTTCCCTTTTTGTTCTAACACTAGACAGTAAAGATGTGTATCGATTTCTGTGGCCACAGTTTCTCTTTGAATGGTCAAAGGATATCATTCACTCAGTGTAACTTCAGTTTTGAATTCATTGCTGTTCTTTAACTGTCAAACAAAAAACTGCCCCAGCATCTCAAAGCAGGTAAAAACGGAAGGGAGGGACTGAAATTATAATAAATCGGTAGCTAAAATGTTGTATAGTATAAATTCCAAAAAAAATTATTTTTCTTTGAAATACATTTATCACAGCAATAATACAACAGTATATTCAGCATACCTAATAGGCATCATGTTGCAACACCTTATAACTATGAATGGAGTCAATTGCCATTTTATCAGTAGGGTTCGGTACGCAGTCCAAAAACTCCAGCAAAAGTGCAATGATCCAAAAAACGGGGTGGTTACACATATAAACAGGTTGGAACACTTAAAGGCAGTCCAACAGGGCAAAGGCACAAGAACAGATAGCAAAGGCAGAGAGAGCTGGGCAAAACAGTTAAAACAGTTAAGCACACATGACGTGTGATAAAATCAATTAGAGCATCTAAAAAAACTCCAAGTATTCAAGTACAGTACTGATAGATACAGAGAGAAAGCTAGAAATGATCCTCATGGCTTAGGATTTGTTGCCATGATCAAACACCATCAGACCACTTTTTTAAGTTTATCGCTCTTTGAAATGCCACATAAAAGCACCAAAAATCAAACTCAAGGAAAGCTAGGAATGGCTACCTGACAGTGTCTAACAGCCTGTCATTTCACAATTCTGAAGAATAAAGGCGACTTAGAGACAGATGTTTTTGCCGTTTATCCTTGTTATCGCTTCTAACTGTGGTCATCCTGTGCCTTCATAGGATCTGTACAGAAAGGACTGTAACCTGGCTGCTCAGCTCCTCCAGTGTAACAAGTCTCTCTACAGAGCCCAGCTCTCTGAGGTGAGCCTCAAACTGACTGTTACATGTCATCTAGTCTCATGTAGAACTCCAGTCTTTTACTGAAATCTACAAAATCCCAGTTGTTTCCTTAAAAAATTGTTTCAATCTATTCCATAGCAGCTTAAGAGGAATACATTTAAACTCTTTCCTAACAAAGCTTCAAGGCTGCAATCCATAAATAAGAGCTTTGCATCTGATATTAATTTTGAAAATTACATACAAGGGAAATTTTTCAATACACAAAAAGCCAGACAAAAGGAAAGTATTTCATGAAACAGTAGCCACTTTTGGGTGTGTGAGGGGGGGGGGTTCTTGAGCAGCATTAGGCTTTCAGCTCAGGACATGAAATGGGCAAAACAAACAAACGAACAATGCTATCTCAACTATAACTGAAGGTCATCTTGGCCTCTGTGAAGCAGGATAGATAAGAGACAAGACTTGGTAGTGCAATGAAGACTATAGGTCACGGCAGGAAGAGCAGAATTAAAGCAGCTCAATAACCCCTCACCTGACCGGAGAAAAAGGGGCAAAGTGTCAAAAAATGTAACTAAGTCTAGAAAAACATCAGCTATATTATAAATAGACTAATGGACTAATGTTTTGAGGAGCAAAAAAAATGAGGAAATGAAACACATATCCATGTCTGTTCATTGAAAATAAAAAAAGAAATTGTTTGTGGCAGTTGACATTTACTCATACTACTAAGATGATTACTACCATGAACTTATAGTTTTTCATTGAAAATAGACACATTCAAGACTGACTAAGGCTACAAAGAATTACATTGTTCTGTCTGATGCCTTGTGCTTATGTCATTGACTTGATGACAACAGCACAGCTCACGTTTTTGAAAACAATTAAACGTGAAACTGTCAACAGTGAGAGGTGGGAAACTGTTCAAGAGGCTAAATCTACAGTATGAGACAAACTGTAAAGAGTGCACCGCTGCGTCATAAGACTAGAAATCACGTGAGTATTGATAAGTATTTTACCACCAGGCCAGCTATTTCCACTGCATCAGCCCCAGGAGCTTATGCCTCACCCATGTGACACAAGTAGATTTCAAAGCTGGCGAGTGTCCACTAAAGAATGCCTCCCCACATTTTACTCCTATAGCTGAATGGAAATGTCAATGCAAACTGCATTTGGTTATGTAAGCCCCACCCTCCCCCGTTAGGAGTTTAAAAACTGTTCTACAGGCTCACGGCCAAACATCATGGGGGTCAGAGGCTATACATGCGCTCACTCTATGTCTGCTGGTCCTGTGGGTGGAAGCTAATCGAAAGCACATTGATGAATGGTGCTGCAGCATTTTGAGAGGTGCAGTGGCTCTTCAGCGCCCACTGAAATGTTTTAGTCTTTTTTTTGCCTCAAAAACAAACACGGAGAGTGAATAAAATGATTGGGCTCAGATTTCAGAATGCAACATAAAAGCTAATTGTGATCTTGTTCAAAACAAGCCCAAATGAAAAATGTGTGGACGGTAATTAAGTGGCATTTAGTTTGGTCCAAATTGTAATAAAACTGTTGAAATGTATTCTCATGTTTTTTGTCTTTCTCTCGATCTACAAAGTTATAATTAGCTTGCTTCTCATTGCCAATTAGAAACAACTGACTAAATTCCTGTTGATGATGTGCTGCAGTTGGCTTGTTGCTATGGAGAGTCATAGATAGTAGTTATAGCTTTTTATTGAGAAATGCTCAGAGGAACAATTATTTTCTTTTCCAAGGAACAATACTGACTTCTATTGAGTTTCACTTTCATTTCTCTCTGTGGTTGATCTTCCCTTTCACTGTTAAATACCAATAAGGTGTATGTTGTGGGCGACATACTTGGAAATCACCCACTGTACCTTGTGACATCCTGACAAACACTGCAGGGCACAGGACATACATTAACAATTTAAAATAAGAAGTGCAATTTTGACTTATACGTTTCTGTAAATGTGCATCTACTTTACAAGTTAAACTCCATTTAGACTGTGTGATTTCAGGCTGCCTCATATAAACAGATCTCTCATAACAACACATTAATGATATGAGACAGAAAACATTGACCAGTGTACCATTTGTTCATACTGACTATTCCCACTTTTTAATAGTTTTTATTTTAATCCTTCCTGCCGTTCTCTTTTCTCTGATGCCTCTAGCTGCCTGCTGATTTTCAGGAGCGACTAACGATGCACATGGAGGAGTCTCCTCTCTGTCACACCTACCCCGACTCTGTCCCGGCCTCTCTCATTGCCAAAGTGCTCGAGAAGCCAGATGAGGCCTGCAGCAGCAGCCAGGCTTCCCGCTCCCCGAGCCCCCAAACACAGGACCATGGTTTTATTTTGGAGAGCTTGGGCCCGGGAGAGCGCCTGGGGCTCCGTACAGCCTACAAATCTGACCTGTACAGCAGTGACACGGCCCTGTACTGCCCCGACGATCGGCACCGTGAGCGGAGACCCAGCATGGACCTCCACGGTGAGAGGAAACTGCTGTATGGGCCCCAAAACTCCACTGACAGTAATCCAGAAGAGGGGTCAGTCGGGCTGAGGGCCAGCTTCTCCCAGGAGCACTTTGCTAAGTTCCAAGCCACTCTGGGTGCTGGCTCCAGCTCCTACTCAAGCTTCAGTGGCGGGGGATCGGAGGACAAAGGCAACGGCCCACCCAGCAGTGTAGCTTCCTCCCCCCGCCATCATTCCCTCTACATGGACTGGAGAGATGCAGGTGACTATGAGAGAAAGAGTGACTCGTCTTGGGAGAGGGACAGTCCAAGAGGTTTTGCCAACGCTCATCCCTTTCAGCAGACGGAGCTAAGCCACCACCAGAATGGCAGCTCTCCTGTCTACAGCCGTACCATGTCCTCCTGTTTCAGTGAGCCCTATGAGCCACTCCCTCCCTCTTCATCGCCAAGTGTTGCCTATGGAGACAGTCGCCGAGGTAGCACCTTGGCCCCAGAGGAGGAGGAGCTGATTGGTCGATGGAGACAACTTAGTGTTGAGGACTTAAGTGCCCACACCTACCGCAGCCCGGGTCGGGCTTCACCGTACAGCTTCTCAGAGCAGCATTTCTCTGTGCGGCCTGCTAAAATTCGACTGGGCCCACTCTACAGTAGCTTCCAGGAGGGGGCTGACTATTATCACCACGGAGTGGGTGTCATGGACCCAGTGTGGGTGGCTACCAGCCCCAGCCCCGAATGCAGCCCAGGGCTGCGGCAGGCACACAGCCAAGCCCATATCTACCGAGCTGAGGACAGTCAGGGGTCGGAGCACAGCCTCTACCACTCAGGGAGCTCCAAAGACAGGGAGGGCAACGTGGCAGCTGGTGGCCAGAGCACAGATTATGTAGACCCCAGCCCGAACAGCTCCACTGAGTCCCTCAATCAGAGGTCTTTGGAGATGGCCGCAGACCTGCAGCACTATCAGGTGGAGATGCACAGTTTGCCTGCACAGGTGAGTCAGTCGCCACCACCGGCCCCACCCCCTCCTCTTCAATACAACCAAAAATATGGCTCCCTGGGGCTTTCCAGGAAGGACAGTCTGACCAAGGCCCAGCTTTATGGAACACTTCTGAACTGAGGGGCTTTCCAATCAGGTTTATTCTATGATTCGATTTTAGGCACAAAGTCCCGACTTGTCCAGCAGTACCATCTGATAGCAAGACCACTTTAATAGAAAATGGTTTCAATAGAAACCAGGAGGGAAAGTGATTCAGTACTGTGAACATGTAACTATTGCAGACTATCTTAAAGCTTCGATTGTATGTCAGTGGAAGGCAACGGTTTATACTCAGTCATGTTGAGTTTGATGTGGGGCAAGTGGAGCCGAGATGATCCTTAAATTTGTAAGAATGTGTATGTATTTAAATTTCAAATGTATAAATATATACTTGTAACTACAAATTGAGTGATATATTTTGTATGTGGCTGTTAGCAAGAAAAACTATACATTGAAAACAATCACACATAATGCAAATCTTCTTGATAAACCTGGAACTTGTACATAAATTAAAAACTGCCAATCCTCTATTTGCGAATTCAGGAAGCTATATTCACAGACAAAATAGGACATATAGATTAGTTTCAGCCGTTATTTTTAATCACATGAAACAGTTTGAGAATCTAAATGTGAATGATAAATATAAGGGGACAACTAATCACTGAAATGAACAATGGGAAACATACATTTCCTTTTTCTTCTGTTGGTTGACTTTGACAGTATTGATGGGTGTGTTATATTGTTATTGATAGAGCTATTTGAGATCTGTCTTAGCAGTCAGTAATACTTTGTTTTAGGTCTT
Organism: Echeneis naucrates; assembly: GCF_900963305.1. Lineage (NCBI taxonomy): Eukaryota > Metazoa > Chordata > Actinopteri > Carangiformes > Echeneidae > Echeneis > Echeneis naucrates. Next base: position 7,891,950 of record NC_042534.1, read on the forward strand.
CTATATCCCACTGAGAGGTTTTCCTGCACCCTTTCTACCTCAGATTTGGATGCCCACACCCCATGAAGCCACTGTAACTTTGTTTCTTTGACTACGATGCATGTTTATATATTTTAGTTGTTATGTTTGCCTAATAAAGCACAAATTACACACGACCTTCTACCCTTCCCTTTACCTTCATGTGCACATGAACTAGATGTAACATCTTAATATCACTTGACATCAAATTCACATATGATCAGTTGTTGGTTTGATGATGATTGCCTGTCCACAGTGCTGTGTGATCGGACGCTGCATGGTTCAAACGCACGTCGCTGCAGCCATGTGGTGCTGATTCACTGCGAAGCGCTACTTTATCACTGTTGTGGATTTAAAAATAGGTTAGTAGAGAGGGAGTTTTGCCAAGATCAGTTAAATGCAAAACTGAAAAGAAGTTCATTTGTGTTTTCACAGTCATCACCAAGAAAATACTACAGAATGAGGAAATTAATCCTCTATTGTGACTGTTATACCTGACACCCTAAATACTATCTTGTATTCAGCTCATATTTGTCTTTCATATGCTTTAAGTGTAATGCTGCTACTTAATATACAGTTGCTGGACAAAACAACAAATCCTTACAATATATAGTATTAAAAAAATATCCCTCTTATAAGTATTAGGTCTGCTAATTCACCTCTTTGGGCCAAAGAATGTAAAGAAATGTAAACCGTTTTCTGTGTTCCTTGTATATTGTTGCCTCTGAAAATGATCTATCAATTAATCTCCATAACTTTAATATGCAACAAATTTTCAGGCAGCAATGCAAAATTTGTCAATTTCCTATTATTTATTGCAAAATTATCATTTTTTTTATCTTACATATATCTTCTCTAACAGTAAACAGTATGTGTGGATTATTTAGGGTTCAATAGTGCAAGACAAGATGAGGACTAGAATTTTTGTTAGTTGTTTTGCTAAAATTAAAGAGAGAGAGAGAGAGTAAAAGGGTATTATGTTTGTCCAGTACTTACAAACAAAATACATGAAACGCGTCCCTTCATTGAAGTTAATAACTCAAAATAGTTTGATCATTTTTCTGTGAATCAATTTATTCATTAATCGAACAATCACTGCAGCTCTGAGCAAAACATCTGAAGATTCCTCTCTAGACTTTAAGAGAATTGGATTGGATGTCCCCTTTCAGGCATTTTCTACCTGCTGAGGTAAGGGGACATTACTTGTGAGACTTAATTCGTCCACAGGAGGGAGCAACAGTGCAGCAGCTGCTCTGATGCTCTTTGTCGACCTTATTTTTGTTCCAGCTACTCCAGACACAGCAGAGAGCATTTACACTTCAAACAAACCAGGAGTGGGAAATTAGATTAACAGCCGCACACCCCCGCCTCTCTTTTAAACAAAAATACATGCTAAAGTATGGACAGATTTAGCATTCAAACACCATGACTCAACCAGGAATGGGTTTACTCTTCACTCAGCTCTGAAGATTTGCACAGCACAAGGAATAATGTGACAGTTCAGCTTGGCTTTGATGAAATGCTATGAGAGGAGTTCAGTCCCTTTGATCATGATATCTGTGGGTGAATCTTGGACAGTAGCTTTGGAGCAAGCTGCTGTCTAGGTTTTGTTAGTTGTTACTAGCAATTATTATAGCGTCTTGGCACTGAAACACTTTATGTATTACTACTATATTACCAATATTTATTATTTTTTAATATCCAGTTTTTGTATTTGAAATGTGCAATTGAAGAGGTCCTCTGCCATTATTTTGTCCCACGATAGGCAAAGTTCCTTAAAACACATTCCACAAACTCTGCTTAGTCATTAAGCCCAACCATCTTACTGCTTATGTCCCACAGTTTCTTAGCTGCCTCCTCACATGTGGCTTTGTCCATCAGCTCTTCCTCCTTGCAGTTTGCGAAACACTTCCCAGACACTCCCTCCACCTCAGGGGAGCAGGCCAGATAAAGAGGAGTCTGGGCCCCCTCAAGTGGACTCTTGAAAAAGATCAGTGAGGCGAGGTAGAACAGTGGCTTTGCCAGAAAAGGGATTTGAACATGCCGGCCTAGTCTGGTCCTCACAATGCCTGGAGTGAGAGCGTTGACTGTGACCCCTGTGCCTTCCAGCTGATGAGCCAGTTCAAGTGTAAAGAGAAGGTTGGCCAACTTGCTCTGACTGTAGCAAAAAGCCTTGCTGTAGTTGTTTTCACTGTTCAGGTCATCAAAGTTTATGTGGCCGTACTTGTAAAGCTTAGAGGACAGCACAACGATGCGGCTGGGAGCAGAAGTCTTCAAGAGGTCCAGGAGGAGGTTAGTGAGGAAAAAGTGGCCCAGGTGGTTCACACCGAGCTGCATCTCGAAACTGTCCTCGGTTTTCGTGTAGGGACACTGGTAAACGCCAGCGTTGTTGACGAGCACGTCAATCTTGGACTCCTCCTAAAGGGTCATAGATATTTAAACCATTTTTAGACTTTTCAAGCTCAAAAAGGATGAATTATGTCAGAAACAACCTACATCTTGATCTGTCCGATTAAACAAAACTGCTTACAACTGATCCTCGCACTGAGTTTTTAAACATGCACAGCCTTGACTGGCATTGTGACATTGTGACATTGTACCCGTCTTTATTAAAGAACTAATTAAATAACGTAGGACCTTGTGGCCTCCATGAAATGCATCTTTTAGGGGTTAGGCGTGACACCTATTGGTTATGGTAAGTAAATGCGGACATGGAAAAATGACGTCACTATGAGGAACACGACATTCAGCAGAAATAATTGAAATCTGTTGAAGCTTTTGTTCTTATTGTCTTCCGGAGGTATGTTAAAACAGCATTCATCAATTGTAAGGCAAATGTAAACATCCGATGAAATGAACAGCAGGACAGATGTTTCATGGTTCCTGGTGATCAGATATATAAATGTGCTGCTTTATCAATAATAAAGCTTTTGTTTTTCCTTTGGTGAAAAAAAGACCACGGACCTTTGTCCTGGAAAACAACAAAAGCTACAGTCGAGCAGACTGAACATCTCTTTAGTGAATAAAATGGACTCTCTATCACAGCTTACCTGTTTGATTTCCTCACAAAATCTCCTCACGGATCCCAGAGAGGCGAGGTCCAGGTGCTTGATGACCAGCTCCCCCTGCTCCGGTCCGGCTCTCCTCCGGAGGTCCTCGGCCGCCTCCTCGGCGCTCCGCCGGTCCCGACAGGCCATGATGACCCGGGCTCTCAGCTTCAGGAGCTCCCCGGCGAGGGCCTTGCCTATCCCGCAGTTTGCCCCGGTCACGATGACCGTCTTTCCCTGCATAGTGTTAGCGGGATACCGGAGCAGCTTCCCGGCTTTCTGAGTGGGGAACAAACGGCGCATAAGGAAGAGGACCCCTCCGCCGACGACAGCAGCCACTAGCACGGCAGCGGACATGAGGACGGAGCCGGTGGACAGGTCAGGACCGGACGCTGCCTCACGGTCTTATGAGTCCGAGTTACAAAACCCACCCGGAAATAATTGTGACACACATTGTCTACTCTAACAGCCCGGAGTCAAACTAAATCTTATTATTATGTAGTTATTATATCGTTTTCAACATTTTCATGACAGTCGCACAACCTTAACAAGCCGACTGAAGCACTAACGGCTCAGCGGTGGCTAAGCTAACAGAGCTACCTAAGCTAGCTGCTAGCGAAGTTAACGGCTTGTCCAGTTACTTCCGGTGTGTGTTTCTCAACAAAACCTCATTACAAAACACAAATTAGAGCAACACGTCTGTTTTGCTGCAAGTGTACAATAAAGTTACTGCAAACAGACAGCACCCTAACTGCTTTTATTTATATAGGTCTCTCTGAATTATGAAAATAATAAAAACAATAATAATATAATATAATAATCAACAAAATAAATTATTGATTTGACTCTTTTTTAAGTAACCGCTAAGAGGCGCTATATGAACACAAAGCAATCAAACTAATTGGTTTTTTACTTATACTTACTTATTATTAATCCTCTGTAGAAGACTGAAATGTTCATATTATTACTATTATTATTATTATTATTTATATTTGAAGCATGTACCATTAAAGTGGCCACTTTTAATTTTCACTATTTAATTTATGAAGTTGGGATTTATGATTCACAAATAATTTTTTATTATTATTTATAGTCATTATTAATTTTAATCAGCACTGGATGGCCATCTTTGGTCTGAGAGCAAACAAAAACAGTTAGTCGAAGTGTCAGAAACAGTTTCTTCACTTCCCCACAGCTCTCTCTGTGAGTGAAGTTGGGAAACACCTCCCTTTTATTTCAGTGGTTTCTTCATTTCCCGTTACTTGGTAAAGATCCTGAGCTGAGTGGGGAAATGCGCTGCTTCAGTCAGGCACTCAGTCTGTCATCACAGGAGCATGACGACCATTTTAATCTCTGGAAATCTGACGTCGCTAAAAGTCTCTTTTAAAGGTTATTACTTATGAGGATTAAAGAAAATGTTTCTATCTGTATTCACACTTCTTCTGGGTGTGACCTTTTCCATTTGTGAAGGTAAGAAATATTATTATTTGCTGGGTTTTCTTGCAGTGCGTAGACTAAGGTGTTAAAGTGCAGAGGAGTCAGGGCAGACTTCTGGGAAGTACTTCTTTTGTTTTGGTTTCATTGCAGAGATTTCACTGTGGTTAATAGGATAATGCACAGGGACCAGTGTTTAAAATGCCTAAAAAGCTCTGCTGCTGTACTTCAACATAGTAATGAGTTATTATCGTCTCTTAGTTTTGGAAGTATAACAGTATTTAAAATATTTTTGCATTTCTTGTTCTCATGCAAATATAGGTCTGGCTCTATCAGGTACTGTGCATTATTTTAAGTGTCTATTAAATATTATTGAATATGAACATAGCTTGCACACAAAATAATACGGCATTTGTGACACAGACTTGGCACAGTTACCAAAACAAACATGAGAGCAAGACTACTCACGTCCTCAGTGAAAAGGATTGTAATGATTCTATGACATGTGAGACAGCAACTTTTGCCACTCTTATTCCTAGAAAATCCCCACAAATCCATTACAGCTATACCACATGAAAATCAGTTTAACACCATAACAAAGCATCTGCTCTGCCGTGTGACTTATCCACCCCAGCCAGTAAATTAAAGTTAAAAGGAAACTGCTAGACTGCCATTTTAATGAGATGGTAGTAGTTTCAAATCAACTTGGTTCAGATAAAAGTTTTATTCCTGTAAACAAATTGAAAAATAAATCACTGTGGTAAAAGCTGGGAGAAGGCTCTGGTAACATTTGGATTAAATTTGGTTGTTTATTATTAATGAATGATTTCATCTGTTTTTGTTACAACCCTGCAAGGATGAAACAAAAACATGGGGCTCCAAGAGTGGAATGCAGACAGCAGAAGCAGTTAATCGATGTTACTAAACTAAAGCTCTATGAAAATAATAAAAAAAAGCAAGGGTCAGAAGCAGAGAAGCTATTCTGACCACATCCAGTGATGCTCCAGCTAGAATCAGAAGAAATATTTCCCAACCAGGCACTGAAGCAGTCAACAATAAACATTTGAGGCATGGGAATATAATGTAATAATGTTCTGGCAGAAAAATACAAAGTAACACAATGCACATATGAGGTGAGTGGAAAAGTTCCAAATAAACAGAAAATAGGAAAATAAGGCCAACAAGGAAGATGGGATCTCTCTGGAGGCAGTGCAGGAGGGTGATAGTGAAGTGGTTTCCATCTGGAGGGAGTTCATGTAGTGACGTCCAAGTGCAGATGCCCAGAAAAAGGTGGCTCCTGGACTCTCAGGATAAGAGAAACTCTGACTGAGAAATAATAAAAGCTGGCAACTGGAGCATTAGGCAGATCTGACTAGCAGACATCGGCTCAGATTACATCATTTGGAGCAGAGTCAACGGAAACAACAGGATGTTCATGGCTCAAAGCATCGAGCCAAAACAACAAAGCTCTTGAAATCAAAAGTGTAAAAGCAGTTTAACAAAGAGCCTTTTTCAGAATTTATGCTAAAGTCCACTCTGCTAGTTCTAGCTGCACCTAAGTATTGGAGAATAGGTAAGAGAGTGAAAAAGCATATTTCCGGAAATATAAAGTTAGAACTTTTATGAAATGTTTGTTATTTGCTCATTTACAGTTTGAAATGTTAACTTATGTTCTCATTTTCAGCAGGCCAGCGTGCAAATACCTGCAGTGTTTCCCCTAAAGATAAGTATGTTGAAGTGGGATCTGATATTAAGGTCATGTGCCAGACTTCATGTATCCATGGCCAGATCTTCTGGACACTAAATAATAAGCGCATCAACGCAAACCTGTCCAAGACTATCAACTCCTCCCACACAGTACTGTTACTGAGGCATTTCACTCACACCACTGCTACATTGCAGTGCCACAGTTTAAATAGCAATCAAGTCCTTGGAGGCACCATCATCAGAACCTACAGTAAGAAATATTTAAGTTACTTATATTTTAACATTCTGACTGTTGACTCCTGCAGTAAGATGAAACAGGTCATCCCAGTTATTTGGTTTGTTCCTACAGCAAAACCCCGCAATATATCATGCATGTTGCATTATGAAAATGCAATGGAAGGGGTACCACAACTGTTCACATGCAAGTGGAAGCAACAGATGAATTCTTCACTGAAAATAAGCTACGCTGTACTGTGAGTGCTTTCATATTTTCTTTCAAGTGTGTGAGAATTGTGAGGAGAAATATGTATTTAACACAAAATATGTGTTTCTTTCAGTGTTTCCCAGAGTGAAATCTGCAAATCAAATGTAACAACATGTACATCCAGAGATGTACATTTACAGAATAAAATAAATCTCTTCAGTAATATCAATGTTACTGTGAGAGCTAGAACTCGTGCTTGGGAAGCTTACTCCGACTGCTATGAATTTAGCCCTCTTAACATATGTAAGCATACAAATTTCTTCATTATCTCTTTTTCATGTTTCTGAATTTTAATGCCAACTTGATTATATTTCTCCAGTGAAAATTATCCCTCCAAAGCTTCGTGTAACTTCTTGCAACGTCTTGTCTGATCATATACACGTTGAGTGGAAGCGTTCATTTGCCAAGAGAATATCTCACTGTCAAGTCAAATTCCTCAAGGTACGTTCTTCTTTTCACCGTAAGGCAAAAGGTGGGGTGAGATCTATTTGCTAGAAGCAATTAAAGTACATTTCAATGACAGCAATCACGAGTCAGAAAAAGAAGAAAGAAAAAAGAAAGTGCAAAAAGCTAAAATAAGTAAACTAGCAGATAGCAACATTGGCCAAAACGAAATGAACCACCGTTATTAAACAAACAAACAAATGAAAAAAACAAGTGGTTCTGGACACCAAAAAAATCCAGTTTGTGTTCTCATAAATCAGCTGGATGGATTCCATTCATGTTTATATTGGGTTTATTATTCGAACGTGTTTCCAGTATTTGGGGTTATGGGGTCATGTTGACACTTGTGCTGTGGGATGTACTCTAACTGTCAGACATCTCTGACTATTAATTACAAGAGCATGCCAATAAATTGCTCATTGTAATAAGTTCTCATAGACACTGCAAAGTAAAAACGTGTTGTAACATTAAACTGTCATCATACAGCCACAAGAAACGAAGTTTCTATTGATGTCCAACAATAGGTTAAAGACGACCGTCAATATCTGCTTGGTCAGATATTTAACAATATGCCGACATTACATGTTGATCTTATTCTTTTTGTTCCACAGTGAAGAAATTTCACAGTTTTTAATTCTGACAATTTCAAATACATGATAACTAAAGCTATTTTTGTTTTGCTCCAGGTTGCTAATGACGGGACTTTAGAGGTAAGAGTTGCCATGAATCGTGAAGTGAACTGTCTCCTTCAGCGTGTTATCCAGTGATGTTGACTTATTTAGAAGTTCAAAGCTGACAGTAACAGCAACATGGACAGGTTATCAAGTCATTAGCTTGAAATAATGGCCAAACGGTTCTGCCCTTAATTCTGACCGTGGAAATATGGTAGTTTTTTGACAATAACCATAACGTTTTCCATGATGAACACCACATTTTTTAATCCTGTACCAATCTATGAAATTCTTTTTAATTGCCATTAATTTTGCAAATAACACTCTGGGCTCTCATGTTGTCTCTGAGAGTGAGATAAATTCAGCAAAAACCAAATGTTTGCTTCAAATCTGCCTCAGAAAATCAGTATGAGATAATTTCTTGAAATCTGGACCTTCTAAATGTTTAGGCATAGTTCTTTTTCTTGTTTTTCCAGAAGGTGGTCAATAAGACACTGAGGCTCAACGAGAATGGGAATATCACTGAACAACTTGAATCCTGCACTTACTACAAAGTTTCAGCACGCTGTGCTTTAGACAAGGCACCTTGGAGCGACTGGAGCCAGGAGAAGATAGTTCTGACTAAATTAAATGGTATGACTAATAATCTGAAATATGGTCCTGGTCCTCGCAAAGATAAGTGGTTATACAATCTGTGTAACTTGATAATATTCATATGGCATTGCCAGTTCAGCTATAGGCATTAAGGCTATGATATCACCGCAGTGGCAAGTCCAAGGAAGTCAATCAGAAATTTCCAGTAAGGTCTCTTTGGGGAGATAATTACATTTTTCCTGTATTAGCACTTTGTGCTGCTCACGACAGTCTTCGTCATGCTCATCAGAACTGTCAGCTCTATCTGTTTCCCGAAGGCAACATAAGCAGTAACTTCAAAAACCAAGGCAGTTTTCTGAAGAAACCTTGCTTAACTTAAAACACTAGCTAATTGGGATCCTAACAAAAAAAGTGTTTGTTGTGGTCAGATGCCTCAAAAAACAAGAAGAGTTAAAATGCTTACTTGATTATTGTAATTGAAGCACCACAACAAATCTCTTGGCTCTTTTTTTTTTTTTTTTTTTTTTTAAGTTTCCATGTTTGTTATGAGTAAGATATTGTTTTAGTTTTTTTATTTTATTGAGATTATTACATCATAATTTCTTTTACTGACTGAATTAAAATACAATAATAATTTCATGATGTGAACACAGCAGCTGTCTCATCAGATCAGAGCATTTACTGTACTTCCCTGAATTGGTAGGATGACAGAAAACCAAAAACAACTGTAGTCATCCTATAACTGGTTAATAATTCAAAGCTGCTTTGCTTCTCCAGTGATGGAACAATGGTCATTGATTGTTGTTTTTGGCTTTAATTGACATGACAGCTGTTAATGGTTGTGACTGATTTGAACAAATTTTTATAGAGCACGATGTCAAACTGAACCTGTGGAGAAAAGTAACAGAACCACGGGAAAATGGAGTCAGAAAGGTTCATGTCATGTGGACGGTAAGGAAAGCTCTCCGTGCTGCTTATTTTTCATTTTCATCTTCACCAGCATTTCCCAACAGACAAGGTTCCACATTACATGTTGATCTTAAGTGCTTCAAACTATCCACACAGGAGATTCCTCCAATGTGCCAAGACACATTCACATACACTATTAAACGGACTGGAGTCGGTTATATGGACACATTGTGCAACACTTCAACTTGCAGTGTTGATGTGAATCAAGATGCGCACAGGATCAATCTCACAGTCTTTCGCAATGAAACCGTGCTTGGAGAGGACTCCATTTATGTTCCAGCTATTGGAGAGAGTGAGTTTTAATGCTATTGATTTTTTCCTTTTTAATGAGTAACAACTTATGGATCATTCTGTTTCATTTTAATGGCACCATACTTAACCTTAATGCACGTCAGTGGGCTGGTTTCAGTCAGTGAGCTTATTTTCAATTGATATCACTCAGCAGATCTACCTCAAGCTACTGAAATCCAGACTTCAACCCTCAATGGTGAAATTCTGATCAGCTGGAAGCCTCCTGATGTGCCTGTCAGAGGCTACATGATCGACTGGACCCATAATGGAAACCAGTATTATTGGAAGGAGAGCAAATACACTCACACCACACTAACTGGTAAGTTTGACAACAGGTAGCTCGTGGAAGGAGAGTTGTCATCGTCAATTAGCACCGCACCAGTATGGTTTTTATGGTTCAGGCCAAGATTAAATTAATAAAGTGGTACACGACCATTAGGCCTCTGAAGTGCTATCACATTACAATCCTTTGTCCATTTTCCTGCCTGTCTATAGTCAGGCAAAGAAATAATGGTAGAAATGAGCAACGTAGATTTAATTCAGTTAACTACATTTAACTTGTTTGGGTATTTCCACTTTTGTAATTCAGTACTTACATTTTATTTATTTTTTTATTTTTAACCTTTATTTGAATATTGAAGTAGACTCTTTAGCTGCCAGCAATGATTTTATAGGAGTTTTCTCCAAATATAACAGCATTGTTACGTCTGTACAGAATGTGTCCCATTGTTTGTGAAAAATATCAATCTGGACCACTGGTTGATATTAGACCATCAGACTGTCACTGCCATAAACAGAGGCAGCTCAACAGGGCCATCAGTAGGAGGGGGAATAGATGAATGGCTTTTATGTGCTTAAACAATCTCTTGCTTTGTTATTGTAATCGTCTTCCCTTCCCTTACAGACCTCCTTGATAGGAGGCAATACAATATCACAGTCACTCCACTCCTTGATGACAAGGCAGGCCTTGGCTCAGAGGCCCTTCAGGTCTGCTCTAGTGTAGGAGGTAGATCATTCCTCAGACTTTTTTTTTTAAATCATCCATAAATGAGTTTTTCCTTGTTTCATGAGTTGAACTCTACAAACATGATGTTTACAGATCCAGGAAATATCACACATGTCACTGTTGAAGCTAGTGACAAAAGTGCCTACGTAAGCTGGAAATTGAAGTCAGAAGAGAAATGCAGTGATACTGTTATCAACTACACCGTCATCTACAGTGCTCAGAAAGGGCCGACACTCAGTAAGTCCAACAGACTACTGTGACGTTTGTACAGGAGTTGGAGAGATTGATTTTTTACCAACAATGTATTTCTGATATTTCTGTGGTGGTTTTGTTCCAGCTGTTACTGTAGATAGCACAAAGCAGTCCATCCTTTTAAAAGATCTGAATCCAGACACCCAATACAGTGTGTATGTCAAGGCAGTCGCTCTAACTGCAACTAGCAAAAGCATTGAGAGGCTCTTTGAAACAAAAAGATTTGGTAAGTATCCTGTATTACCTATTCCTACATCTGTGAGTACAGCTGCAGCCTTGATACATTTGTATATTTCCTTAAGCGATGAACAGCAGCACTGGAAATATATATAAAAAAAAAAAACATTCATGAACATCTTGAACTGATAGCATAATTCTGTCAGATTTTTCTTACAACACCTCTTCAAAACAGTGACTTTGAAACTTGCACACATGGGTTTTGGCCTGTTTAACTAAAACACTATTTTACTTTATATGATGGGAGCAACTCCAGCTGAGTAATTTTTTTGTGTTAATTTGATTACTGGCCAACAAAATGTCTGAAGCTGAACTCAGGGGATTGTTGATGGACATTGATACTCTTGTTGCAGGCATGCTTTGGCATGTTGGGTGGAGAAGCTTAAAATTTTGGTTTCTTTGAAGTGAGACACATTTTGTAAATAAAAAAAAAAAAAAAAAACTCTTTCCCTCTTCTAAGCATAACTTTGAACTCCAGAGCAAGTACAATCTTCAGCATTACTTTCTCTAATAAAAATGGTCAAATTTGAATTATGCTAAGAGGCACCAAGCTACAGTCTGAGTTTTGGCTCTGTTAGATATGGAAGGAATAAGAGATAATGCTGAACAGGAAAAGGAGGAAAATGAAGCCTGAGTAAAAAAACTAAACTAAACTAAAGTTCTCTATCTAAATATCTGCTACAGATTACTGCAGATACGTTTGATTGAAATTTAAAGTACTAAGTGTCATTACTGTATGAACTCGATTTTGGAAAGGATTTCCCTGTCTTATTTTTATTGGCTCTGGTTCATCTGAATCACCAACCAAAATCTTTATTTACACTTTATTACTCATCCTAATTACTCAATATTTTGAATAACATCATAAAATGTGTGGTGGCCAAGAGTTGCTCAACTTATTGTGAATCAGTGAGTAAAGGTGTTAGATGCAGTAATGCCACGCAAGCAATTCTAATATTTTAGGGAAATAATTTATTTTACTCGAACCGCTGATGCAACATTATTTTTCTCTGACAGATCCGAGGCTCGTCCAAGCGCTCAGCTTCTCTGGAAGCATTGTTATAATTCTTGTGCTATCTCTTGGCTTATGCTGTGCTATTCAGTAAGTTACAACCTCTCACTCTCTGCCATCACTTAAAGTTTAATTTTTAATTAAAAGACTGAGCTGAAGCCACTAATTCTTCCCCAAATTACTACACAGAAATCTTAAATCGTTTCTCAATGACATTTCATATTTGCTTTGTAGGTGGAAGAACTTCAGGAACAAACAGGTGCCAGACCCAAGTCTGAGTTCTTTGGCATTGTGGCTGTCGACATATCATCAAAAGGTGAATGCTCTGATGGAGGAAATGGAGACAATGAATTGCATCCTTATTAAAATAGCTGACAGTTAAATTGTATGATGGTTTTTAAAACGGAGTTAAGCTCTGGACATATAGTTCTAGATTCATGACTCTGTGTTCTGGGTTCTATTTTGAGAAAAATAATGCATTGTCTTTTTGTGTGACTTTTTTCCACTGCCTACCTGCCCTTTCCAGTCATTCAGTACTCCTTCTGAAAGTGTCTGTGTCAGGGTTTACATGGAGGAATCTCAGAGAACATCCAACCTTCCACTTGCTACAGGCTATAATGGTAACCCAGCTATTGTCCAAACTGAAGAGGACACTGAACCAGCCATAGATTTGCCACCAGAGGCACAGGATGTGAAACTTGCTGAACTCACTGATTCAAAGCATCTGGAATCTTCTGGAGAAACTGCAGCATTGTTGTCTTCTGTAAACACTATAATCAGCCCATATCGCAGTCAGAGTTCTGTGGAAACTGTTGCTACCAGCAGAAATAAACAATCCAAGTGCGCCCAAGGAAAGCAACAAGAAAAGACAGCACCGATGACTATTTACGTCACTTTGAACATGTTTGAACAAAGTCAGGGTCGGTGAACCAATGAAAGGAGAACCAAGGTAACCAAAAAGTCTAGATACACAAGTATATTAGCTCTGAATTAAGCTCTCCATAGTCATTCTTTCTGAGGATTTTTATCATAGTTTCCATGTGGAATGAACGTAAAGAAGAATACTTATCTCATATCAAAGTTCATCATTCAGGCACTTTTTTGCCAAAGTCTATGCTTTATTGATAAGAAACAAACAAACCATGTATAGTAGCATCTTTGTTTCGTCAAGCTAATGCAGTGGTTCTCAAATGGGGGTACTTAAGATTTTTTTTTAAATGTATGTTAAAAATAGAAATCAATTTAATAGTCCTTAAAAATGTTTTAGGGTTTTTCAGCTGAGTTTTCAGCTGAACAATTTATTTACACGGGATTCATCACTGAAAAAAGGTTGAGAACCACTGAGCTAATGTACATGTGGAGTAAAACTTTCTGTTCAGCACTGAGAGCACTTACAGGGGTAATGTGGTGTAGCTAACATTTACAAAGTGAAGGAAAACATTTGTATTTCTTGTTGACGTGCTGTTTGCTGAATATTCACACACAAAGATAATTAAGCACACACTTGAATAGTGCATTATTTATGTGAATGTTTTGTGTGTAAAAATGTCGCTATGTCACTGATATTTAGTAGTAAGTATCATAATATGAGCACGATTGTCCATTATTATTGAATTCTCTGTTCTTCCTGTATCGTTGTCACTGATGCCTTCATAAGTTCGAAAAAAGTAATGAACTTGCTTGTGACTATAAATAATCTATATATATATAAAGCTGCAGTTTTCCATTTTTATTCAACTGCAAATATTTAATATTTTACAAATGTTTCTTCTTTAAGGCCAAACCTGAATGGATGGTCTCAGGGCCACAATGAACCAGCTGGGATCTCATGGTTAAAGGCCAAGGTTACCGTGACCTCACAATTTTGTTTTGACTACATAATTATATACACACACCAATCATTACACAGTTGTTCATCAGTGACATCATTGTTATTGAGAAACACCTCAGGCTGAGGAATGTACCATGACTTTCCAACTGGTTATACTACAGTGCTATCTGACGTCAGCACAAAAGTTAACGTTAGCTATGTGAAAATGGGATGGATGTTTAATTTGCCTTTCCACTGGAATGAATTCATACTCTACGGGTCTTCAGTGACCAGGTAGGCTAAAGTGAACAGCCACCACAGAATGAGACTTTTTTAATGATAGGTGGAATGTGAATTTCAACTTCACTAGGCTTTGGCCCAAAAGGGTGCTCAACAGTTTAACAAAAGCAAACGTGTGTGTGTGCGCCAAGTGAAGCTAACGATGTTGCTGTTCAGCGTTTGAAAGCTGTGCTTTTTCAGTCATTATTCAAACTAAGCTGTTCACTATCAGCTGACTTGAGCTGTATAAGCAATACATGGCAGGCAAACTCATCCAAGATTTTTTATTCACTGTCACAATCACATGATTTGCCCACCAGAGGGAGATGCAAGTCTGATTAAACTGGAAAATGTCCTGCTCAGCCAGTCATATTTTGGTTCCTTCTGACCAAACTGAAGGGATCAATGTCCATTTTTATGCTGAAAATTGTAGGCAGCTCATCACAACACAATATTTAATATAATATCACGGTCGTTTATACCAACTAATATTAACGGTGTTTGTGTTTTTTCGATATGAATTTTAACATATTTCGTGTCTTCTTTGCAGTCATTAGTTTTAATTTAGACTTCCTGTTATATTTTGACTTCTCTTAAGATGACTTCTATTTCTGAAATAGAGAAGGCGAAAAGCTGCGGGGATTCCCCGCGTTCAACGCCAGCACCGCCCCACCGCCGCAGGAGGGCGCTGTATATAAAGCGCACCTCTCCTGTGCTCGGTTTCGGTCCTGACTCCGGATCTCATGGCTGCTGCACCTGGCCAGGTATCCGACTCTCTGCTGAACAGAATGGTTTGATTGTCCTTAGAGGCCAGCTCAGTCTGCACCCTCGTTGTCTTACGGACCTAAGTGAAGACACCCCAGGTCATCGGCTCACCCTGCAGGCCGTCGTTGTTGTGGGTTTGCACAAAGGCACGACGTGTGCAGGGAGGGCTGATGAGCTGCATGCCCCCCCTGACACAGTCTGGAGATGAGAGGGGCAGGTTTCATGGCAGCCTTCCTCTTCCTGCTCCGCTATGCTTTGATTTTTATCCGTTTTTCTGTAACACCTCCCGTGTTTGCTTAGTGTCGCCAGCTTTCCGGGGTGAACAATGACAAATGTTGTTCACATAAGTTGCGGAAAACTGGAAATTTCAAGATTCCACCCATTCTCATGAACCTAATTTGAATAAAATATTTCATGTTTTGAAATTTCTGGGACATATTTAAAAAAAAAGAAAAAAAAGTACATTTTTTGAGGCTCAATGTTGAAGGATTTAGTGTGCGATACAATTGAAAGCAGTTCAGATCTCCATGTGTCCTAGAAATTAGTTCAACTCGCAATAGGGGCCTTTATTTTTCACCTTTTAGTATCAAATTTTCATACATTTTTCAGCAAAATGAAAACTGAACATGGGCATGTGTATAAATCCGTTTTACCAGGAGAGTGCTCCTCTCTGTCGGTGTTAACTCCATTCAGACGCTGAGAGGGAACTGCTGAGGCCTTCAGTGTAGCAGAAGGTCCTGCCCATATCTACAGTTACAGAGTAACCTGAGAGTCCCTGCATGAGGGAGGGAGCAAAGCAACACAAGGGTCTGTGTGTGTGTGTGTGTCAGACAGAGACAAAAAGAGAGCAAACTAAAGGGGCGGGTGTGTTTGACTTGAGAGCGTGAAGAGGGAGTTCCCAAAGTTTTCAAAGAGGGCGGCACGAAACGCACTCCTAAATGTGTTTGCAGAGCCTCATGACACACAACATGCACGCTGCTGCTGAGGTTGAGATTCAGGCATCCGAGTCTGTGTTGGGCCATGAGCATGTTCATGTTTTATTAACTTTTATGGCTTGGTCTGATGGTGAACTTTGTCTCTGAAGGAAAGACGGGGAGAGTGGAGCAGAAAAAGAAATGGGCTAATTAAAAGATGGACTGAGGCGTGCCAGAGAGACACAGAGGTCAAGACTGCGAGTGGACATGGGCAGAGAGCGACTCAGCTTGGGGTTGCTGCTGCGTTTGGGTGCTCTCCTCACCGCCGTGTACGTGTGCCTTCATGTTTACCTGGAGACAGATTGGCCAGGCTCACCTGCACCCCTGGCTCTGGAACATCCCATCCAACCTAAACAGAAGTTGGGCGAGCAAACCAGAAACAAGCAGGTGACTGCAGAGATGAGGCAGCGGGGCCGGGCTGTTAAAAGGAGAATCTCGTACCTTCGAACACTGAAGAAGGACGGTCCGGCTAAGAAGAAGGATGAAAGCCACGAGTCTCCCACACCTGCCTGCTGCCCAGCTCTCCACCCGCGCAGAAAGGTATGCTTGTTTTGCGCCCCATCAGTGTCTGTGTTCTGAATTGATGTGATTAAGGCTCTTGTAAGGTTATCTGATGGTAAATCAGTGTAGAGCAGCTCAATAAGGAGCTTTCACTCCTTGACAGTGACACTTTGAGTCACTGGCTTAAATCTCAGTAATCCCAGGAGGGTGACGAAGGACTTCTGAAGGGCTTTGAAGTTGAAACAAAGTTTGTCACCAGAGGTTTTGGCTGTGCGAGGATTCATTTATTGCTAAATGTATTCACTTCATTTAAACACGAGCTACAGGTCAAACCCTTTGCTGTTTTGTGTCTGTGAATCTACAGAAAGGCTGTTCTCCGATGCCAAGTCTTTGAGAGCAAACAGAGCTCTGAAACACTTCAACAGCTTGACCCTCGACCTGTGTTGGGTGCGTTAAAGCAACAACTAAACAAAACACCCTCTACCTCCTCTTCTTCTGTCTCCCAAATCCCCTTTCTTTTCTTTTTCAGTTTCATCATTTTCTTCTCAATCTCAGTTGCCTTTATTTGGCCAACTGACCTCTGCACCCATTCGTCTCCCTTTTTGTTTCTTTTCACAGCCGAATTCCTTGAATCCTCCCACCACCACTGCAAACGGACAGCTTCTCTGTTGTTACATTTCCTGCTCCTCTTACTCTGGGGTTTGTTTGCTGACATTTGTCTTTAAATCATCACTTCAGGGCTCTGACACCACATGGAGAGCTCAGTACTCATACTCATCAATAACACATACCAACATATGCTCACTCTCTCCCACTTTCCCAACACAACTTTGTCACATAAGATGCCCTGGAGGGGCCCTTAACAAAATTTCTGTGTCGTGTGCTGCTGCCGTTTAACGCTCTCTGTTTTACTCTGTTGGCACATCTTTTCCACTTTTTACTCCCTGTAGGCTCTCATCTTTGAGATCACTGCTCTTTCGCTCTGTCGTGCTACCTTGTTTCTGTTCTTCCTGCTTTCATCCTCACCCTTGCTATTTCATCTCTCCTGTCTCTCTCAATTTAAAAATTCTGATCTCACTGCTCACATCTAACACTTACACTGGCGTTTCTTTCCTTTCCTTCAACCTCTTTCTTTCTCTTTCTCCTCTTTCCTGCTCACTTGCTGACTCCCTGCTCTCTGCTCAACACATAGTCCTGCAGATGAAATAATGGGCCAGAAAGCAGGGCTGTTGCTCTGAGAGGAGAAGGATAAGGACACCTCCTGTGGCCTTGATGAGTAGCAATGACTTCAGAGAACCTGTAGGAGCCTAGTCATTAGTGGGTAAGGGAAAAATAATCTCTTCTTTTCTGTTCCACTGCCATGTTTTGAGTGTTAACTGCAGCAAAACTGTTGGTGCTTTCAGCAGATTGTGGAACGACTTGAATCTTCTTCGCTGCTGAGCATAAACAAACTGTTAGCTGGGCCTCGCAGTTATCTATTTATGAGCGGTTGTTTGGAACCGTCATACTTTCAGATGCAGGAACTGGATATCTATGCCCATGCTGCAGGAGGATGTTTTATGGATTTGAGTTCTACTCCATAGAAACAGCAGGCTGTGAACTGTGAATCAGTATATTAAATGTGACGTGGTCAGTATTCGACAACTAAAACCTCAAACAATATGTTTTCAATTCAAGACTATAAATGGAAACTCACCTTAGAGGGAATCTGACTTTTTATGTTAAAGATTATTTATTAGTCTGCACAGTTGAGCTGTTGGGAGGATTTTTCTATTTAATGTGGCATGTGGGAAGCTATCATTTTTATATGTATATATGCATCCATTTACATTTTGCAATCAGTGTAGGTGATCGGCTCATCAGCTGAACCGTAGCTGAGGATATTTTCTACGTGATTTGGTTTCTGATATTATAAAGTACATACAGATTGAGCTATCTTATGCCAGTTAATGGCATTTTGTAGGAGACCAACAAAGACATCCTCACCATTACATAAGCTGCTTTGTCATCCTTGCTGCTATTTGAGATGTGAAAAGTTGAATATTTTCCTTTTTGATTTGAGGCTCAGTCTGAGCAATGAGAAGTGACAAATAATTCAAAAACACAGTTGAGAGAGAGACTTTACGTTTCTTTACAGGTTTTATTCACTGCTGTCAAAAGAGGAGCGGGACGAATTGGTAAATTATAAACAGATATAAGATGTGTTGAGCTAAACAACAAAGAGAGAGAAAGAGACGCAGGCAGAACGAGAGGAGGACAGAAGAGCAGACACCGATGACTCAGAATGCTAATTTTAACACAATAGTTAACTGATGGTGCACTGACACACACAAACATATCGAACAGATGCTTTTTCTTGCTGAGAGCTTTGAGAAAGTCTCCATGTTCCACTCTCCATATATTGCTTTAATATTGTTATTGCGATGCTGCACTGCATACCAAATGAGAATAGTTTCCTGTTTATTCTGAGGGAGGCTGTGACTCTTCCAAATTGATTGGCAGGCTTAGTTCTTGAGAAGGGTCAGTGACGGACCAACCTTCCCTGTAGGCACACCGTTTGTGCAACAACATCCAAGTGGGTTGTGTCTGCAGTGGAGTTCTGCTTTTCAGCTCATCAGCACTGGCTGTCAGATGTGTAGCGCCGCTCAGACAGGTAGCACATCATTTCTGCCTGCTCTGCACATCAAAAACAGTTTGTCCTGCTTACCGGAGAAATTCCTACTTGCACTTTCTCAGGTTTTCCTCAAGGAATGGTTTGTGTGTTTGTGTCTTTTATTTCTGAACAAAGTGCCTCAGGAACATTGCTGAACATTGTTGTGACTAAAATGCCCTCTGGGGCAAAGTTATTGATCATTTTGGGGTCATAGACCTTTGACAGGACTTAGCTGTGTCTTTTTTTCCCCCATAGTTTATTTTCATATTATGCAATGTCCTGCTTCTCATCTCTGAGATGTGTAGATAGAATAATAATGTTACAGTGACGAATCAAGGTCTTCAGTTGTAGACATACTTTTTAATACAGTATAATTTAAGTCAGTCTTTTATTATGGCTTATATGTACTTAGTTATCAGGCATTTATCAGCCTTTGATTATGTTTTATACAGGGTTCATGCACAGCCATTGAAACTAAACAAATACAGAAACAAAAGGAAGTATCTTGACCCACAAGTGTCTCATTACTTTTTGTTTTGTCACAAGTGCACTGTTTTCATACCGCATGGAGTGAAACAGGAACTTTAAGTCTAAAACGTATTTTTTCGTGAATCCAGTCACAAAAAGAGAATTCTGCTTTTGATTCTTCAAGTCTGCACAAATTACTTCTCTGAAGACGTGTACTGAGTCTGCAGCTGATTTGTTCTGTTTTTTTTTTTTTTTTCCTCTTAAGGCAGCTCACACTTACCTTCCACTGACAGAAGTCTCCAAAATTAATGTAAAAATGTATTATTAATGTTAAACTGTTACATGAGTAGCTATTTCACTGCACATCATCATTTCAGACTGAAAGAATTGTGAGTGTGAGAGATTTTGTACAGGATCTCTTTCCCAGAGTCAGAGAGTCCTCTCAGATACAACAGCTGTCCTTCACATGCCACACATGCTCACATCCAAAGCCCATAAGGCAGGCGGCTCTCATAACAGAAGAGATTTGGTACTGCGGATCCTTTCAGACAAGCTTTGCAGTTTTTGAAGATTGTGTAGCATGACACAGTGAGACAGCATGATGATCATGATCATCCAGGCACGTCGAGCTGACAAGAAAGGCAATCTGTGCAATAGCTGATCCTTTTTTGTGTAGATTTACACGGTCGTGGCTGGGGAGAAGGCAATTATTGGCAGAAACTGTTTTCTTCATTGTTTGGTTTAGCGGTGACTTTGGAATCTTTCGCAGATTGCCAGAAATACAAACTAGATGTTTCTATTTGTTCACGCACAGCTGAGAAAAGGAAATATGGTAAAAATCCTTTGAAGGGGATTTACACAAACATTTTTTTGGCCCTCTGAAACAACCTGAATTCACTCTGTTTCAGTCAATGAAAACACTCATGATTATGTTCATTGATTTGCTGCTTAAAACACCAATAATTGAGAGCAGCCTGCACTGTAATTGAGATTGAGATGATTGCTTTTAATTAGTCGGAACACAAGTTCATTTATCTCCAAGGCATGTATTAATTACCTTTGTTCGAACAAGCATCAGAGTGCTTCCAAATTAATGCTTTGCAGTTGAGCGTTGATTAGTTCAATGTCGGAGTAAAGTGAAAACAAAAAAGGCCACTTTGTCCTGTCTGCACAAATCACCAGCAGCCAGCGTTGGGCCCCCCGTGGAATTCCTTATACAGAAACCCAGTGACCTTGGTCATGTATTGGAGAGCTGAAAGACCTCAGCTCAACAGAGAATAGAGAGAGGCTTTGGAAAAGCATGCGAGGATTGGACTTCTGTAATCTCAAAGGTGTGACTGGAGTCAGTCCTGAGTCAGTTCAGGCATCTTTAACCCTGCGCTGGAGCATCAGCGGCATCAGAGAAACCAGGCAGTCTCAGGGAATCACTGGCTGGCCAGCTGACATGTTACCTGGGCCACGCTAACCCTCTTGCTCATGAGCTCAAAATTACAAATGGCACCTAAGCAGAACAAGAGCAGGATGACAGGCAAGACAGGAACTTATCAAACTGTAAGAGCTCCAGATTCAAATCTGAGCATGAAGATAAACACGCTGGGACATCAATGTTGTTTTACAACACAATGCTGCGGTGACATCGTATCACTTTGTAACCACACCGGAGGAGTAAACAGTTGTAGACAGGCACACAGCTTTGCTTTACAAAGTGAGATTAGTATCCAAGTCAGACCAAAAGAAAAACAGGCCAACCTGGAATCTTTGCCAAGCCGGGCACAAAGAGACCTTTGAGATGATCAATCAGCCGCCCCTCAAAATTTGAGGAACTCTTATTTAATCGCAGTGTTCCCCATTTGGTGCCATAAGCACTGTAGGAGCATTGTTGAGCCCTAAAACAAACTTCAGTTTTCCAAACTGTGACTGAGAGGAAGATGATGATGAAAACCATATGCCGTAGATGAAAAACACAAGTCATTCAATGCCCTCGAATGAATAAATAGTGGCTCTGTTGTGCGTGTCCCAATAGCTATCGGACAAAGACGCCCACTGGAGCTGGGAAAAGTCAGTGTCAAACTGTCACGTCCAACGTCCTGATCGCACAACACTCCCCTCAGACATCGACGCCTTGTCTGGAACATTCCTGGAAGTTTGCGGCCTCGCTCCGAGCTGATATGAATGAGTGCATTGACCTCTGAAATGGAGCACCCTTGCTCTCATCCTTGCCCCTCACCTACACCTCCCCAACCACGCACATTCACACTGCGCATGAATCTGTGTGTCTGTTTACACAGACAACAGACTCACTCAAAACCATTTAGTCCCCAAAGGCAACAGAGAAAGGCAGTGAACCTGAAGAGAAAACCATTTTAAGAGCTTCTTGTCGCTTTAAGCCATTTTTAAAACTCTTTGCCACATAACCTGTTTGGCAAGAACATTTCTACGTCTCTGACTCCTGCTCTCTGTATCTATGTAGAAAATCTATGGAGAGTGCAGATTTCAGATAAGAGATTAGAAGAAATATTGAAATCAACAACAACAAAAAAAAAAACTACTTGCTGTTGAAATCATTATTAATACTAATACATTATTAAGACATGGAAAGGAAATCTACATCTCCATTTGTTCTTCTGTTTTTACATTCGGTAATCATTTATGCGTAAGACAGCTGAATCATAAAAAGGAGAGAATGTTTGAGCTGAGAAAGAAAATTACCACCTCTCTTGGTTTATGTCACTGTCACTTTTTCTGTTTTTGCAGCTACACCCCAGGAAGGAAGCATCATATGGTGCTCAGCATGCTTCTTCTCCTTCTCCCAATGAGACATCATCAAATACAGATCTCATATCTGGGATATTGCCCAGGAAGACACTTGTGTAGATAAATGCATACACACACACACACACACACATATATGGGCTGTAACTGCAAGCCTACTAACAATAAGACCCCATCTGTCTCCTCAGGCACTTGCCAAGTGGACCTGGTTCAAACACTTTGTGATGAAATCAGATGACAACGTGTCTTTGTGTTTTTTTGTTTTGTGTTTTTTTTTACATATACATAAAAAGCTGTCTCTGCTGTCTCTGCTCCAAAACTCCATCAATCCATGCTGCGGTGAATGAAAGCATGTGTTTATGAATACATGCATGAGTGCAGTTGCCATGATGTGAGTGGAAGGGGGATTGTGTTTCAAAGGCAATGAGCAAATCTACAGAGATTTTAGATGATGGCCTGACCCAGGGCACGCCTAAAAACCACACAGGCTTTGATGTGTGCATGTTTATGATATGCATTATATATTTTTCGCTTCTCCTTCAATCCAGACAGAGTAGAATAGAGGAAGACAACAATCTCTTCATCCTCCGTCCACACCGTCTGTGCCTCACGCGCACTTAAACACTTTACATCCAACCCTCCCGGCTCACGCGTCCCTCCACCCCTTCACAGGCTTCTTCCACATCACCCCTCTGCCTTTGAAACTGAGGCTAAACTCTTCAGAGATTACTGCCTTTATTAAAAAACATCAGTGTAATCCTTCCTTTAATTCTGTTATACCCGCTCCGTCTCTCAATGTACTCTGGTGCTGAGCTGGGATTGGCCGGCGAGCCAGGCCTGCCGGGGAATAGAGACGACTGCAGCAGTAGGAGACAGCCGGGTCTGATCCCACTGCCGGTCTCTGTATCTCCCAGATTAGTCAGAATGATAGGGCTTAGTCAGGCTTTGTGATTGTCATAGTCATGCTATACTGGGAGCCTATAAATCCTTTTATTTTACACCCTACATTATGCTTTTATATAATAATTCTCTCTTGCTCTGTTTATTAGCAACTTATATAACACATTATGTACTTAATGTTCACAGATGAAAGCTTTTATTTTTGCTCTTCTGACTACTCAGCATGCATTACCTGACTCTTAATTTAACAGGTATCAAAGATCTGCGACACAAATCTGTTGAAAACTTTGTGTAAAGGAGACTGCTGTTGTTGCTGTCTTATCTGGCCTTGTTGTTTACAAATCCTTTGAAAAGACCCAAACTAGCAATGAACTGATTCAACATATATTTTCCCTGTGTGTAATAGTCAATACCCAACTGATGCCTGGCTGAAGCACACTGAAACATTAGTTGACATTGTCCTTGACAGCAGTTGAATTCAGGTAATTACCGACTCCACAAGTGCATTTGGATTTGCAGATAAACAATTGTAACCGTCAAATGCACTTGTCATTTCTATTTGAATACTCTGTCCTTGAAAAAGTATGCGCTGGCCAGCTGTTGGAGGTAATTACTTCGACTTATTTAAAGCAGCTAGAGGTAACCGCATCATTTCACTTCATTTACAACAAAATCGAATACTTTATCTTTCTTGACATTGGCGTTATAATGAAATCATCAGATGTGTCATTATAATAACACACACTGCCCAGCTGTTTCACATGTCATTGTAATAAGATAACTGCTGAATAATGCCCTCTATGTGCTTTATGAGCAGCGCAGTACATTTTGCCGCGGGGGATTCTTCTTTTTAGCCAGTTGGTATGAGCAGTGGAGTCATGTGATGAAGTAGACTGAATTGTCATTCTTCATCTTTATCAACCCGTAATTATCAAGTGAAATGTCTCATGAAAACACCAGGAATTTGTATTTCATATAATGATGTGATCTGTTTGCCACATAAAAGTGATGAAATAGAGCATCTTTTTATTTTTTTCTCCCCAAATCACATTAGCACAGACCTTAGGAGCCCAAGTCTCCAACATGGTCTCTCACACACACACACACACACACACACACAGACACACACACACACACACACACACACCTGGGTCTGGGATCATCCCCTGTTAGAAATCAGATGGAGGTTAATGTGCATCAGCCACCTGCTATTTCAGCGCCCACAGCTTCTCTGCCTTCTCTGCCTGCCCACATGTCCATCACATGTCTTGACAAGCAAACAGCAAGCTTTTGTAACCGAAGCTGTCAGAAAAATGCAGCCTATCAGAAGAACATAACCTCACCTCAAGACACCCCATTGTGTAGAAGGAAAAAAAAAACCAAAAAGCATAGTCCACAGGCTGTTGAACTGAAGCTCTGGCGTCTTGGCTGCACAGCTTGTTGGTATGCGCCTGGACTCTGGTGAGAGCAATTGCAAGAAATGAGCAGGCATCTGCCATTTTGCTGCCCTGGCTCTTTACCAACAGACTGACTTGGCAGCACTTCCTCTGTCGCCTTATGGCCTCTGAGTGGACAGACATGCCTCACCTGTGGCTGTAACATTTTTTACATTGGTGCACAATGACTGTGCGATGTCTTCCTTGATGCTCCTACCACACTGTCATCACTTGTTGTTCATCAGTTTTGTCATTTTTGCACGCTAATCCACAGGTGATGAAGCCCGCTGCCTTCACACTGAGGTTCATTTCCTTCTCCAGCTATGTTTCTCTCTCTCTTTTTTTTTTCGCCTCATCTCTACCTCCGTCTTCCTCTCACCTGCGTACATTGTTCTGGCAGACAGTCTTCTCTTGTTTTATCTCGTCATCTCTTTCTCACCCATCCACCCTCTTTTCCCCAGGTGATTATTCACGCTCGGCCCGGCTGCTCACGCCCAGGCTGAGAGGCTCCATCAGGACATGCAGCTATAACAGTGGTCAAAAAAGGGACAAGGAATGCACCAGATCCATTTTCTGTTCCTTTTACAAGGAATGTGTCAGGATCAGAGTACAGTGAAATAAAATTAAATTATTCCCTGAAGTAAAATTGACTTAATCAATTTTCTTCTAAAATGAATGAAATTAATCATCTCATATTTTTATTTTTATGATTATTATTTTCACCTCATATACTTTCAGTCATTATACTGCCGTTTGAAACTATATCAAGTTACATATCCTCACCTTTATCAAAACTCTTCGAACTGACATTAGCTCTGCTGGATTTCACCCCAGCTGACCGTTTAGCTGTACTTCAGCCAGCGCTCACATTTATTTTTGCCTTCTTGTAACAGCCATGGTTTGTCTTAAAAATGACCTCTTTATTCACCATATTGTTTGAAAGGACATACTGTGGAGATGTTTGCCGTTTCTACTTCCTGCTGTCCTTGGACCAAACTAACTTCTGTCACCTCTGGCTCAGTTTATTGTTCATACTTCCAAAGGCTTTTTTAGAGTGCAAGTTTATCTTTTCACTTCACTTCAATTCTCAATGTTGAAATGAATCTTCAGTTACATTTTTGTTAATGCATTTTAACAGGCACATCAACTTTTTTTTTTTTACATCAATTAAATGGTTTCAAATCTTTCAAGGGCAAACTCTTTAGCACCCGACCCATACAATTTTCTCAAAAAAAAAAAAAAAAAAAATAAAATAAATTTTCATCAGACTTTCATAGCCAGTTTCTCTCAATATCCATCGTTTAATTTATGCTACAGCAGCTACCTGAAGCGCTCCCACTGGGTTTGTAGTTACATCTAATGTTTTGGAACTAAAGTCTGAAGGGCCGAGGCTCATCAGCTCTGAGTGATGTTTTGCGTGTTTGTTATTAACACTGATTACCTCTGCTGTGTCGGAGGTGAGGATGACTCGTTTTCGCTTTGCTGAACATGGGGCTTAAGACTAATCTCATCAATGCTCCGTGAAGATTCAGCAATTAGTAAGAACTCATGGGAATGCCTGGTTATATGTGTGCATACATCAATACACACACACATCTATTGCAACAATTGGAGTGAATGTACAAAAGTTGTTCTAAAGATTGCCTTTTATTTACACTAAATAACTTCACATAAAGAATTGAAGACTGAGGCAAAAAAAGACACCTCCAGGGTAACGTTTCTTCTTAGTTAAGTTTTAAAACTAGTCTTGGATCTATACCCCCCAGCATGATAAACTCTGCTTAATATTCAATATCTCCTCCCCTGTACAGTTGAGAGAGAGAGAGAGAGGTTTCGACCCTCATTCTGGCGTTTTTTTTTTTTTTTTTTTGCTTTGTTCATGTTCAGTTCCACTTCACACAGTGCTACCTCCCAGTGAGTCCATTGTCCCAGATATCTGCCCTCTGATCAGCAGTCCTGTTTAAACCTGCACCGGGCTGATGTATGGGGCCTGACAGCTGACTTTTGCAGGTAGGGCTCAGTAAGGACATGAAAAGTGCATTGTGGAGACGGAGAGCTCTGGGAGCTTTCAGAGTTCCAGGGATGCAGAGAGCTTGATGTTATTTGTCTACGTGTAAATAACAGATTCTCACGCCAACACGCATCCTCCCCGTCTCTGAAAAAACTCTCCTGGTATCGCTGTGGAATATTTTAATGCAATGTTGATGTGAATTAGTGTTTGTTTTCTTCTTCGCATCACTTTTCTGCTATGTGATCTGCATCCAAATTGAACAACAAACTTTCCATATGGAGGGTGAGTCAGAGGTAAAAACCAGCGGAAATAACACTCAGCACTGAACCGGCAGACAGAATGTACTACAGATCAGTACAGCTCTGCAGTACATTCACAATAACATACAATTGATTCATTATCAAAACATTTCTATTGGTCCAAGATGGAGAGTAATTTTTTAACATTGGCCCATAACCAAACTTAAATGACTTAATAAAAAACAAATACAAAGTTAGCTGTGGAAAGCAGGGTGCAAATCTTCCAGAAGTATTACCGGAATGTGGAGTTTGGTACTTTCACTCATTTGATCAAAACTGATCACTTTTTACTTTTTACTGTGAACTGTGAACCTGAGCAAGAACATTATCATGATTGAGTGCTGTACGTGTTTATAGTGTGTGTGTGTGCTGTAGCAGGAAACTGTAGAAAATGTAAAAACCCATATATGACACTTCCATCCCCCTGTCTGTAGTGGGGGGTAATTAAGTTGTTCGTGCATCATGGGTGCAATTGTTTTAAAATGTTGGGAGAGAGAGGGAAGGATAATAAAAGTGAATCAGCTGTTGCAGCCGGAGGAAGAGAAAGAGAGAGGAGAGAAACAGAGGGATGAGAGAGAGAGAGCGAGAGAGAGAGAGAGAGAGAGAGAGAGAGAGAGAGGATAGATATGAGGGACGAGAAGCATGCAGTAGGTTTGCAACACTGCAAATTGATTAAATGCTGAATAGGGTTGCTTGAATCCGGATCTGCAGCCATTAAAGGGGACAGCGGATTCTCTGCGTTGGCAGGTTCAGGTCCAGCATCAGCAGCACTGTTGGACATGTTGATACCTTTGATAATGCAGCAGTAGTGTGCTGTCCAAGCGCAGTAAATGCATACCTGTAAAAGTGTCTGCGTGTATATAAGACCTTATATGGTCACTGAATTGAAGTGGCTTATGCGCAGTGTAAAAATGTGTTTGTTTGTGCGGGATAAAAGTACAATATCCATTGGCATGTTAACAAAATGTAAGTATCACAGAATTGACCTTTTCATGAGCGCTTGGAGGTAATCAATAGCTCCCACTATGAGTTTCACAGCAAATGAATTATGACCTATTAGAGTGTTCTGTAAAGCCCATTGTTACAGGCCTGCAGCCACAAGCTGAACTGGAGGGCAGACCTGTGAGTGGAGGCAAAAATGGAAAGAAAAAAAAAAAAAAGCGGCTGAGTAACATTGAAGTGATTTCCAACACAAGTTCACTTTCCTGAACAGACCTGATCTCACCATAATAAATTTTGAAGCGCATTCGCCAGATGTGCTCAGCATCAAACAAACCCGAACAGGATCCTATTAGCCAGGCCGAGAGTGATCCATGCATATCTGAGGAAACTGAGACTGAACTGTGTATCCTTTTAGCTCATAAAACACTGATGAAGGCAGGAGCGTCCTGGGCAGGGATGTGCTCTGTCGTGACATTACCCGGCATGATTTATACCACAGCTGCTAATGAACACTTGGCTGGAGTGTTTGATCCCAGAAGTGATTGCACAACCAACAAATGCATCATTGCAGCTCTGCCTCCCATTCTCTCTCTCGATGTCGTGGCCGCTCTTTAATCACAAACAGACACATTCCTGCAGAAACGACTGAGAATTTAAGGCCGAGCTCCGCCAGGTCTCAGGAATGTGATCACACATCGCACCAGGCTGAACCTCTGTGAGCTGCTACTGCCGGCTGTTGGTCGACTTTTCTAAATCCGTACTCTGCAGTGCAGCACGCATGAGAATGAATAGCAGCCCACATTTCACTAAACTAACAATGGAACTGAGCTTTAACAGTTTCTTTGTCATGAACACACAAGAAAAAAATGCTCAACTGAGCACACTATGACCTGGATCCATCAGCGGCTGCACAGAAGTGGGTTACTACACCTGCAAAGACTAAGGCTCTTTTCGTTGTTGTCCTTGTACTGGATTTCTTTTCGGTGGCCTACTTTGATGTTAGTTAATCGTCTGTTTTTGTGTCCTTGTCATTATTAATGATCGTGTATGTGCGTGTTCCACTGCAGGCTCTGAGGTGGCACATAGACCTGGAGCCTTGGGCCAGTGAGAGTCATTCTCTGGAGGAAGAAGCTAAAAGGTTTCTCGGCTACATCACAACACCACAAGTGAGTTTTAATAAAAAGCATTCACACAGGCCCTTTAAAGCTGAAATGTACTCATTAAAACATTTTTAGTTTCATTTTGTTAGGGACATTATCATGTGTCATTATCATTATCATAGTAAATGTTAGCACATCTGTAACAATAGTCAAAAAATGGATATATATTTAATTGTATCAGACTCTCAGGAGTCCTTATTCTGAATTTGGCACTATTTTGATGAGGGTTTGGATTCCTCCTCTGCCACTGGCCATTTAATGTATAGAATCCATCAGCTCACAATGAAACCACAAGCACTATAATGCATAATGTAAAAAATCTGGAGCAGATGTTCATGTACATTTATGCACAGCTGCCTGTAGGCTGTGCATCGACGGGCAAGAGTGAGATCTGATCGGGAAGCTTTGAGAACAGATGTGAAAACGTAGCGGTATTGCGAATGCGTGTGACAGTAGTGTGTAACTTCTTATCCTCTGCGTGTGCAGTAATGTTTTGATTTTTCTGCACTTCATTTGTGATTTGGGCCATACTGGATTCTCTGCTCCATCAGGGAAATGCGACGTTCTGAATAAGTTTTTGACTTTTACTGTCTGAAGCTGTAAAGTGATGCAGGAATATACTGCTCAGACAGTGCTTTGTAGTCAGATAATTGGAATAGATGTTGCTGCCGAAGAGCATTACTTTGACAGGTCATTATTATGTATATAAGAGCGAGCCTGTATCTGTCAGCCGCAGACTGAGACACACTGGTGCCTCGCTCACATTGGGCACAGCCGCACAGTTCTCATAACATAACTCATCACTCTATTGATTACTATACAGATGGAGCTCCCAGCCCCGCTTTTCATTCAATCAATGAGCAGTTGTGTTTCACTCGTCTATGTCAGTATTGAGCTACAGCAAATCGATTAAGATGTTCATAGTTTGACACGCATAGAGATGTATTATGATGGGTTTACAAAGACAGTTTCGTTTCCCCAAACATAGATGGACATTTTTGGGATCACAGTGCTCCAGGTTTTATTGTAATGAAATTGGCTTGGGGATAAATCAGCGACTTATCGTTTTTCCCTCACAAAGCAGAGCCAGAACACAGAATATTCCACTCGAAATGACTGAGCACTCGTTCAGTATCTTTCACAAAGCAGACATTCAGCTCATAATGAGTTAGCCTCAGGCTGTGTGCTTGTGTGTGTGTTTGTGTGTCTATGCATACATTTATATGTATGCCATTTATATGTAATTGTGCGCGTGTGTGTGAAAGGGATGGGGACAAGGACAAGAACGAAGAAAGAGATTGTCTGAATGTGCATGTGTGTAAGATTGTTTTTGTGGGAGGCTGTTGAAGGGAACTGTCCGTCATAGACAGTGACAGCCGAGGGTGTAAGGAGTTGGTGGGGGCACAGCAGCATCCTCAGCTGTAATGCTGACTGACACAGTGCCTGGTGGAGCTGCTACTCAGCGTGATGGCTAGAGACATAACTGTCCAATCAATAGCAGTAAGTGTATCTTATATGCACCAGCGCGCACACACACATAGGAGGATGTCCTTCCCCAGAAGTATTTTTACGGTGCGGTCGATAAATTTCTCTGATTAGGCCAACAACAATAAAAGTCATTACTATTCATTCCTTATAATGTATTGTCAATTCAGGTCGGCTCAATTTTTCCAGCTAAGTATTCAGAGAAACAGCAGCCAGCAGTTCAGCACAACAGCAAGTTTGCAGATGTGAAATGGCAAAAACACCAAGAGTGATTTTGCATTTCACTGCACAGTGTACATTTTGTGCTGATGAATGCATTCAGCTGGAACACATGAACAATGGCAGGGATAACGGTGTGTGTTCGTAATTCATTCAAATACGTTGCTGTGCCACCCACGTGCACAGCACAGTTCTTGTGCTCTACATAACAAAGACACATCAGGTGACTTTTATTCCCTGCCAAACAGTGTCACTGCACTTGACTTAGTCAGTCACCCGCTGTGTGACCCGTCACAGAAATCTCTGATTAAAGGGAGGCGTTTACTTGGAAGGGGCCACAGCAAGGAAACAGTCTCTGCAAAGCTGTACGTGCCGGCAGCCAAAGTAAAACTGAAAAGTTTCAAATGGCAAAATTGTCAGTTTGACGTGAACAATAGATATGATTCATATGAGGCAGGGTACCGGTGTGCATGGATCGGCGGCAGAATATTTTTGGATTGCAGGAATAATTTCTTTATTTTCCCTTGTTCTTATTTCATATTTAATATTGGTTTCACGCACATTCACACACGCTGTCTTGTTCTAACCTGGATGGCGTGTCGTTCTCTCTGAACCAATATTGTTACCACCTCTGTAAACTCAATCTCAGCAGCAGTAGACGGAGCCTGAAGACAGCAGACCGCAAAATATTTGAGTAGCATCTCCAGCGATAGAACTTTATGCAAAATGTGTACACTGCTGCATGTGCAGTGTTTACGCAGGTGTCTGCTGTATAAATATATGCAGGACTTCACAACCTCACTGACCATGTTGGGCTCTGTTTTATAGCTTCAGGGTGAGATGAGAACACAGCACAAATCTGGGAGGTAATACAAACTTCAAGGCAACACTCTTATTGTATTGTACAATATTTTCTTGTTGCCACTTTCTCTATCAATAGTATGATAAATACCACAATTAAGTGTCTGTTTTAAATAAATATGGAGGAGTAGACTTATCACACATGCACACATTGTTATATAAGCGGATTTGGCCAATTTC
Organism: Echeneis naucrates; assembly: GCF_900963305.1. Classification (NCBI taxonomy): domain Eukaryota; kingdom Metazoa; phylum Chordata; class Actinopteri; order Carangiformes; family Echeneidae; genus Echeneis; species Echeneis naucrates. The sequence continues at coordinate 7,923,831 of NC_042534.1, forward strand.
CTTTTGTAAAATACTTCCCATCTCCTCCATGTTGTTATTATTATATTATCTCTGTATCATTTCCCCTATTCCTTCACTCTGATGTCAAATGCGAGAGACTTGGAAATACTGCTGATGCCTTGGATCCAGCTGTGTGTTGTGACAAATAGTACACGCGTCGCAGTTCAGCTGAGGGTCAAGTTCAGTGGCCATTATCAACGATGAGGATATTTGGAGGAAAGGATATTTGTAGCATCAGGACAATGCTGCAGCCAGTCATGATTCATCTTCTTTATGCTTTATGAAGGAGGAAAAAAAAACAATGAATTACTCAGATTATATATATTTGGCCTGGAATCTTCATTGAGTTCAGTTGATATGGTTCAGGTACTGACATTTGTTTAACAATAATTGCTTTTTGTGCATCACTGAGCTCCATCCTCGCTTAAAAAGTGTGGGGTCAGATGTTATCCAGCTCTTGAGAGCAGGAGCATAGCGCCACTGGAGAACATCTGTTCCTCTGTTTGCCAGTATTATGCTTGTTTGGTTCAGTTTGAACGTCATGTGATGGAGGGCTCTCGTGTGAAATGGAGAAACATAACCAAACTTTCTGCTTGTGTCCAGGTGTCATGCTCACCAGTCCCTGGTGAAGAAGCTGCTCAGGAAGTGATGAAGGTGTCCACAGGCTGGGCTGTGTGCCTGGATCCCAAGTACAGCCTGGCTCACAGGACACAAAGCAAACGCTGCAGGATCTACTCTTTTGGGTGCGTAATGAGACACAATCGACACCCCCATCTTTATCTTTTCACCTTTACAACAAACTTCAGTGTCCGTGCACTCACTTTGAGACATGTACACAACTGCACAAGTGAGTGACTATTCACAACACTGATTTCCTCACACTCGGTGAGTTATCTGCAGATACGGCAGAGCAGCTGGTGCAGAGACAGGCTGTGATACGTCTAGTCACAATTGCTTTTTTCTTGTTGAGTGGACGTGATCAGCTCACATGGTTGGACAGGGAAGCAGTTTACTTTCTTCATTCTTTCTGTAAATATTCAGTATGAAACACTGTAATGAAGGTAAAGATAATCTTTTCTTACTTGGAACATCACATCAAATCAGCTTCGGCTCCCTCTCCGTGAGTGGCAAGTAATCTAGACTCAAATCAGTCAGGGCCACCGAGGCATTTGACCTTCTTAAGATTGGCGAGTCAATCACTCCCAGCTGGCTTTGTGTAGTGAATCAGCTCGGCCTGCTGGGTCTGCGCTGAGCTGAGGGTCTGAAGGGTTTGGCTTCAGGAGAGAGGGACCATATTAATTTGACTGTTGAGAGACAGCACAGGTGCGCTGGCATCAAGTCAGATGGGGGGGGCTCTCTTTGGACAAGCTGTCAGGGGTCAAACAGTGAGATTGGTGGAAAACATTACTGATTTCCTCTGACCGAGTGATGGAAAGTCATTCTTGCAGACGAGCACATGGACATGCAGCAACATTTTAACACTTGACCTGAATATCATCTTGGGGAAGATGTGACTCACAGCTCTGTTTTTCAAGCAAATGAAAGCCGCTGCACTGCCATTTTTTCTTCAATCTAATTGATCCCATAAGGCCCCTGGAATGGATTCAATTCATGCAAAGTCGTCCCTCAATTCTGGCTTATACACTAACTAAAAAACACACAAAAATAAATGAAAAATCCTGTGAACCACCCAAAAGAGAGCAAAAGAAAGATCCAAGTGAAGCAGTTAATCAAGTCTAAGCACTCTCTGAAGTTCCAACACTAAGTGATCCTCTCCTCCCGATGTCCTCTATTTGACCTAGATCCACGGCACGCACACACACACACACACACACACCCCTATAGACTTCTTGGTCATACTGCTGAATCTATGCCAGGTATTCTGATCTTACAATTCTCAGGGGCGCTCTGCTTTGCTGTACAAGAAACTTACAAAACCCTCAACTCCTTTCCACTGCTGCCACTGCTGCTTATAAGACTGGCTTTAAAAACATATCAGATAATATTAAATGTGAATGTGTGCACACTTTAGTACTGACTTGTGTGTTTTTGCGGCCACGTGTATAGCTGATATGTCTCATTTGCATGCTGTTTAATGAGCCGTGGATGGATGTGCCTGGGCTAGATGAACAGCTGTTCTCTGATTAGTTCTCTGATCTGTCACATGGCGGTGGGGGTAGAGGGGTGTCGGGATGTTTTTCCACATTCAAGTCCAATTACCTGCCTTTATGCCCCCGCCCCCCCCCCACTCAAACTTCCATCTCATCCTTCTCCATCTTCCTCCTCTCGCATATTCAATCTGTCCTTCTGATCATGATTATCATTTTCTCCTCATTCACTCATATAAGCGTGTTGAGAATGACTCATCCACCGCTGATAGCAGAAAAAAGCTCAAATTCCAGCCAACAAAAGCCGACTTGTCACCACAGCAACAGTGGGATTATTCGCAGTACGGCTTGTGGAAGAAGTGGCTCAAGTGACTGCGCGTTCACTCTGAGAAAAGTGCCACCAGAATTCAGTTATCACTATTGTTGTTGCTGCCGCTGCACCCTGGTCGATGGCTTTATGATCTTTGGTGTCCTTTTTCTTTTGTGTTTTCTTTTGGCCTTTCTAAACACCTAAATGTAATAACATTGATATTTCTTTGGTATTTGTCTTATGACTGCACACAGAGTAATTCAACGCACACTATGGTGACCACATATCTTAATGAATTTACTTGAAGAATCTCGCCTGTCCTCCCGTCCAGGAGTCTCATGACATGGTGAACAGATCAAGCGCTCCTCTGAGGGAAGTCATTACCCTCACCAGCTGCCAGGTCATATTTACTGCCCTCTTCTCTGTCCTTCCCCTTTGACATCAGTCAGTTTGTCTCCAGGGAGTTACCTTATTTAATTCACCATTTTTGTGGCCCAATTCTTTAAGGTTGACAAAACTAATTCGGTTGTCTTTAGCAGCCTCTCAGCATTTTTTTGTTACTGTGACTTAGATAACTGTAGATGATGGGATTTGTGGCTAAGCCTGAGCATTTGACTGAAAATAGAGTTGCACTGTTTCCTTTTATTTTTGAGTGTACCTCTGTTTGTCTCCTTCAAGTTGCACAAAAAGTATTGTGAGTGATGATTTAGTAAAAGAATCGAAACGTCCTGGACAGCTCACATCTGCTGTGAAAAAGGTCCGTTGTGCATGCTGGTGATTCTGTAAATGAGCTGTGATTAATGATATTGATTCCCACATCTCTCTTCTGTCACAGGAGGTACTTGCATGAGACATTATTCCAGATAATAGCCCCACAAGTCATCCATCTGTTTTAATTTCTAGCTGAAGAACCATTTATCTCAAACTTACCTGAAGTTTTTACGCTGAAAAGTGTTCTGCTACTTCGGTTTGAAAGCAGTTCACTCGTGGCTACTTGCCTTACCACCTGTAGGCCGTGCACCAGTTGTTGAAATTTAGAGCACTTATATAGGCTGAAGCCCAACAAGAGAGTTAAAAATACCTGCACTTCATCACTCATTGATCATGTTATGCTCATGTGATGCAGAATGGGAGCAAAGTGGATGGAGAGAAGCGCCAAAGGAGACAGCAGTATTTGAAAACACCATTTGAAGCGAAGGGGAATGAAAAATAAGAGATGTTGTGGCAAATGCTATATATACAGCAGAGGGAAAATCCGGAGGGGAGACAGACTGCTTGTCAGCAAATAGCTTCCCAGCCCACCCAGTGTTTGTGAAGCAGTCTTTCTTCCAAGATTCACAACATCCAGACTGGCTGTTGAAATAATAGCTCACTGTAAGGACCAGATCTGTTTTTACAATGTTGAATCTACTGTACGTTTAGGAGTCATCACACACACAGACACGCAAACATGTTCACATCCGGTTGCAGCAGCATCTGTGAAAAAAAGGATCTTTCCTCTTATTACCCACATTTTTAATGGTGAGGATTGTCTTTGACCAGGCTCATATTTACATATCCATTCGAAGTGCAGGGTAACTGCTCCTGCACTATGTAGACTCATAGGAGAGGATATTACTGCTTGCTTTTCATCATTGTCATCCTGAAGAGCTTGTAATTCACTATGACTCCCCTTATAGCCCCCCAGCTCTAGGAGTAATCCCCAATCCCTCTCATCTGAAGTGTCACTGTAGCTGTTCTCAGTTATTCTCAGTGTGGACGTTAACAAAGTAAATTTACGTAAGTGGAGTTTTGGAGGAGTGATTTCTTTGATTACTTGAGTGATTTCCATCCATCCATCCATCCATCTTCTGCTTTTCCGTTTCCGGGTCGCAGGCACTTGAGTGATTTGTTTTTTGGAAACTTTGTTGTAACAAACATTGTTATGAAGTACTTGTTATATTTGCATTGGAGAATTCCATGAACTCCCTTCATGTCTATCTATTGTGTTGAAGAAATAGTGTTCCGAGGTGCGTCCAACCTGTCTCTCAAGCTAAACACAGCCCTGCCTGGCTCTGCTGCCTGTGAGAGGCTTTTTAGTGCAGCTGGGTTCATGTTCACGCCAAGTGGGAAAGAATTACTTCGCAGAACTTTGAAAACCAGCTTCTGTTCAGCTTGAACAAGAACTTCTTCCAGTTTGAGCAGTAGACTAGAAGGAGGAGAGGAGAGAGGAGTGGAGCAGAGTGTGTGTGTGGGGGGGGGGGGGGGGGGGATTGTACCATTTGGACTGTTAGCCTAAATGGAACTTTATGTCTGGTTTACAGAGGTTTTCTCACTGAGCCAAGGTTATTATAATTTATTTTATTTAGCATTTTGATTTTTAACAGGGGTGGTTTTCTTCTAATACAGAGAACTAGGCAATTACAGTGTTGCTGTGCTTTTGTTGATTTTTGCTATGCACTTGTTTCAATAGGATTTGCTTCTTATGAAAAAAAAAAAAAATCTGGTCACATCAGTTCTTTCACTGCTTTATTGTAGTCAGATTCTTTCAATTTACTGTTTTAGGACAGTGGGTTGCGATGAAAAGTACTTTGAATACTTAAATATTTTCGAAGGCTACTTTCACTTTTGTTGCAGTAACATTTGACCTAGAGGATCTGCACTCTGACTCAAGTACTGTAGCCGTGTACTTTGTCCACCACTGGTTATATTCTCATCCAAAAACACACCACCAGAGAATAAGAGACATTCAATGAAATATTTAGGAGAGCAAAAAGAGATGCCTAGTAGCATCTCAATCTTTCCCATGTAGGCATCCCTCATCTCCCTACTAGTGGGATGCATTCAGGGGCTTGGTGCCTCATCTTTCAGACATGTGCTATGAAATGAACTCCCTCTGCCACAATTATAGAACACAGCCGCAGCACAGACAGCACACGGGGGAACATGGAGACAGTGAACGAGAAAGGAGGAAAAGGATGAAATCATAGAGTTGGAAGAGGGAAGGCTGGGATAGAGGGAGGAGAGAAATACAAGGGGATGTGTCTGTCTAATTTCATTTACACACATTTCAAAACACAGACTAGAAAAGAGGGACAGGTGAAGGAAGGGAGCAAACGAGAGAACCATTGAACAAAAGAACTAAGAGAGGAACAGGAAGTAGACACATCTCCTGGCCAAAAACATCTTTTCTCTTTTTGCATTGATTTTTTTTTTTTTTTTTTTTTTTTTGTGGGGGCTTTTAAGTGGGAAGGTCAAGTGTGGATCACACAGTTACTAAGATGTTCAGTATGTTTCTTGTCAGTGACATTTTATTCAGAGAGTTTCCTCTATTGCCTTTGACATTTGTGACAACTGCTGCTGCTGTTATTTCATCTCATAAAGAAGACCTTTGGGTCCTAGATCTCATGTTTTCTCTTAATGTTGAAATGGGTGATTTTGAAGTTTCGTCTCTGTTTTCTTTTAGAATAAAACAAGATCCAGTTCTTTGCTGGTCTTGATACAATCCAATGAAAGCATGACATGAAACCCATTCCTTTTCACTAAGTCACCCATCACTCTGCCTTGACCTGAGCACTTTCAACACCTGATTTTCTTTACTTGTAGCATTTTTAACAAACTGTGGACCAAATGTCAATCTGTCAGTTGGTCATGAACTTTGATTCAGATTCAGTGATTAAAAATGGCTTAGCTTTACATGGTGCACAGGGAATCTTTGTTCATGGCATGACCTTTTCTGAAGATTGAAATTTGTGTTGTGTTGTGTGAGTTAAACAGCGCCCCTCCACCCACCAAGTTACTGCATTGCCATGAAAATAGTAGAGTAAGAATATGAACAGCAAAATTATATCAGATCAAAGACTAGATCATCAGGACTACTTATTTGGACTTACATAGAATGCCAATATTGAAATTCCATGTGCACACTTTGGCCTGTACTAATGAAGTATTGAGGTTCAAAACACAGCCTAATTATCTCATCCCCGTGTGGGCTGCAGGTTGGGGGCGGATGACCGGTCCCTGGAGCATTTCCTCTCCAAATCAGGGTGTGAGGTCCACTGCTTTGATCCCAGCTTGAAGCAACCTCACCTGCAGCAGGCTGAAATGTGGCTCCACCGGCTCTCCGTGGACTGGAGGGATCCAAACCCCGCCATTGTTGCCCAGCGTCAGTATGCCAACACAAAGAAACTGGCCACCATCCTGAACGATTTTGGACACAGACAGGTAAGCATTAATGAATGAATCATAGATTATTCCATAAATGTAAAACCACCTGGACCTGCATGAGTGATTTTTTTTTTTTTTTTTTTTTTTTTTTTTTTTTAAATAAACTCATCGTGTCAGCTTCACTCAAAAGGTACAAGCAAACACAGCCTCCCTCCTGTAAATCCAAACATGATTCATTATGATTCATTCCTCTGAACTGAGGTGAATAATCTCACATATATGATGTTGTTTTCCCCCTTTGAATATCATCATGCTGGATGCTTTTCAGACCCACACACACCCCCTGGGGCTTGTGGTCCAGCTTATCAGATAGGGATCTGCATATACGATGAATTATATGCACGCAGACCGAGCCCACTGATAACATGCATACTAATAAAGTTTATAGACTGAGTGAACATGCCTGTTTAGGAGCAGGCTGAATGATAATTCAAGTTCATAGAAGCAACCCAGTGTTTGTTTATAACTCAGCTTTAGCTTTAGCACTGACAAATTACACATAGATGATAGTGCATTCATAGTTGTTGTGGTATTGCAGTTTTAAGACAAATCAGAAACATGTTTTGTGTTTGTTTTGTCTGCATAATCTGAAACAATATTTTATTTCGCCTACTTGTTGAGTCTTTGTCCTTCATTTTAAATTCTGGACGACATATTAGCCGTGTTGATTTATGCATAATCTCCTTGTTGTATATATGACAGGATGCAGACAAATTGGCATATGTATAAGTACATGATGGTGGCTTTGCATGTCAGTACCCACCTGTTTGAAATGCACAGCCACGCACACGTCCTCGTGATGGCGTTTTAATGTGAGTACACAGTGTGCCAGAGGAGGAAGCGACGGCTGCAGCAGAAAGATTTCTTCTCAAAGATTCTCGCTCAGCCTCTGTGACAGGAGAAGCAGCAGTGAACAAACGGAGTAATCCGAAAGGTCAAAATATGCATTTGTGCAGCAAATCTTATCTGTGTTGGTTAAAATAACAGAACCGATGAGTCACTGACTGAGCGAGGCTCTGTGGTGACCAGCTGAGACAGCAGACACTTTCACCACAGGGACAAATGTCAGTAGCAGGAAGTCCTATGTCATTTAGTGAAAGGGACTATATCAGACCACTGATATTCTTTTGTTTCTTCATTAAAGGGCTACATCCTTTGGTTAGGAGACCCCATCAGTCGCAAAGTCTGTCTGTGCGTATCGCAGCAGAGAAATAGTCCAACAATCGCCATTTTTAGTCTTCACTACATCATAAACTATGTGGGGAAAATGACACGGATTACGCAAGTGACTGTCAAGATGGCTCCTGCAGCACGTCTCTGCCAAGAAGCCTGTGGGAGTCTCTCGTGGTGCCAAAGCAGTTGCTGAAGAGCTTCCAGCAGCACTGAATCAGCATACCTCTCAGATGTTTAATTAAATATCTCAAATTGTGATCAGCTCGTGAGTGGCAAGCTGCGTAATTAAAGTGCATAGAACATAATAGAGGTTAGGTAAGCTATGGTGGTGGCATCTCTAGTGTATAAGAAAAATCATTTGAGCTGTTCTGATAAGAGCAGTCACTGGAACTTGGAACAAAGGGGGGGACATAAATTAAAGTCCTGTTAATAGTTAGGATTTACCCACCCTGAAATAAACCCTTTTAAAGCCGCTTAACAAAGCGAACTGTAAACTTCCATTTAAAGTTATTTTCTCAAATTTTGGAGCTTGTTTATTTACAGCGACTCGGACAACTTCTCATCAAAAGCATCCCTAAATTGAAATTTGTCCCAATGCGCTGCCTAATCCTCACAACTGCTTCACAGAAGTAATTACCAAGAGTATCTCGATCACGCTGTGCCTGAGTCACTGCAAGAGCTGGAAATATTTGGTTATTGGTTATGGAAAAAAACTGTTAGCAGCAATCTCACATTAATATTTCAGTAGTGGAGAGCAGAAGGTTTTGGTTGTTTTTTGTTTTGTTTTTTTTTTCGGTGGAGTGCAAAGTTGTTTTCCATAAAATATTCTTTAGAGGCCATAGAGAGAGAGCGATCGGCTCTGGCACTATAGCATTTGGTTTGGTTAGATTGTTTTTAAAATTATTCTGTGTGCTTACAGAATGAAATGAATGAATGAGAAAGTCACAGTGATAGTTTGGCTTTTTGCTGTTATTTCAGACAGCATGAGGAAGATGCTGGAGGTTGGAAATGATCCAAATAGTTCAGCTGGTCTTCTGGTGCCGTTAGAGATTGAAAATTAATTTTCGGAGAGTAAAGGGCATTTATCGTTGGATAAGATTGATTCCACTTGCATGTCTGTATGATAAATATAGTTGATGGCTGTAGCAGGTTAATCAAGTTCATCATGAAGGCTGGCATGGGGAAGAGCTAACCGACGGCTGGGTGAAAGTTTATTACAGCCTTAAATCTTATTTCTTCAAACCAAATAAAAGACTGAAAAGATGTGTAGTCTTCTAAACACAAACAAGACATTTAATCGATAGTCTTCCAGGTGCTGGCAGACAGATTTTTATTACTTCTGAGAGGCCATCTCGTTCCTTGTCTGTTGTTTTTCTGCTCATCTATGCCAGCAAATACCTTAACGTCATTATTCCTTTGAAATGGTTCTTCTTAGGTCTGTATTCCCCGCTTTAGAAACTTAAAGTACAAAAAAACAGCAGAAGGATTCCTATTAAAACTATGCCATAAATTACTTTCATTTGAAGTGCAATAAGAAAAAAAAAGAAAAAGATCTAGATTAAATCAATACTTGGGTCTTCCCTTAGCCTTTAGAACAGCACCAGTTTCTGAAGGGGGAACTCACTTTTTTTGTAAACCCAGACTGACTCTGTGATGGTGGGATCAGGGCTCTGTGAGGGCCATCTGTTGTAGCCCTCTGTGCTCCTCTGGTCTCTGAGGGCGGTTCTTGAAGACGGTGGCTGTCTGTTCAGTGTTGTTGTCATTCAGCAGAATGAATCTTGGCCCGTCAGATGCCTCCCTGATGGGATTGCATGATGTCTAACAATCATCAGGCAAATGTTTAGAATGCTGAAAACCTTTGTCCAATGCTGCATTTCACCCAAATTGCTTTTGTTTTAGATATTAAATATATGTGATAACCTTGCTGTCCAACCACAAAGAAAACTGCTGCCAAATCTCAATTCCATCCAACAAAGTTAAAGATCCCTTAGTGTGGCTAACTCTGCACAGGAGTCTAGGAGAAGTCATTTTCCAAAGCCCCTGCCCCATATGGGCTTTGCTGAGACCAGACAGGATTCTTGTTAGGGCTTGTAACTTCTCCAACAGAGAGCTGATATTGGCAGCATCGAATCAGGGACCAGTGAGATAGAAAAGCAATTTAGATCATATGCACTAAAAAAAAAAGAAAGAAAGAAAAAAAAAGAACAGACTTGCCATCATTAAGACAGATTGAAGCAGCATGATGTGCCTACTCCTGTCAAATGAACACAAACGCAGTGTGATGCACACACACCAAATCAATTTCCACTATGTTTCCTTCCAATTAAACAACATATTTGTGTTTGCTGGAGTTTGCGGGCCCATGGGGAGGACAGTGCATAGCACTCAGACAACTGTTAAGTCTTAGAACTGCTTGGTTCCTGTACTGAGGCCGGGTAATTCTGGAGCATATCTAAAGGCATCTATTGGAGAGAAGTGTCATGGCCACTTTAATATCTCTGCTGCCATGGAGCCAGATGATGCTCTTTGTTGACTTTGTAGAAAATGTTCCCACAGAAAACATGGAACTATGAATTTCCCTTAGCTTGTATCTTTAAGGATGAAATTATCCTTGACAAAAACCCCGGGCCTGTTTTTGATGAATCCTGTAATCCAGAATCCCTCCATAAGTCTTATCATTACTAATTTATCTGCCACATGATGCACTTGCTGAGAAAACAGAGTCTGCTGAGTCTGCGTGCAGATGGGAAAAAAAAAAAAAAAAACTGTCGCCAATGAGATTTTTAAACGCATAAAGGTCGGAGTATGGACATCTGCAGCAACCAAGGAGAGGCACAACGAATTCCAAGATCCTTTAGGCATGCATAATTCTCCTACATGAATACAACCTGAGGGTGTGATTAACATTCATCTTATGAAACATTTCCTCTCCGCTTCAGTACAGCAAGCCTCATCAGGGCACTCTCTCACTCAATCCATCACTAAAGCGAGAACAAAGGCCACACTTCAATTACTCCTTTTCATCTTTTAATAGCCTTTTTTAATCAATAATTCCAGGTTAGTATGGTTCCATTGCTATTACAGAACTAATTTACTACCTGGAGAAATAAAAAATGTGGACAGTTAGTGATTTTTGTTTTTTTTAATTATTCTTTTCTCATATTATAGGTCGATGTTCTGAAAGTGGATATGGAGAGCGCAGAGTGGAAGATTTTGGAGAATCTGGTTCTGGAAGGAGTTCTGGACTCAGTGGGTCAGCTGCTGTTGGAGCTTCACCTGCACTGGGCCGGTTTTGAGGTGGCTGGTGATGACCCATCTGTGGTGCGCTATTGGTTTAGCCTGCTCAAGGAACTGGAACGTGCCGACTTTCGCCTCTTCCACATCTACAGCGACCCAGCCAAGCCGCGCCTCTTCCTGCATAAGAATGTCCTCAATGCAAGCAGCGCTTACACTTTGAGCTGGGTGAACACACGCTGGAAGCCTTGAGGGATACAAGACTGATAGAAATCAAGTAGGTGAAGCCAAAAAACCGAACTTGGGCCAGAGGGGCCTCTGAATTAAAATGTACAAGTTTATGTAACATGGAATTTTCAGTGTGAGCACTTGTTACAGCACGCCCCCTCTCCAACGCACCGTTCTTATCTGCTTTGACCTTTTTGTAACGCTTAAATCCCAGCTCCTACTTATCCTCCTGCTCTCCCCACCCTGGCCTGTAATGACCTCAGTCGTGTAGAGGGGCAGTGTAATCGCCTCCAGAGGCTCTCTGTGTTCTACCTCATAGTAGCTGTGTTGTTGGCTGCAGGTCAGCCTCTGAGTCACATTCACCCGTGTTATCACGGTCCTGCCTCTACTGCCTCTGTCTGACATCAGACATCGCTGAGAATACACAAATTTATGGAAATGGACGCACAATACAACAGGGGAGAGGTAGATCTAAAGAGATCTACTCCGGAGGTGGAAGATGGTAACTGTCAGCTTCCCTGTAGTTGAATCTTGTATGACAAAACGAAGAACTGCACTTTAATATCTCAGTTTGTGCATAATGTTTTAGTTTTATATTTGGATGAAGATGTGTGGGAGGTGAAAATGAGTGGAAAGACATTAAACAAGGAGAGAGAATTGCTCATATTTTTTGCTGTACACAATCATTCAGATCCGCACAAAGAATTATTTTGTGTAACTCAGGTATTTTTATTATTCATCAGTTTTTCATCTGGTATTCAATTGGCAAGTGCGTTGTCATGTCGCACACAAAATTATCGACTTTCTTCTCTATATCTATATAAAAGTACACAAAGAAAAACAATGATTCATGTTTTGCATTAATGCAATTTCCCATCTTTTGATGCAGTTTAATAAAAAAGAGGAAATTACAAATTGTTTGGCTTTCTCTTCATGATCTTGAGCTGAATTATCAATGGTAGGGAACACTTGACTTTTACACAATGTTTATTTCCACAAAGGGACAGTCAGACATTTTATCAAGAATTACAAAGCTAAACACAATAAACTGCCAATTAAAAATGCCAACAACCATTTATTTAAAGAAAATGCTAAAGGACCTTTCTAATGTGCCTTTTGCAGTAGAAACATTTGGTAAGCTTGTGTTAGTCTTTAGATATTACATGAGTTCATGGTTTGAGCTCATGAGAGGATACAAAAATACACTGCTACAATAAGACTGGATACCAGTCCTGTGGCTTTCACTCATAAAAAAAAAAAAAGTTCCCAAAATCCATGGGACACACAAACCCCTTGTTTCTTTAGTGGACTAGTATAGTTTTGCCCATCATAGGCCCCCATTCCTAAAGAGCAGTTTCTAATCCCACAGTTTGATTTGTCCATCCCATCCACAAGTGATGACCTTAGAGGTTTCATGTGGATGCCACAGGGCACTGATGCAAACCTTGTCATGAGCCTTGATCCGGTGGTAAAGCTTGGTTGTCTTCCAATCCCAAATGTTCAGTTTTCCATCCGCATCTCCTGACACCACGTAGCTGTCAAAAATGGAGAGAAGAGAAAGGTGGGTGATTGAAGGATGATTAGCACTCTGCTGAAAATTTCATTTTTATCCCCTTCACCTGCCAAAAGGTGGGATTTTTTTTTTTTTTTTGTGAAACCAAGAGTTTCTCTGTTGCTATGGATACTGAAAGGAAGTGAAGGTACCTGATGTGGGTGGTGGTGGGTGAAAAGAAGTTAGGAAACAGGTCTTAATGGGTGACTAAAGTTAGGGTGTTGGCTCTCCTTGTGGAGCTACACAGTAGATAACATGAAGAGGTGGTTTCTGAACAGATATCTAATGCGGTCAGTCGAGGCTGTTCCACCATTTTTGTCACTTTGACCTATTAGAACAAAGCTATTTTGTTTTTTGACCTGTATGCTATTTTTTTTATTAAATCACCTACAGTTTATCAGAAAAGATGATTAAATCTCCCCCAACCTATTTTCATTTCACTCTAGACATCCAGGATTTGCACCTCAACAATTATAAACATTAATGAGCTGGGAAAATCTCACAATCTGTCTGTTGTCACATTAATACTACTCTTCATCAGAAAATACAAATAAACTGACAGTTTACCTCATGTCTGGGGAGAAGTCCACTTGGCAGGCATAGCCGGCCACCATGTGGCCTTTGAAAACCTTCTTTTTGTTCAGCCTGAAGCGGTTTTGGGCTCCAAAGATAAGAATCTGGTTGTCCATAGACTGGCAAGCTAACCATTTACCTGGGCAGAGAAACAGGAAATCAGCATGACAGCATACTGGTACAAAATGCTTACAAACAAACAAGAAAAAGAGATTTTATTGAAGTATCAGGAGTGTTCAACATATCCAAGCTTTAAAAGGTTGTCACAACAAGCTTTAAAGTGTGTATTAAGTTGCTAGTTTGTCTCATTAGCGTGACTCTGTGCAGCCAAATGTTTAATAGGCAGCTACAAGAATCTTTGATCTGATTTCATGATGCTACCAACCCGTGTTAGTATACTCAAAATCTGGAAGGGCAACCACACCGCTCTTGGAGGGACGTCAAGTAAAATGAGATATTTTTAACAATGGGTAGGCTGTAATTGGTGGAAATATTCTGGGCAATTTAGGGAAAAATGAAAAGAGGTTTTTCATCAGTCACTGCTCAGTTGAGATCTACTTTACAAAGCATTTCAGCTCCTGACAATGCTACAGTCTCCAAGTCAGTGCACAGTGATAAGAGTCAGCGCTTCAGTGTCAAAGCATTACACGTCTCAGTGCACTTCTTCAAAGAAAACATGATGGAAATTATTAGCGTGGTGCGAAAAAGAACTTTGTTGGTGTGTGAGTGCCCTCTGCTTACACCCTCAATCATACACCATCAATGAAAAAGAAATCACTGTCCACAAACGTCTGGTGGAATAGATGCAGGATTACTACAACAACAACCAATTTTTCCCAGCAGACAAATGCTTTGTCAGTTTTGAAAAGATGGCAAGAGGGGAGAGGCTGTGGAAGTGGTGCCAGAGATTGGAGGGGGGGGCATTTAGGCATAAAAGAAGACTCAATGGATTCCCACTGAGAAAACATTCATTATTCATACACTGAAGGAAAGCAAATCATGTTGGTACAAATAGGAATACTGTCCAGAGGAAGAATTGGGGGTTGGAAGATTACATGAAAAGATGAAAAGGTGAGGACAGAGATGAATCTGATGTTAGCTGAATGAGGGACATCCTGGTTTAAATAGGATTATGTTTTGAGTAAACCAAAAGCTATGTGCTGCTCACAAAATGTGGTTACTGTGTTTCATTTATACTAATGTAAGGTGTCCACTGCTGTCATCTCCAACTGAGAAATCTTTTCAAAGCACATTTCCTTGTTCCTGTCTTGTTATTACTTTTAAGGATTGCTAAGTGCTGGACCATCTCCTGGATATGTGAGTTCGCCATTTGGCAACCACAGAATGACATCAGGACTCAAAGGGGTTTTTTAGTCTTTGGACGGAGCTGGGTTTGCTGTTTTTCCTTTGCTTATCATCTTTCATCTAAGCTAAACAAAGTTATCTGTATCCTGGCTGTAGTTTCATATTTACAGCAGTGGTATGATATGTTTTATCCTCCCATCTAATGTTTGGCACTTAAGCAAGTCAGTTTAATGGGAAAAAAAGTAACTATTATAGTAACTATTCTTAACTATACCAATTTCTTATCTTCATCACAGCTTTCCTGTAACACTGTATCACACTACAGTTACTGGCCGAATGTCTGTAAAGGTCAAAGGCTCCCTTATTCCTGAGCAGGAAATTATTTCATACTGAATCCCAGAAAAACAACCAACATCAACTCTATTTAAAGAGAAATATCACTAAAGTGAAATTGTGCATTGTTGACCCACTCCAATTCCTCTCATGTTTCACTGATGCACTGACATGTCCTCATTGAACCTGAAAGTGCCATCACCACCTCATTAAGACATGCAATAGGATTTTAATAGGGTTCTTTTAGTCTTGATCTAGTCCCCTGTGCTGAGTGCAAAGGCTGTGTGTGATTGTTTTGTCAGGATTTGACTACTTACCATTTGGAGAGAGAGTCACAGCTGGCATTGAGTGCATACTTGGCTCAGCAATGTACTTGAAGTCCACAGGGATGTCCCTTAAAAAAGAAAAAAGCACAAAGCAGCGTGAGGACATTTTGAAGATGGGTTAAACACTGAATGAGAGCACAACCTGAACAAGAAGATCCCAAAAAGGAAAATATTCACAACACTGTGTCATTTTACCACTGAAGTGGCTTCAGCTGTTTTTAAGTTGCTTGTTACTAAAGAGAAAACAGGCACAATGGAAAGTCAGGCCCCATCATCATTACAGCTAATGTGTAAATAACTCCATGCAATCTGAATCAAGCTTTAGCTGCTGCACCACGGACTGCTATGACAACCACTTATTTATCCTTTCTGTCTCTTTAGGCAAGTGAGAAAACTTGGTTGCTTGATCTTAAGTGGTCTGCAGAATACCAT
Organism: Echeneis naucrates; assembly: GCF_900963305.1. Lineage (NCBI taxonomy): Eukaryota > Metazoa > Chordata > Actinopteri > Carangiformes > Echeneidae > Echeneis > Echeneis naucrates. The sequence continues at coordinate 7,939,611 of NC_042534.1, forward strand.
TGAAATTTCAGTGTGCTGTGTGTGTGTCAGCCAGGATAACAGCATGCAATTTTTCTCCTACTGACCTCTGGAACTTGCTACAAACAAAATGTAAGATTGAAACTGCGTCTTTCAGCCTTTTCCTGAGTAGGACGAGTGTTGATGAGCAACAGTCCTGAACTCATCATGCTACCAGCTGAGACCAAGGCCATGTCTCAGTCTCTGTGATGAGCAACAGATGGAGCAAAGCTACTGCACTGTTTGCAAACACGAGACTTAAAAATGGTCTTTGGAGAACTAAAGAAACAAGTAAAATGAGGACTGAGCTCCTTTCCACACATAAAACACATTTGAATCCATGTGTGCACACTGTGAGACATTAAAAGGGGCCCGGGGGTTTGCCAGAGCCAATGTCTGCAGACAAGCCAACATAAACTCTGAAAAGATAATGAGGCCATCAGATCTGTTTTTCTGGGCTCTAAAAATAATCACTGTGAATTTTCTCTTGTCTGGAGAGCAATAGCATGGAAGAAAAGATAAATAATAAAATGATAAATGCTCTATACACATTGGCAATTATAAATATTAAAAAATGTTTTGTTGTTGTCCCTGAGAGCAACTGAAGTGAAGGACAGCTCTGATGTTACATATGAACTTCAGCTTATCAGGAATATCTGTAGTGAAGCTTTGGGTCATTTTTGCTATCATACTGATCATCTTTCAATAAAAATGTATTGAGATAGACAATATTCAGTTTTTATATTGACGAAATGTGAAAAATTATTTTGCATAATGAAATGGACAGCACTGGAAATGAATTGCCATCATCAGCACAGCAAATTAACCTTTTTTCATTAAAATATTTGACACAGTGTTGCTTTAGCTTCTAACCCCCCCCCCCAAGATAATGTAGTCTCTCCAAAAGAATAATGAATAAGGGTGTTAGAACCAGGGTCTGATTTGAATCCTGTATGTTTGGATGTTTGAACTGATGCCTCTATCTTTTCTAATCCCGTTGACATTGCCAGTCTGCACTTCTACTCCAACAAAGCCACTGCTCTGGTGAATTCAACCTAAAGTTGCTATGTAACAGCTCTCAACAGAGGTGTTAGCTAGGAGAAGAAGGAGTGAGCCAAGAGCCAGGTGTATCTGAGGGATAAGGGGATCCATAAAAAGCCTCTCTTTAGCCCAACATACAGCTCAGCTGCTTGCTCCCACGCCACGCTAAAAAACATGGGAGCCCTCCTTCCAAACACACGTAAAAAGTAGACTATCTTGCCCTGTGTTATTCTGACCACATTTTTTCTCTTTCAATGATTTGGCAGTCAATCACCATTCTCATAGTCTTAAAGAAGAGGGAAAAAAAAGGTTGTGCATGGTCACATTTCAATGAAAAGCACCCAGTCTCTGAATCATCCCTCATCAACTTCTCAGAGGAACAAATACCAGAATATGTTTATCACAGCACCACTTGCTAAGCGGTTTTTGGTCTCTTTTGGTTGGCCACAAAGCACAGACTAAAGTAAGATATGCTGTGGCATTCCTGAAAATGAATCGCCTTTTGAAAAACGCACAACTGAAGTTTTCCCTTAGTTTTACAAAAGAAATTTTATTAAAATGCCACCTGGCCTGCTAGTCATCAAGAGAAGAAAGGAAGGAACGAAAAAAGAAAAAAAAAAAAAGACAACTTCCAGAGAAACAGATGTAAGTAAAGCGGGAGAACTGTGGCAGAGGCTTTGTCTTTAACAACACACCTGGGTGTGTCCAAGTCAGCGTCACAAACAAAGACACATGCTGTCAGCAAGATGCACCCTAATGAGGCTATTAAACAGTAAAATAGTCTTTACCATCAGCCTGGGAATCACATACAAAACTACTGCTAGGCTGTAATACCCAGAACTTGTCCTGTTGTTTTATCCCCTTATGCACCAACATTTGGACAACACCATGTTTTTAACATCTGGGAGTAGCATTATATGCCTTGCTTAGATGGACAACAACAAACTCTATGAAGCAGCGCAGCCACATTCCAATCAGTATTTCAAGTTGTATTAAGTAAGTAATTTACTTACCATTCCCAAACTCGAAGACTCTTGTCATCTGAAGTGCTGACAAACCGGCGATTCTCATCAACAAAGGTGATGGTGTTGACGGCACCCAGGTGACGGTCGTACTCCTGAACCACCTCACCTGTCCTGATATCCCACTGTCAAGAGAGAAGAAGCAAAACAACAAAAACAATGAAACACAGAAGGTAAAAAAATTATTACTAAAATAAATGCAACTTATCTGACTGTTGTGAAAAAAATGAAAAGGGGAGACTCCTATGATGGGGCTGTGGGAGAATTATGTAACTGCAGGGCTGTGATGACAGCTATTTGACATAAAACAGCCCTCAGACATGCACATTAATAGAACAAAAGTTAGCACATAATCGATATTGAAAAGAAACGCAAAAACATTAAACTGGTCCCTAAACAACAAACAACTAGGACTCAATTCTGTCCAAAAAGATTTTATATCCATTTATCCTTTATTTTTTTCCCAAAGACCAGCTAACTGTTCTTAAAACCCATATGAGAGCTACATGTACTTAAAATATCCCTGATTAATACACCCGATAATAATGGTATGGACATACAGACATGTCTTTAATTTAAGTGGAACTAAAAGAAAATAAAGTTGTGGAAAACACAATCACATTGCCAATTCAGTTAATGCTGTCTTTGTTACTGATAAAGAAATCCAAACTTTCATCTGCTCATCATCGACTCTGGTGGTGGATTTCCTACTTTTATCACAGATTGTTCTGCTCCCTTTGCTTCTTTTCCACCTTAATGCTGCCTGTGATTAATGACTTGCTCTAGTCCTCTCAACCCATGAATTTCTTGACAAGCATACACCCAACTCCACACATCAGTGCCTTGAAGTTCAGACAGGAGTGAATTTCATGCTGCTGTGGGCACAGGGGGGTACACAAAGAAACTCATATGTGCATCTGCTTTGTCAGCTGGAAAATACATGAGGCGGTGGTGAGACCTAAATTGGAATTGCTCGCAATGCAGCACCATCTTTACCTGAACAATCTTCTTATCCGACATGCCAGCAACAAAAAGATTTTGTTTGTCCTCGTCTGGGTTGAACTTGACGCAGTATGGGACCTTCCTGTTGGTGAAGCGGGAGATACACTGGCCTGTGGAGGGAGGAAAATTGAAAGTCAGATCCAGAATAAACTACAGTGGCTTTTGGGAAAAAAGAAAAAAAAAAAAAGTCAAGCTGTTTAAATTTTAAGGACAGTCTACTGCAGCATTTAGTGCTTTATTCTCTGTCCCTGCTGGCACTGACACCTCAGCTAAAACATAGGAAATTCAGTGTTTCCTTGTGTTCATTTAGCAGAGATGCATCCCCACGTGCCTGATGTTACCGCTAAAGCTGGAGTCAAGAAAACAGAAAACTAAAGAATGACAGAAACATCAAACTTCAAACACTCAGAATGAAGGCTCTTCATTACCATAACTTCTGCTACAAAAAGTTCACTAAGCATTTTTCGTACAAATCTACCAACACACATTATTGCTACTTTCAGCTAAAGGTATAAACAAATACAGAAGTTCATGCTGAACTAATCCTCAACAACCAGCCAAAACTGTAAAGTGTGCTGGGAAGTCATTCTTAACAGAAACTTTTGGATGGTATGTCTACAAATGGAACACTGCTATCAACAACTGGGGGGGATTTAACTCTTCTCTGCCCTCTGCTGGACTGGCACTTTTGAAAAGGGTGAATACGAAAAGAGATGAGCAGGAGGGAAAACAACAGGGTGAAATTTGGCTCCAGTTAGACCATGTACCCATATTGTTCACACTGACGAATTACTCAAAAAATTCCACTAATTGTTTCAGCTCAAGTGTTCATATGTCAAGACATTTTTAGATTTCATGTGAATGGCCCTCTGAAAACACACACTAAAAATACTGGTAAGATAGAAAATAGATAAGAAGATATTGAAAAATGTGGATACTCTAGTTAATTCAGTGTTTGAATGCCAGAACAAGCAGCTGTGTGAAGAACATACTGTCTATTGATGTCATTGGCATATCATACCTGTCTCAGAGTCCCAGAGTTTAAGGTAGCGATCATAACCAGCACTGAGAAACTGCGTCCCACTATTGTTGAAGCAAATGTCTCGGACTGCTTTGCTGTGGCCTAAAACACAGAGTAGAAATGTTCATATACTACAAATAAATAAATAAGTACGCACAATAAAAACTCTCTTAATACATTCCTGGGGCTTGTTACCAAATTTCCCCATGAGCTGCCTTCATTTGATACCCAGTTCATTGGAAGAATGTGAAATCTAGTTAAGGGAAACAAAGGATGTTGAGGAGGCAAGATGAAGAAGGCTGTAATAAATGAAGGGAAATTAAATCTTCATGAGCTTGAATGAAGAGGAGGAGAAAGAAAAACATTACATGCTCAATCTGCCTTTTCATCTGTTCTCCTCCTTATTCTCTTCCTAATCCAAATCTATGCAGTCTTTTATCTTTTTTCTTATACAGCGTAGGTGATGTGAGGTCCCAGTGGGCTCGGTATGCGCAGATGCCTTCCTTGTTATAGCTGACTTTTATCGAGGGTTACACTGTTTCCACGGCGATAAGAAAGCCCACAGAGGCTAAGTGCCTGCCTGTTCACTTGCTCTCACCCTGCTTGCTTGCAGACCAAATGGCAACGGCACTGCTGCAGAAAGCCATCGGAGCTTTGTGCATCTGTATGCACAAACACACAACGAAACATGCTATTGACAAAAGGCTACCCGTCAGGAAATAAACCCTTTGTCTCAATCTGCAGACAAACATAAACGGACATTGACTGCTTTTCTTGAGTTCCAGACAAGCAACACTAAAAGAATACAACACAAATATTGTGTGCAAATTCTATTTATACTGCAGGTTTCATTTAAAGATAATATTAAGTGGAACAATTTTAGCAGAAGAAAAATGATTGTGCTAAAAAAGGGGCAAATAAAGAATATATTTAACTATTCTAAAGCTCTTAAGGTCCAAATGCATAATATACATAAAACCAGACAACATATAAAAGCAGCAGTGACAACAAAGTGAAAATATAATATGCTCTCTGCCTCACAGCCCTACACTACTAATGCTGCTCTGGGAAAAAGAAAAAGATAGAACAATAATAATAATAATTAACATAATCTCAGCTGCTCACAAGCCCCTCACGAGAGTTGCCGTCAGTTAATCCACTCTTACTCTGTCTCTCTTCCTGTACACCTGCTGCTCTACATCTACTGCTCTTCTTTTCTGCTTTCTTCCCCTCTGCCCCTCAGCTGCTGAATAATGGATATACTGTGAAGGAGCTGACAAGCAGAACCACAGCTGAAAACAATCTTGATACTGACAGTGTACGCTCTCTGGGAAGAGTGTTAAGAGTGACCAGCGTGCATTAGCCTATACACCCCAGACTCCATCATCCAGAGGAGGAAAAGAAAGACAGGCCAACAAAAAAAAACCATCCCTACACACTTTTTGGTATTGGTCAGCAGACATGCCATTCATGATCCAGTAATGCTGAGCTCATCCTGCCACTGCTGTGTATTTCGAAAATACAAGTTTTGTCTGAGGCCTCTAGCACATTTCAGGTCAACATGTTTGCTGATGATATGTTATTGTATATAATAGATTATATTTGGGGGGTGAATTTCACAATACTATGTTATCATCGTATGCATTTTTAAAATGTAAGCTATCATTTTGAACTGAGAAGTTTAACGGGGTTACTTACCAATAAATGTCCGTAAACATCTCCTCTCATTGTACACCTCCCAAAGCTGTGGACAGGACATTAAATTATAAGTCAGATAGATTTACAACACCACAATGCTTAAATCACCAATAAATGAATCTGGCAGAATTTTTTAAATTGAAATCCAAAGAACTCATAGTTGACTTTGTTTGCAGTTACCTGACTACAAAATTATAAAAAAAGAAAGAACTTTTATAACTTTTTTGTAACTTGTGTTGGGGAGTATTTACCTTGATCTTACAGTCCATGGAGCAGGAGAGCAGAAGGTGGCCAGAGTTAGGAAATAGTCGGATAGCACTGACACCCTGGAAAATAAATACATTTTGTTCAAACTATTTTAGGCACTTTAACATGACTGTGCTGGTCACTGCCACAAACTCTGGGAAAAACATTTAAGGTGAACAGCTGCCAAATACCTCTATCTTATACATATAAATTCAATTTTAAATTAAATTATAATGACTTTTTAAATAATGTCACAAAACTCTGGTGACACCCTATGGGCCATCTATTATACTGACATTGGCATTCTCACATGCCTATAATCCTTTCAAATCTCTTTGTATTCCAGATTAGTCTGACTCTGACAAACTTCCTACATTCAGTGGATAGGAGCCAATTTTAAACTTGAGTGATTTCTCTCTCCCCGAAGCACACTGGCAGATCTGAGATTTCAATCTAATCTTTCTTGGAGTAACTCAGTGGCTTTACATTTAAGTTATAAAGATGGCATTTTTGAACAAGAGAGAATTATCTTGGATATTTCAGGGAAAAGTAGCTTGTATACTATGCTATAATTTTCTTCAAAAGCACCCTAGAGGTTTTACTGCATAATGGATTTATCTCTCGGGGTACACAGACAGTCAAATGTGACACTGCTCATATTTTGCATATCAGAATAATTTTTAAACAGCACTGCAGTAACAGAATTTAGTATCAGCAAAGTCTGTGCAGGGAGCACTGGTGGATAAAAGGGACATTCACAGAGAAAACACACAAATGGTATATGTCTTTTTCCACCAACCTTGGTGTGTCCAGACCAAACATGAATCTGTTTCTTTGGCAGGTAACACTTGTCAGGAACATCTGGAGAACGCAGGTTGATGCCAACATCCTGTGGGATATGGAGGTAAGACCTGCCCTGATAATCATACATGTCCTTAACTGTGGGAAGAACAGAGACAATGTGTCGTGAAAAAAAATCCACCAGGATCAATATACACCTTTTTTAGAAAATGTTTGGGTGGTTAACTGTGATTAGTATTTTGTTAAAGAGTCATATGTAGGGAGATCCTTCACCAGCAACAATCAACCTCTCTGTGGGTTTTGAATACTATTTCATAAATGAGACACTGACAATGTTTCCTTGCACTGCTCAAAAAAAATGGCAATTCCATGAAAAATTTGAAAACTGCTATGCCCAAGGTCAAAAATGTACTTTCAATCACTCATCACACTCAACTTAAAAAAAAAAAAAATTACAAAAAATAAATCAAATTTGAAAATTAAAATAGCTGTTTAACACTTGTCTTTAATTGAATATCGTAGCTATTCAAATGAATTCATAAATTGAATTAGAAAAATAAAAATACCATGGAGAATGGTCTTCTCTTCTCCTGGAGCCTCTTCTTCATTCCTTCCCTTCTTCTGTCTTTTGGCCAGAATTTCATCCAGCTCTTTCTTCTCTTCCTATGGATTTGAGTAAACTGAGTTACATTCATTACATGATCAATATTTTATTTAATATGTTAAAAAACAAAACAAAAAACAACCTCTGATGGTTTGGCCAAATCCTTCTCATCTACATATTTTGCCCATGGTCCAAGGAAATTGTCAATCTCTCCAGCATCTCCACCTTTGACTTTTTTCCTTTTCTCTGCTTTCTTAGGTCCACTCTCAAACACAGTTATGCCTTAAGGAAGAGCCACAAGAGATTATAATTCAGACTTTTTCTTAAACTCCACTGAATTTCACATAAAATTTATACAGCCTGTTGTAAACCCACACATTAAAAAAATCTTTTATTACCTTTGTTTTTTTCAGCTTCATCTACTGCACCAATATAGGTCTTAGAGGACACATTTTGTGTGTCAACAGAGGGATCAAGGGCATAACCTATTAGCAGTAGAGAGTGGAGAGAGTTACATAACATTAATACAAATAGTCATTAACACTCTAACAGGGTCCATATATTGACCACGTCAACCAAAGCCATGTCAGAGGTCACAGGTGGAGTTACCATAGGTGGAGAACGTCCTCCTCTGCTGTTCAAACATAAAGTCATTGACGTGAGCTGGTTCTGCATAGCCAGACAGCATGTTCCTGGGGGCAGCCATCTGCTGAGTTTTATATGGGTTCACCGGACCAAACTATGAGAGAACACCACAAAATCATTAACATTACTAAACTTTTATGCACTCTCACAAGGTACAACAACTCCCACGATCCTCATATTAAATTGGGGAATGATTAAGTGAATCGGTCTAGAAATTCATTCCATGCAATGAGAAATTGTTGCAGAAACAAATAGTGTGCAATTAAAACGTCACCTCGGGTGCGAACATGGTTTCAAATGTCGGGTTGAAGTTAACTTCTTTCAGGGAAGGGTCCAGATGTGTGCCAGTCTCTACAGATTCCTAAAGCAAAGACACGCGAATCAGTGAACAGTGTTCACATCACAGCAGCTGTTGTGTCAGGAGTTGAATGGAAAACACAGCACAGCACAAAGGCGATAATGTGATCCTTCTTCTAGACGATCAACAATTTAGTGTTTCACATAGCTTTGTCGACTAGCATACCGCATCTTCCGCTCAATGCTCGATGTTTCAGTTTTCTTTAAACATCATTCTTGTGGCTAAACCTTCAGCTAACCTCTGATATTTATTGGAACTACACAGTTTGCCATCACTTTCAAACTCAGCGCAAAAACAGTATATTAAGTGGAATCTTGAACTTTAACGTTAAGCTGACGCTAAGCTAACGAGGCTAGCTTACCTTAACGGCAACCTCGGGAGCTGAATTGAGGACAGCTAAAGACATCGTGTGTCCAGACTGTAAAGGTTTCAGGTGAGCCGTGGAGTCCGCGTCTGCCTTCTCCACCTTCTCGGTGCCGGTATTAGATTCTGCCTCATTTTCTGAATCCGAATCGCTTCCATACGAAACGAGGGAAGATACGGCGGCAGACATCTTGGATGTTGTGAATTGAGCGGAAACAGAAGGACAGAACTTCCGCTATAGCAATAAAATACAATATGAAATAATATTCAATCTTCACCATTTGGACTTGGCAAAAGAACGGCTCGGGACGTACTAAAAGCCAGAAAATAAATAATGTCGTATCCTCGAATACAACATAAGTTTATAACAATTTGTTGTAGACCTACAGAATTTTCAAAAAACTGAACGTCGTTTATTTGATTAAATCCTCATTATATAAAATTTGTTTTGTCATTTAATTATTTTTTAAGTTATAAGACCTTATTGTTGTTAAATGTGATTCTGCTCCTTTACTTTGTCGTGACTACATTAAAAGCACTAATCTCTCATCCGAAAACAAAATACACACTTTTAAAAACTTAATCATACAAAAGTCCACCACTTTGTGTCAATCTACAGGCAAAAAAGAGTCATAACAACAAACCATAATCAAAACCAGATGCTCTTTATTCTATGGTGGTTTAAGAGACTGTCAATTAAATTCACGGTGCAGTATGTTTGACATAATCAATCATCGCGTGGGAGATCGATTCATTTAGTAATGATAGGTTTATTTTTTATGTACAGTGGGGCTTTCAATAATCGAGCAATCGCTGTAATCGATTGGACAGCGCAGAGTGACGGTTTCAGATAACAAGCCAAAACTGCAAGCGCGCACACACATCAGTCGCACGGGACGCTTTTCTCGCGCCCCCAACAATAGAGTGGTATGTACCATTATCACTGGTTATAATGGGGACATTTTCCTCCCAATAAGCATCATTTCGCATTCCTGCTTTTAAAGAAAATACATATTTAGCATAAGGGTGAATCTGAAAGGTGTTTTATTTCGCGACCGATTGCGGTGGTGGCTTGACCGCAGGAGGTTTTATCCCGATTTCTCTGCTGGTTTGTCAGAGAATCCCTTTGGAAAAAAGAAAGTGTCCGGGCTCCTCTCCGCCGCCACCGCCTCTTCCATCAGGAGTACATTTGATATCAGAGACAGCACAATCATGGATCCGACCCGGGGATTTAAAAGCTAGGACACGGTGGCATGCCCTGCACAGTGAGGATGGAAAACGAATAAAGAGGCATTTTAACAAGCATATAAGGTAATACCATAAAAGGACGTTATTTGGCGAAGTCGTGTTTTTGTTTTTATGTTACTCAAAAATGTGACTTTAGTGTCGTTAGCTTAACCTTTTGGCATCTTCCTCCTTAACTTACTCCTTCGCCTGAAAAGCTGACGAGTCACCATGTTGTGAGGTCGCACTTAAACCGGAGCTCCTTCAACAGTAAACGGTGTCGGTAACTCAACCCTGCATGGCCATCGCTGTCTGCCACATTAACCCAGCGAGGCTACACAGGTGACAAATGTGCCAGTGTTGACAACGGCATGATTTAAAAGTGGACAAAAAAAGTGCCCGCAGTAGGTTTATAAATGGTTAAAAAAAAAAAAAAAAAAGCCAACATTGTAACAGGACTGTCGCCCAAATCTCCACATCTGCACGAGCAGCAGCGTCTTGACATATTCAGACTGAGGAAAATATCAGGTTGGTGAGAAAGCAGGGAGCAAATGTTTACCATGCCCTGCTAATTATTGAGCAAAATGTTTGCTCAATTCGGTGTTTTACTGAGAAGTGCCTGTTTATTTATTTTTTTATTTTTTAGTTGTTGTTCTTTTGGGTATGGAGTTGCACATTGGTACAGCTAGATAAGGCGAACCGCTGCCATCGGCTCTACGTGATTTAATTTTCCCACTAAGACTTGCCTCGGAGTGGAGGAGAGGAGCTGGGGTCCATTCCAGTCAGCTTGGTTTGCAGTCATGGGGGATGGTAGCCTTCAGCCCAGTGAAAATCATGCTTTGTGAAATACGAAACCTTCTTTGTACGACTTCAAGTGCAGAAAAGAAAAAGTGGGCATGAGAAGCCGTGTCCTTTAGTGACTGTTGCACAGTGATCGCCTTTTTAAAGTTTGTGACCTCTTGAAGGTATTCAGTACTTTACTTTACACCCGCTCATGTGGTGCTACATATTTTCTGGAGCTTGTCAATTTAAGCATAATCGAGAGTCTATAAATGCTGTCCTGCAGTCAAGCATGCTCCATCTCTCCAAATAAATTGGGAGGATGAGAAAAGGCTGTAATAGAAATGTGTGATCTGATGAGGGAATGGTGATGAATGAATTACCTTTTTAGAAACACCCGCTGCAGAGCCATTGATAAATTCTGTGTATGCTGCTGCTTTTGACAGGGGATGAGTGGGGCTGGTTTGTCATTCTGATGTATTGCATTTACATTCAAATGTGATGATATTACAGAAGAGAAGAACTGGGGCTTAGCAGGGTGTAAGTCCAGTAGTGACTGCATGTGTATTGTATGGGTCCAAGAATTTTATGCATTTGGTTACTATATTTCATTACCTAGAGATTAGATATTTACTGTCTCAAAGACGAAATTCTTTCATTTTCAACACTATGCTGCTATCAACAAATAAGAAGCGCTGATTTTCATTTTCATTTATTTCATGTGCAGGGAAGAGATTCTCGAGACTAAATCCACATATTAAATTGAGGACAGTTTGATAGACAGAATTTGTATTAATGTGCTCACTTTACAGAAAAGCCTGGTGTTTTAAAGAAGTGTTCCATAGACAAAATCTATAGGGTACTGTGTCGAAGCAGCTCTGATTCCTTGGACAAAATAAAATGAGATCCCTTGCAGCTGTTAAAATGATCAGTGTTCAACAGTGGCATCCAGACTGTCACATGACATGAAACTGTAGGATAAATTTCACAACAGCTCTGAGGGATCACATATTTGTGTAAGACAGTGGACATATTGGCTTTTCCCAAATTGACATTTACCAAACCAGTGAACCAAATTCACCCTTTCTGACAGGATGGGCGCTGAAGAGTGTTTCTTGTTGCCCGCATCTTTTTGCAAGCAGTTGACTTTTTGGGACTTTCTTGTAATAGCAAATGTTTTTTTTTAGCTTGCAGGGAAAGCTGAAGAGTCTATCCATGTAAAATGTTCTTTGATGCAAGGATCTCTGTAAGAGTTGCTTGGTTTTACACCACGTATGACCTTTACCTACAGGTGTATTCCCAGAATAGAATGAAACTCATTGCCATGGTTTTATCTGATGCTATTTGTGAAGTCTTTGCTGCGAGGGATGACATTCCTGCACAGTTTGTACTTCTCATGTTTTGCTTTTTTTCAGAGGCCCCTGTAATAGAGTAGTTTTGGCATGCATCCTGTGGAGGCTTTTGGACCTTTCTTATTTGTTGACATTGCTCTGATCCTTTGCCAGTCTCTGGTTTTCTCGTGCTCCAAGAAGAATACCTATCTTTCTGTATCTCTCTTTGTCTTTCCCTTCAGAGATGGCGAGGAAAGATCAGAGGACACAGAGAGTAACAGAGGCCATTATGAAAGGGCATGTAGCATGAGAAAGGGGGAAAAAAAGATGAGAATAAAATTAGTGATGGCTGCATGGCATGAGGAGGAGAAGGTGGGAAGATGGTGGGCCGGGGATTCTGGGAAAGGCAGGGAGAGAAAATTAATGTGCGTGCATGATGTGCAACACCCCTTTACGTGCCACATACAGACCTCCTATCTCCCAGCTGTTGGGATGCTCCACCAGCTCCGGCACACAGGAGCTATTGTTCTCCCTCTTGGCCAGCCCTACGGCCCGATAATACGTCTTCTGTGCTTGGTCTGAACTGCCCTGACAGAGGGACACCAGAGCTCAGTTAGCCCATTTGACTAGCACTCCTTGTGTCTTATTGCTGCTGCCTCCATCACCTCCTTCCCTCCTTTGTCCATATATCTTTGTCTATCTGTGGTTGTATGTCTTTTCTCTTTTTGACAGAGTGTACAGTGAATCCATCTTAGTGTTACTTTTTACTTTTCTTTTTTTGGTCACTTCTTCAATTGGGGGTTCTGTTTTCATTCTCTTTATGATGAGGATTAGAGACATAGGGCACAGCACTGTACTGCACAGTACTACACTCTCCATCTCCAGGGATGCAATTTTTCTGTGATGAATAGAAAAGCATAATTCAAGCCTTCAAAATTCACCTTTTATCCACATAATAATTTTCATTGTCTCTTCTATGTGCCTCTTTCAGCCTCTTACTGTTTTATTTTCTCAAGGGCAGAAGAGGCCATTGATACGTTGTCTAGTTGAGCTGACTGGATATATCTGAAATAGACTTGTATGACTGTGTCTCTGATGTGGCAAACTGGGCAAAAAGGCAGTCCAATTTGAGCTTAGAGCTGCCCTTATTTTCCTGGCAGGGCTGAATCTCATCTCTAGGTCTCTGCCCTCTGCTATCAGTTTAGACTATGTTTTAAGTCGAAAGTATCACCAGCAGTTATTTCCATTCTTCTTTTTCTTCTCTGACACTTTCTTTGTGCTTTCCAGTCTGAATGCCTTCTTACAGCTATATAATGTATCCTTACTAACTATGATGCAGGCACCCGGCTGGCAGAGTGACTGCGGTGTTCAAAGTTTAAATATGTCTTCCTCTTGCCAGATGTTTTTCTTGTATCATTTGCAGCTTGGGGAACAAAGAGGATATTTCCACTGTTCATAGGTTCCCCAATCATTAAGCCTTAGTCATTTATTTGATGTCCTACATGGCCGAATGTGGTACAAACCTTGCAATACTGCCAAAAGGTATGAGGGGAAAAATACATTGCAGATTCTCCTTTGCCAAACGTGAATAAAGAAGTTCACATGACTCATCAGTTAGTTAGATCCAAGTATTTGGTAAATGGGGCACTATGGTATCGTGTGACTGTTACGTCTTGTGTTCTCTACTGAGAGCGTAAATGAGCCACACAATGGACTGAACCATGGGCTGCTGAGGCCATTTTCCTGGTGTCATGTGTATGTTTGTATGGTAAATTTGTGTTTTGATATCTTCCTCTGCACAATGTAGCCTTAGTCTTATGCTTCAGAAATGAATTGGATACAGGGTTCTCCTCAGTAATTTTTAGCCCAAGCATTGGCAGTGTCCCACTATGTATTTGTGTGTATATTGTGTGCGTGGTTTAGATGTTCTTAGTGTTTCCACCAGCAGAGCAATTACAATTCAACGTAGCTCTCCTCTTAAACCACTGCCACATATTTCTGTTTTGTGTATGATGTAGCTCTAAATAGTACCAACAGACTTTAAAATCATCTCTGCAGGTGCACTCAAAGCATTGGTGTATTTGAATAGATTTGAATATGCAAAGTTAAAAAACAAAAAAACAAACTACACAACCAATAGGGAACACAATATGTGCACAAAATATCCTTTCTTTTCCGTCATCTCACCGAGAGGGCACAGTGTCTGAGTGCTCTTTTCCTCTCCCTAGCGCTCTGTCTTCTGCTGTTCGGTCCCCTCTGTCCTCCCTTCCACTGATAGGTTCTTATTGAGCTGGAATGGCCGATGCCCTGGTCAGTGTGGTGGTGTGTGATGATTGATGGAGGTTGGAGAAATGGGAGGTGAGGGGTATTTATCCCGTCTGCAGCTTGAATCCCTCTTGTCAGGGCTCAGATGGCAATATTGGGTTTATAGACACTGAATTTCCATTAGGATTTTCATAAGCACCCAGTTTTCTTCTCAGTTCTTCTTCTTGTGCTGGGCAGGAGTACAAAGAATGGGAGGGGAGGTGTAATGATAAGAATAAAACTGAATAAAGGCAGAAGGCTTTTCTTTCAAGCGCTTAATAGATCACACTTTATTTTTAAAATTGATAAGATTTGTGAACAATAATAGCTTTTTTTCATGCCTCTGCATCATTAACTGGTTTAAAAAGTAGACATGTTAATAAAACTAATCTTTAAAAGAAGAAAAGGGCATGGCCAAGGTTTATAAAGAGATGCTGAAGTGCTGAGAACAGAGAAAGGGAGCAAAAGGGGAAGTAGTCACTTAGTGTCCTAGTGTGTTTGTGACAATTTCACAGCAGGAGTGCCTGTGCACACAGACAACTGCTGGCTTCAATTAAGAGCCAATATTTGGCTGTTCAGTTACTGCTCACAGCAAGGATCCAGCCCGATCTTTGTATTTTCATGAGGCCAGAGAACATCTGATTTGTGCTGGATAGAGGCCCAGCAGGAGCTGTGCGGGTACACTTTTCCTCCATCTCACATCAGAAGATTGGAAGTGGAGGCGAGCTTGCCTTTTTGTCTTGATGGTTAGATGGAAATGCCAAATTCATTTAAATCCTTGGTAAGAAAGAATACACAGCCAAACAGTCTTACTCAGCAATCATATCATCCCTGTTATCAATGCCTGTCTTCATGCAGTACTGCAGTTAACCAGGACAAATCATTGCTGCCAAACAGAGGTTAGAAAACTTAAGAGATGAAGGACACATCTCAGTGAACAGACTTTTAGTTTCACTGAATGACTACATAGCTTTTGCCTTGCTCCTTCATTCAGTGCTGTGCCAGAGGAAATGTAAAGGCATGGGGGTGGTAGTTGTTTGTGCTTATGTTAGGGCTGGCCTATTTAAACCACACTATATTAAAATTTCAGCTACATGATATTGAAATCAGAGCTCTTACGTCAAGCGATGGGAAATGGTCTGAGACAATAGCAGTCTCTTACATAACTCTCTCTCATTTATAGACACATGCCCACAGCTTGGTGTGTGTCAAGACCACTGTTATATAAGAGAGTGAAAAAACTTGGTTTTTCACTTGCACACATCAGAGATTATAAAAATCTATACATAAAATAATAATCATCTTTCTTGACTTTGACTATGTCCAATATCTCTTTGTCCTTGCCCTAGAATAATGATGTACCAGTGTGAACTCATGTGTATATCAGATGTGTAAGCTGCTGCATTTTCTGTGGTCGTGCTTTTGACTGGACCACAAGATGGCGGATGTGTGAATATGATTCATTGCCTTGGAGGTCCAAGTGTAGCTGCACAGCCAGCCAGTCAGCTGTAACTGTGAACCATCATCCTTTTGACATAGCCATTCGCCATTGCACTGTTCTTATGAACATCAACACTGCTGGCTGCTTAGGCTGAAGAAAACAAACAAAAAAAAAATAGCCAATTAAAATGTGAGTACAAATATAGAAATTACTACCTTGATGCAATTGCTTAGTAGGTGTTCATGTTTCAATGTGCTTTCACTGAGAGGTGTACTTCACTGGCTAACGTTAGATGATATGCCTCAGATGAAAAGCGTTCTTGCTGGTGTACCTGTTTGATTAATATCTCAGATATCCCACAGAATCTGAAACAAGGAAAAATCCATCCATGCTGATGCTTGATTTAAATAAAAAAAATAAATTTTTACTCAGTGTGTGCAAACATGTTTTTTTTTTTTTTTTTTTTGCAAACAGAAATCATACCCCAAAAATGTAAGTTTCCCAGCTGTACTGACGAATTTAAATGACAGGTGTATCTTTAAATTTAATAGAAAGACAGTGACCTGTTACTCAGAAAAAATACAGACATGTTTACAAACTGCACGCACACACACAGTCATGGTGAGCTGTGAAAGTAGCACTGCATGAATCAGGTAAACAGCAGCAGATGGACTGCAGTAATAACAAGGCTGTCGTTTGGCAGGTGATGTTATTTGGGGCTTGTTTAGGGCCTACATTGGTGAATGATGGTGCAGAACTGTCTCTGATCTTTAAATTATGTCTTTGATTCATCCCAGCACTTCTATCCATGAGTATCAGACTTTTGCTATATATATATAGACACACAAGTGTATATGTGTCTGTGCGTCTTGGGTAAAGGCCAGACTAGTGTTTGGAGTTAAACAAGCTTGGCATGAGTTGCCTGCAGGAAAACTGTGCTCTTCAAACTAAACAGTAACGCAGGGTGGGTTTATCCTGCAGTGTACAATAAGGTCAAAAGGTTATTTCACTATAGTGTGTGTGGTTATATAAATGTTAGTGGCGACTTCAGGCAAGTGCCTGGTTTGTGTTACTAAGTCTCAGGAGAACAGATAGGTGCTGAGAGACAGGCAAGGCTTCACTGCTGAGACCACTGCTTCTGCAGCTGGAGAGGAGCTCTTTTTTTCATCTGTCTCAGTCTACATTATTCTTCCCTAGATTCCTATGTTTTTATTCCCCCTGCCTTTTCTTTGGTGACACTCCTTCCCCACTCCCTCTGTCTGTTTCTTACGTCTAATGTCATTTGCCTCTCCTTCCTACGTCCTACTTTACATACGCTGGAGCTGCTTCTAATGAGTCTCTCAATGGCTGCCAATTTTGTAACGAATATTACGTCCTAGTTTGGCATCAGCTTTGTCTGGGGCTTGACCTGATCTACAGTGAGTTCAAGCAAAGGTAACATTACTGTGCAATAGAGGAAACCGACGGAGTGGGACATTATTCAGTAGGCCAGATGTTGCCTTGGGCTTCAAATGAAAAATTGTAGTGCAACATGAATAGTGAGCATAAGAATATGGAAAATCTTTGCTGGTTCATTTCGGTATATAATCCCTTTTATTTTATCTGGGTTGCTGCATGGCCACACCATAATATTTGCTTGCGCATCACTAATGGATTATCATCAGCGTTCTTTAAAAAAAACAAATCAACAACAAAAAATAGCAGGTTTCATTTTTTTGTCAACTAAACGCCAAGCTGTTTCTTCCTTGCATGATGTTTTTGCAAACCTTCCAGCTTCAGTATCCCCTGATACCTTTTTCTTGGATGTTCAAATGAAACTGAGTCCCCCTGCTAAGGCATCTACCACATAATTTCAGTGTCCCTGCTTTGATTTAATCTTGGGACCACTAACAGGAATGCAGCTTGTAATAATACCATAGCATTAAAAACCAAGACTCTGCATTTTATCTCCTCAAAAACGATTTTAATGTGCTTGCTCAGAAATAGAAAAAGGACTAGAACAGGTTTTCTGGCAGGCAATTTGGGTCAAAACAATTATTCAAACGCTTCTTGGAGAGAAAAAAAACTACCTCCCCTCAAAAAAAAAAAAACAAAAAAAAAACTACCTGACTCAGTGTCACAACTGAGTCAGGTAAAGAGCTATTAGTGTTTGTATATGATCAGAATCTGGAGACACTTAAGTGGTTGCAAAGCGAAGGGTTTCTCCTGCGAGGGTAACAAAAAGAGTTGGACTGTTCGGAGGCTGAGTAGGCGTTTATCTAAATTTAACAGGACTAAGAGACCTCTTGGATTGCTATGAATGACTGACAAAGACGTTTCACACACACAAACACACACACAAAGTGATGAAGGGGATGACAGACAAGCCAAAGTCTGAATGACCAGGATAGATAACAAGAAATCATGTGGGAGCAGTGATAACAGCTGTTGTGGATCCTGTCTCTCTTATATTGTTACTTGTGCATTTGCACACAAATGCACAGACACACACTAGCCTTGCAAAATGCTGAAGGGAAT
The DNA here is from genome assembly GCF_900963305.1 of Echeneis naucrates. Lineage (NCBI taxonomy): Eukaryota > Metazoa > Chordata > Actinopteri > Carangiformes > Echeneidae > Echeneis > Echeneis naucrates. The sequence goes on from NC_042534.1 coordinate 7,958,006, forward strand.
ACTGGGGGGCTTCAAATATGCTTACTGATAAGAGAGAAAAAAATAGAGGCACCCAATGGGAGAGAATAGGGGAGTCTGGGTCTTTGTACCTGCAGGAAGAATTTGATTTGCTTCCCTTTCAAGATCTGTCAATGGAGACAAGCAGAGAACCTAACAATAGTGACAGCTAAAAGCAAGGGGGGAAAGGGACTGAGGTGCTTTTGTCTCATCCTCTCTGTCCCAGTGTCAACCATATCACCTTTACCAGAGACAAGAGAGTGCATTGGGCTTGATCTAATGATCAAATGTATATGGACAAGTACAATATGTCTCAGTGTCAGCTACATGGATTCAAGGGCATATTGGCTCTGCTGTCTTTGTTGTAATCTTCTGTACTCACATAAGCAGTAGTCAGTCATCATCTAAATATAGAAAACAGAATCATACAGACACCTTAAGTGAGAGTTGGCCACAATCTGAAAATTTCATCTTGCTTTTTGCAAAAACAGCCTAGCAGGCACTTCAAATTTGTGTCCCTATCATTGTTCAATATAATGGCAGAGTAAGTGAATGTCCAAAGCCTTAATTGAGTCAGTATCCTTAGTGCCATTAATACAAGCCTGTCAGACCACACTTTATCCTCTTTGCTCTATAAAGATTCATTCTTTCCTCCGACCGCAGTTGCATTTCCCATTTGCATGCAGAGTGTGTTTACCCACCCTTCTGCCTCCCAGTGGCATTTTTAAGCATAGCTGTCAGGACTGGGTGTGGGTGCATGGGGTGGACAGTGGTGATGGGGTGCTGAGATGTCATGAGGACACAGGTTGCATGACGCCTCCAGCTGACATGCTGCTTCTATAGACAGAAAAAGGCCCAGAGGACAGTGACCAACCACTGCCTGTTTGGCTTCCGTGTGTGGGAGAGAATGAGAGAGGATTTAGCCCCAAAATTAGATTCCCTGTATTTGGAAAATATGCTGTAAGATCTGAATATAATGATTCATTTTCAACCCATATTTGTAATTGATATGGTGATTCCACTTTTACCAGATTCATTATTTTAAGATATTTAAGGAATACTTCAGTGACTTATTATTTGTGTTTGTGTCTGTACATGCAAACTGATTGCTCTTGCATATCCCCAAATCCCCCTTGTTTTCCCTCTTTCTTCCTTACATATCTACTCCAGCTATGCTGCCAAGTTGCACTAAGTTCACTGAATGGGTTGTTGAATCTGTTGGGGGGATGTAGGTGACCCTGCTTATTTTATATTTTATTTATTTATTTTACTACCGTGATGCCAAATTAAAAAATAAATAAATAAATAAAGATTTCAGCTGTGGTAGACAATCCCTAGTCACAAAAACTGGCTTGACACTGCCTGGTTTGCAAAATGATAGGATTTATGTAAAGCTTTTACAGACTTAATGTGACATTGTCTATCTAAGCAAGTGCACTGATTGTGCATTAAGTTTAGGTTTAATTACACATGATGATATACACTTAATTGAAAAATATTTTCATTGTTGGTATTTGTTGGTAATTGGCCAAGCAATTGTCAGCACTTAAATTAAGTGTGACTCACCACCCCACCAAACAGTTAATTTTACCTGTGTTTAACACTTCCCTTATTTTATTCTCTAAACATAAAATATTCAGCAATTAAGAAGAAATCAATAAAAGAACAATATGTAGAGGGGAAAAAGTGTGAGAAATAGATGGAGATGAAATGTTGACCTCCCATAGTAATGTGATTCATGTTTCTTTGTGCTCAATGTGTAATATCTTCTGACATGCTTCCCTCTGGGATATTTACTGCAGTCAGATAAATATGAAATGGTACATCACAGTACACTGAACAGTACTAAATCAGAATGGCCACTATACTGCAAAATATTGAAAAGGTAAAAGTGAGGTATTAGCTGTCACTCCAAAAGAAAGCTGCTCTTGTGTGTTATCCTGCCTGTCTGCCCTGAAAGTCAGTCTCTGGACAGATTGGGTCCATCCTCTTTGACCACAAAGCAGCTGGGTGTTCATGAGAGACAACACCCTCACATTGACTCCAAAATGATGGAATGTGATGAATGAAATAACTCAAGTTTCACTTGGTAGGGATATCTACTTTGTGTTTTGCCCTCTGAGTTGGTAGTGCTACGGAGCTTTCTGTTTGAGTATACATGTGCGTCTGCTTGTTGGTGATAATTTTCCTTTTCTTAATGCAGATAGCAGACAGAGGTTGCAGCAGTGGTTAGTTTGTGTGCATGTCTTTCACGATTGTATGAACAGCAAGGGAGATGGTATAATGAAATTTTCCTCACAGGCCATACAAGCACAGCTGCACAGTGTGAGCATGCAGCCATTTATTATTGAGCAGCAGGCTTTCATTATTCATACCAGTGGGTTTCTGTGAACTCAGCAGATAAACTTCTTTGAGTCTGTTTGTTCATCAAACAGTCTACTCATTGATGTTGGCACACAGACCTCCATGAATATTTAGTTGTGCATGTCTACAGTAGAACCAAGCATGTTTGCAAAATAAATGTCTAAAGCATGTTAATGTCTCCATAAGAAATTCCGTGTGTTTCTGACTACTCCTTCAAGTTCAACTCACAATGTTAAATAAGGTGAACAGAGGTTTATTAATTCAAACATACATGCATAACGTATTTGAATGTATTTAGGATGTTTTGATTCTTCAGTGTCTTCAGATTGCTGTCAGAAGGAAAAGAGTTTTTCTACAAATCCTTTCACACATAAAGCTTATTGCAATATAAAACATGCTTACATATTACATATATAAAAATCTCCAACCTGTTACCGCTTAGGGATTGTGGTTTTGTGTTTCCAATGTTTATTGTTCCGTCTTGTTCTCTGGAGCAGCCTTTCAAACCTATTTACAACCACCAGCTCCTGAAGCCAGCCAATGGATCTGTGCTGCCCAAGTACCTGAGTGCCATCCCATTGCCAGCATTTTAGCTGTGTCAAGAGGGGACTTGGGGCACTGTGCTGAATGACTGCTTTGCTTCACACGTCTGCAGGATTGGTACTGCTGCATGAACCTGAAAGACAGCTATGGACTGACTTGCAGGCTCAAACTCCTGAGCTCAGTTGGGGGAAAACATAAAAGAAAGTCTGTGGCTTACACTTTACAGCACTGGTTTATGCACATGTCAGACAGTGTGCCAAGAAGGGTATCTTGAGAAATGCAGTGCAGTCAAAAAATTCTGAGTTATTGAAGCAAGGAAAGAAGTTTATTAAGTACTGGTATCCCCTTGCAAGAAGCGCTCTGTAAAGTTTCCCACTACTGGCAAACCATGTTAGCATAGCTGTTTGACGCCAACCTGACAGCACTGCAGGTGTATTTTTAGCCCAGGAAGACTATTTGCATGTGGACATTATAGTACCTCACTGGGGAGGTCCAGCAAGGTGTCATCCCACCACTAAAGGGGTATTGACTGATCGAGAAGTTTAACTGGCAGAAGATGCACGCCATGTTATGTTCTGCCGGTGTGATGCTGCAATGGGCTGGGAGGAATGTGGATGTTGTACGCTCAGATAGAGGGATTGATGTGGGTGTCAGGTTATTTTGGCAATATTGGCCTACTATTTGCATAAAGCTTTGATGGCTGCTGCCTGAGAAATGCAACATGATCAGTGTATTTGTGCATATTATTTTGTTCTGTACATATACACCAGGGACCTATCAGTTTGAAGATGTATTTTATTCCTCTGTCAAGTTTGACAGCCTTCCCCCACCACAGCAAGCCATTAAGACTAGGTTATGTTTGAAATTAACTAGGTTGTATAAAGGCAAAAGAGTTGACAGCACTGCAGAAATGCCACTGGCAAGGCGAGAAAGTCTCACAATGCACGCTTTGTTACGTTTGCACGCTTCAACAATTTTTGTTTGAAAATTATTAAAATTTATCAGTTGCAGCACTTGGTTCTGATGGTAGAAAGACATTAGTGGAGAGTTTCTGCCATCAGGTCTCGGACTCAGGTCTTTTGTTGTTTCACTATTGTCACAAATTTCTGTAATTTTTAACCTCCCAAATTTATCTAATTAATTTACAGCTACAGGTAGATAGAAGATGAAGGGTTTTTATTGTTCTGATTTTAAAAAGTGCCTGGGCTTTTGACCAGCTTTAAAAGGATCAAGTTTTCTTTGGAGAAAGAACTGTGGTGGTAGTCCTGCTCCACATTTCTGCATCACAGATGTAAGCCAGCTGTTGGTGAACTTTGCCAGATTGATCCCTGCTCTCTGCCATTGGCTGCTGTGGCTCTGCCAGCTTGATTGGATGCCTGTGTTTTTGTGTTTGCAGCTGTTCACAAGAGAGAGAAAAACAACTTCCCCAGAGCACTGGACAAAGGAAAAAACAATCGGGCTAATTTGATACAGCAAATGTGACTATCTTCAAGCTGTTAGTTGACTCTCAAAATCGGTTTTTAGAGTGAGAAAAATGCATTATTGTAAATGTGTTTAGTTTGTAGGCTGTCATTGAGTGACTGTGGCATTAAATAACCTGTGGCCCGTGACTGAAACCAAATTGATTCTAAGAAACTGAATTATTGATCCTTAAGGTTGAAGGGTATAAATGAGTAAAGGAGAAACCTCCAGCTCTCACTGCAGTTAATTTATCTATCCATTCATTATCTACATTTTACTAATCCAATTTAATTAAAAATTTTATAAATTAAGTACTGGTGTTTATTTATGTCACTGTATTTTGCTATATGGTGCTTGGCTATACAGAAAAGTTTGATATAATAAATAACTCCAGGCTGCCTATTTTTCAAATATACTTTAATATGTTTATTAAAAGCTGTAAATTTGCATCAGTATGTGAGTACTAATGTCCAAGATTTAATCTGTGCCTTGTGCCTTATGTTGAATTTAGCTTCATCCAGTGAGAAAATCAGTGTCCCAGTGTCATGGGACTAGGGAAGGCAAGCTACAGTACAATAATTGCGTCACTAGTGGTTGTCAGTTATGCTTTGTGGACATGTCATCTCTGTTCATGTCTTAGCATTTTTTTAACATGCTTTTTGAGCAGAAATAGTTCAAACTTTAGAAAATAAAACTACAGGAACATGTGTGTGTGTGTCTGTGTGCGCACAGATCTAATCCTAGTTAAAGATGTATCAAGTCTAATGTCGCTTCAGGTCCTTCACATAAAAGGCCCTTGACCTCATGTGTATTGAGAGGTCTGCTGTCATATTGTGTGCCGCTATGAATGAGTAAATGCTCCATTAGGATTCATCTGAGCCTCTATTTGGACATATTGTCACAAGTGCAATGAACCACACTGCTGGAGGCCCCCCTAGTCTCCACTGGCACGTGTCATCCCTCGCTCTGCTTTGTGTTTGAACACAATAGATGAGGAGTCCTTGATCTCCTCCTTCTTCTCTGTCTCACATTGAATTCATTTATCATTTGCCATCACTGTTTTGATGCATCATGCTGATCTTAGCTCATCACCCCCCCACCTTCCATCCCTCTATCCCCCCCCATCCCCCCTGCCTTTGCTGCTCAAGGGATATTACAAAGTGACCAATGACATCCCACTGCAGCGGTTGCCATGGTGATAGGTGACGGCGGGATGCACCACCCAAGATAAATGAATAGTTAAAGTAGGATATCAGTGGTAAAATGGGGTGTCCAGGGTAAAATAAAATTTAAAAAAAGGGAAAAGGAAGAGAAGGTGAAATTGAAGGTATGTGATGATTGTCTTTCTGCAGAGAACATCCTGGATCTTTTGATACCTGAATTGACTGCTGTGGTGGCCTTTCTCTATTTTACTGACAAGGCCATGCAAGGGAACAACAGAGTGAGGGAGGAAGCGACACGTCTTACTTGACTGAATCAGGATCAAACTGAAAACATATATTTTTCTATGTGTTAACGTTGAAACTGTCATTTATGTCCTTTCTTTCACAGAGGGCCAATTGTGATGAACAGTCAGGAATTAGTCTCTGTCTATACACAAAGCTTATATGCTTTCAGCCCAATAATACAAAGTGAAATATCATCTTGAGACCATAGATGTCACCGATCGTGATTGGCCATTAGCTAGTCTAAATGCTCTGTTTGTTAGTCAGTGAAAATAATTGTTGAATAGGTAACTTACTCGGCTGTATAAATGAACTCTACTACAGGCTCTAAAGTATGCACAGTGGGCTCATTTTGAGAGATTTTGGGAGGTTTTAAACCCAGGATTTCCAGCTAAAGACTTGATAGGGAAAAATTATCTTGGTTGCAATGCATTTGCATGTATTTTGGACTGTATGTGCTTCATTTAGACTAATCACTCACTCTGGAGATCCATCCATTGATTCAGTTTGTGCTGTTTTATTTATTTTACTCAGAGTTTCAATAGCAATCCCTTTATATTGCAGTGTAGCATCAGTAGACTTATCTTATATGTAATTGGCTGCTCGCTTGGTTACCTACCTATTCCCCTTCAACACTTAAATGTCTGCAGTCTAATGAAAGTCCTGACACATGAAGAACATATTATTATCACGCACACCTGCCTTGAAAATCTGTTCATCTTCTCTCACCTACTGTTTCTCTCCTTTCTGTTTTCTGTCTTCTTGTCTTTCACTTTAAAGTTAAATGTCTCTGCAGATGATGAGTAGTTGTTTTCTCATGGGAGTCTATTAGAAATGACTATTGTCAAGGGAAAGGCACTGTCACATGCTGTTGGAAATCTCAGTGGATGAATGCTGCATGAATGTTTGTGTGCAGTATCTGAGTGCTCCCTTCAGGTTGATAACAGTCTTGAGTTAACTTGTGTCCAATCAGCAAAGCAGTAAATGTAAGCTGCAATCATTAATCATACACATGAACCTGTATCCGTGATGCTGAGATAGTTGGAGACATTTTTAAAAGGAAAGTGAAGTGTTTAATCACTAATCCTCTGCCAAAAATACCAAGGAAATGGAAACAAAGATATTACATTTTTCTGATACAATATGTCAGAATCTTATAATCTTGCCCTCACATGGTATTAATACCTGTCTTTGACTTTGACATAGAAAGTCTCAACCACTTAAATTTGAGCATGGAAATTAGAAGTTGTGTATAAATCTCAGTTTGAGATCAATAAAGGAAAAGTCCAGCCTGAGGAGTTCAGGTTGACAGAATCGATATCATCACTTAACACTTATTTCTATGTGCTTTTTCGTTATGTGGCTTTGAGTGCTGGGGTGAACGATGATTTCTCTCATCTAATGCTGCTTTGTTCTTGAATCCATCATCTTCCCCCCTTAGGGCAGTGTTTCCATGTCATCTATGAAATATTTGTTTTCTATAAAGTCATGAAAATAAAGCCTCTATTCTCTTAAATGTATACCCTCTTTGTGTCTCTCCACTGCCAAAAATAGTTGTTTCACTGTCTGTGTTGTCTTTTTCTTCCTCTTGCCCCCTAAAACACACTTTTTATTTCTCGGTTTAGACAAATCTGTTCTCTGTCATCCACAGAAATAACTTGTGACTCACTTGGTAGGAGGAAAGTTGCTAAAAAGGACAAAACCATCCTTTATAAGATGATGAAATAAGAGAGAAGCCATCACAAAGGAGAGATGCGCATGGGGGGAGGGACACAAAGAGAGTGTGCCCAATAGATACATTCGTCGTCATCTGTCTGCATGTGTGTTTGATTCAAATAAGCAAGTGCAAACACATTGCAGCAAAGTAGTTGATGATTGACTAATTTAACTTTTAATTCCCTATTTATCTACAGTGTACATATTTCTATATGAACTCCGATCCCTCAGAGGTATACTGAACATTCAAAGAGAGTTTATGCGAAGGGAGGTGCAACTTGAAAAAATATGAAGACTAAAATTAAAAGTATTTTCATTGTTGGGGATTGTTTGATTATTTTGGAGTAATAATCTCTTTTCTTCTCTTGGTTGGTGCAAGTTGGCTTGCTACCAGCGGAGACAGAGAAGTTACCTTTGTGCAGACATGAGAGCATCTGTTGAAGTAGTGAATTTAATCAAAGTGGGTGCAATTCCAAATTATAGATACTTATGTGAGTTAATTTTTTCATTAATTATTGATCAAGCAGTGTTGAGCCTCTTATTAAAGGTTAACACGACAACAACTGCATTTACACCCCCACCTTGTCAGTGGTAACTGGTGTTTTAGCCTTTTAACTAAAATCCCCCAGTGGCTCTGAAAGATGTGTGCATTGTGTCAAGGAGTGTGTGCATGTGTCTGTACAAGACTTGGCAAGCAAAAGATAAAATCTGAGTAGTTTTTTATTGTAGAGGTGGACAGGGTTTTGGATCTCTGTTTGGGTTTGTGTCATAGCAACATGACCCTGACACCTCATTCAAACCTCTTTAAAGTAGGGCTTAAAGCAGGCATGTTCTCAGTCTTCCCTTTTATAGCAACTGATACCCTCATTTAAATGGCTTCCAGGATTAATCGCCTCAGCAGTCTAACTGGACTCCCCTCTGTCCCCTCTATATTGTGTTTTTGTATGGTGTGTTTATTGTGCTTCACCCTTTCGTTCATGACTCATAATTTCAGGTCTTCGGGTCCTCGTTCACTCGTTCACTTGTCTCATGGCCGCCGCACAGGCTCAGTGTAGAAATCAGTGATTTGTTCACGACTTATAACTACGAGGTCTTCTTGGGCTTTTTCGTTCATTATTCACGTGGTTACAGCAGTAACATGACCAATGCTGTTATTACTGGTGAGGAGCGCTATCTGACGTCAGCACAAAAGTTAACGTTAGCTATGTAAATATGGGATGGATGTTAAATTTGCCTTTCCACTCGAACAAATTCATACCCTATGAGTCTTCAGTGACCAGGTAAAGTGAACAGCCATCACAGAATGAGACTTTTTTAATGATAGGTGGAGCACGCTGCTCCCGGCAAATGAAGTTATCAGTAATTTCAACTTCACAAGGCTTTGGCCCAAAAGGATGCTCAATAATTTAACAAAAGCAAAAGTGTATTATATGTCAAGTGCAGCTAACGATGTTGCTGTTCAGTGTTTGAAAGCTGTGCTTTTTCAGTCATTATTCAAATGACAGCTACAGCGCCACACTGGTTCGAAATGAACGAATGACTGGACAAAGATTAATTCCTTTTACTGAACGAGATTCAAAGACCTGACTCGGTAAAAAGATCCAAACCTCCCATCACTAATAAATGGCGTTTTGGACCTCTCAGTTCTCACCTTTTGGCCTTCATCTGATGTGTTCATATGTGACCTTTTTCACAATGCCAATGGTTTGGCAATTGGAATGGAAAACCCTGATGTGGCTCCTTAAAAGATCTCTTGTATTTATTGGAATGAAATTCTGCCTTAACTGTTTTATCACAGCCTTTAGAGGTATTCCAATGTGCAAATGGATAGATTAACTGCATGTATTCTCATTTTTCTGAACATAACGTGGTTCTGGTTTACTGTGGCCTCTGTTGTTTTGGACAGCTGGTCCTGTATTTCCTGTTAGTTTGAATGGAGGAGAAATGGGCCGAAGAAGCCCTGCACTGTAGCCTTAATGCTATTAGCATGGCTGAGTGGGCAGACAAAGTGCTGTGATATGTTGCTGTGTATGATGAAAAGGAAGAGACAGTGCAATGTCAGTGAATCAGATGAGGCAATATGGCTATTAGCAATGTCAAAACATTTCTTTCCTGCTGCTCTGTCACATTTTATATTTCTCCTAGAACCTATTTGACCACCTTCCTCTCATTTTATTCAGGCTCTGTGTGCTCTTTTTATCCTTCAACCCACAAGATGTCTAATATTTTCCTTTCTCATTTTCTAATTTAGTCACAGCCCAACTTTGTCAGTTCCAGTGCTATCAGCAAAACAATCTCTTTCTCTCTTAGAATTTCAAAGAAATTACTAGGTTTGTTACAAGTATGAGTGCACTAATGAAGTTGTTTTATTTACTCTTTCTATTCCACTCCTATGTTTTATCCTCCTCCATCTGACTCCTGCTGCTGGTGGCGTTGGAGCAGAAGGATGCCGCTGGTGAAGCGCACCATTGAGCCCAGGCACCTGTGCCACACGGTGCTGCCAAGAAACATCAAGAATGAGTTGGAATGTGTGACGAACATCTCCTTGGCCAACGTCATCCGCCAGCTCAGCAGCCTCAGTCAGTTGTGCACAAACACAAGGACACACACAAATGCACACATGCTCTCTCTTTATTTGAATAGAAACAGAGTGTGCATCAGTTGATTAACTTAACATTTTAATATTAGGCAAATATTCAGTAAATTCTTTTCATCTTTAGCAAGTAAGATTAATCTTCTCTGTGCAGTTTTTGCAAAAAGATAATTAAGCTTGTCAGGAAATTGTGTTGAAATATATAAAAAGTAAACAGTAATAAACTACTGAGATTTAAAGATTTACACATTTGCAGGAATACACATTGCAGTGGAAATCATCAGTTTACAAAGTAAACGTTATGCATACATAACATAACAAAGCAAATCAACAAATAATTTCTAATGGAAAGCTCTGCGTTAGGAAGGATGATAAAATGTATTAGTAATTATGCCATATATTCATGCAAAAGAGCACTGGCAGATTTATTGAAACTAAAAGGTCTGGTTCCATGTACTGCATGGAATAAATGGCTGATAATGCATACTGTTTAGCAAGACAAATGCTGAGTGTTGGGAGGCATATTTAGGTATCACAAAACCTGTTGGTTTTGTAAAACGAATAAATTTGAGGCAAATGTCCTAATTTTGGTCTCTATTTTCTATCTGTAACTTTCCTTTTCTCCTGACAGTGATATTGCACCCCATGAGGATTCATAAGTTACCGTCAGTTCCAGTAGTCAGTTCATATGCAAGTACATGACAACAAAAATAAGAGCTACAGCGTGTGAAAGTGAAAACCAAAAGTTTGAGGAATTGAATAAGCATTAATTATTTATTTTAGCCTGTGAACATCTTTTTCTCATTACTGCTGCAGTTTTTAATCTTTGTAGTTTATTATGGTTGAGCTCTTTTTAAGTGCAAAGTACATGTTAGATTACTACAATTATTTTGTGACAATGTTTTCCAGTGTTTGTTTTTGTGTATGAATGCACAGGTAAATATGCAGAAGACCTGTTTGGAGAGCTGTTCAATGAGGCTCACTCCTTCTCTTTCCGGGTCAATTCCCTGCAAGAGCGTGTGGATCGCCTCTCCATCAGTGTCACACAGCTGGATCCCAAAGAGGAGGAGTGTGAGTACTACACGCCCCCACCCCAAGTACACTTTCCCTTTTTCTGGTAAACTTAACACTTCAGCAGTATTGTACATGTCTCTATAACAAATTTTGTGTGTGCGTGCGTGTGACCCACCATCACAATTAGTGACCGATATTAGAGGAACTGTCAGAGAGATGATGGTAACATAGTTCACTGTCGATTACCAGACAAATTTAAGTCTCTATTATAAACATTCAAGGTCTCACTTTGGATCTTTATTCAGGTTTTATATGTGCTGAGCAATAGGTAAAAGGAATACAATAATTGGTAGGACTGCCAGGTAAGGGAGGTTATCCCAAGACAAGGGGGGGCAGGATAACAGTGGCTAGAGGAGAGTGCAGTGCAAAGTTAAGAGTGGGAATCACAGCAGGGTAATAGCACGCTCCAAGGCGCTGTATTGATTATCTGTGGGCCAGCAATGTGTTTACGGCTTTGCACAATGCTACTCTAACTGCTTCCTTATCACTGACACAGCGACACTAAAATGCTCACTGGGCTGTTGTTGTGCTTATGTGCATGCAAGAAGAAACTTTGCTACCTTTCCACAAGGCAGTGAATTAATTCTAAGTTTTTGCAGAATAATGGATTTCCGTTTTTAACACAGTTCAGAAAAGATCCTTGCATGCCCAGATTACTCATAGATTGTTCATCCTAATCTTTCTTTTCAGTCTACATTCCATTTTTCCCCCCTGTGATAAAATCTCCTTTACATTCATCCTCTGAATTGCTTTGCACCTTTTTTTTTTTTTTCTTATTACATGTCACCTCATTTCCTCTGTCTCCTCTCCCTTTCTGCTCCTCTCTCCTCCCTTTCTCCTTACCCTCCTCATAAACCAGAGCTGTGCTGCTTGAATAAATGTTAGTGATCTAATGGGTGAAGTCTGTTGTGTAGTGTGTTTCTATTGCCAAGTGAGTCCATATTATTGTGCAGAGGTTGAAAGTCAGACACACAGAGAAACTATATTTTATTGCGAACACACAACCCAGCAAAGGAGACAGTATTAACATTAATCTTATTCGATACGCGTTTAATAACTTTGGGAAATACCCTAGTAATAGGAAACGCAGTCTTATTATTGCATTGGCAAAAGCTACTTGTTCATTTTCATGTGGCAATTCAATGTTTGGACACAGATTGTGATTGAATCTATGTGGGGGTGTGTCTGTGCTTTCGTCCTTGCATGCCGTCCTCCCCTTCATCTCGGCTCATAAATAAGAGTGAATTTCCTGCTTTATCCCTTAGAATTAGCTTGGGAGACTGTGGATAAGGATCAGCTCAGTTGCAGTTTAAGTGTGTGGTTGTCAGGGGCTGGGGTTGTGGAAGAAGGGCATTAAGAAAGATGGAAGGGCAGAAAGATGGGCGCATAATACAGGGCACTGCAGCAAAAGCAGCAGAGTGTAAAAGGATTGTACTGCAGAATTTTCTGGGCCAAGTTGAAAATGGCCTCCCTTGCAGGTTACACAGACTTTCCACTCAGTTCAACTCCTCAACTCATTTATGATCAAATTAAGTTGTCTTATAAAAATCCACACTCCACTTTCTCCATTAGTCATTAAAGATTTGAGAAATCAAGTGATTTATACCACTAAGGCAGCGTGTGTTGCCTACTAACGAGAAGCAAAGTCAGATTAATGTGACCGAAAGATGAACAGTTGGGAGACAGTTATCTTCTTTACCATCAAGTTCTCAAGCTCTCAAGCTCTCTCTCAGCACGTACGCTGCTTGTAGAAGGTGTGTAAGGTTTTAGAACGGGCATATGACTTTCCATTAAGTGTTTGTTTTCCTCTATGGTCGGCCTGAGTAATGGGAGAGGGAGGGGACCATAAATCAGGACTGGAAAGGGTTGAAGATTGGAGGATGGGGGTCAGGCAGGATGCAGAAGGAAGGATGAAGAAGAATTTTACAGATACTGTTTCCAAACCTACAAGCTCTTTGAAGCCCTTTAAAACCCTTAATGACCCATTAGAACATGGAAACCTGGTGACTGATTACACTCTATTTAACTTATTTGAGAATGTGTATTAAAATGATACATCTTGGAAACAAATTGCTACCTAAATGGTTTCTGACTCACGGCGATACCATGGTTTATAGTTTAATTCTATTTTTCATTTTTTTAATGCTGATAGAGGATGGTTTAAATGAATTTTGCAGTGTCCACAGCATTATTTCCAAATAACTGTGGATATTTATTCATATATTCATGGTTGGAGCATCAATTCAATACCCATCTCATGTTATATTGGAATTCATTGCATTGAACACCATTGCATAATGTAATACTATGTAGAACAGCCCCACAGCATAAACATCTTTGATGAAACTCAAGAGTTCCTCACACATCCATTGACGTGTCTCTTACACAGCATTGATGAGGGTCCACTTTTGAGAGGTTATCTCCTCCCATTTGCCATTGTGAGCTTTAAAGACTTTTCCCTCTGTCATCAGACTGAGATTAAAAAAGACTGAGAGGGAAAAAAAGCTAAATATAAAATAAAAAAATCTAATTAAATCAGCTTTATTTGTATAGCGCAAATCATAACATAATCAGAACAAAGTTACATCAAGGCACTTTACATATAGAGCAGGTCTAGACCAAACTCTTTATAAAATTATTTAAAGAGACCCAACAGATCCCTCAATGAGCAAGCACTTGGCGACACTGGTGAGGAAAAACTTCATTTAAGAGGCAGAAACCTCGGGCAGAACCAGGCTAGGGTTGGTGGGGGGTGGGGGCGGGGTGTAGGCAGGAACATGATGCTGCATGAAGTTCATGAAGATGATGCTGTAGTATGGAATTCCTGAGGATAAGGGAGCAGCAGGCATTGCAGGAACATGGGATGGCGATGAGTCATCACCTGCAGGATGAGGACAGGGAGAGAGAGGAGAGGAACTGGGAGAGACAGAGACTTTGGGAAAACATGGTTAATAAATGCAGTACACATGCTTAGAACTGGGAGAAACAGAGATTTCTAAAAAGCATGGTTCTTATCAGTGCATGCAGGGGGGAGCGAGGGGGAGAGAGAGAGATGCTCAGTCTGTCCCCCTAGTAGCCTAGGCCTATAGCAGCATAGCTAAAGAGTAGAGGACTTTTTAACTAGAAGCGCTGTCATGCAGAAAAGCTTTAAGCCTGGTCTTGAAGATTGACTGGAAGTTGGTTCCATAGAAGAGGAGCCCGATAACTGAAAGATCTGCCTCCATATTTACTCTTGGAGACGCTAGGAACCACAAGTAAACCTCCATCTAGAGAGCGGAGTGGCCTGCTAGGACAGTAAGGGACTATGAGCTCTCTGAGATATGATGGAGC